>NC_135242.1:20319937-20631091 GCF_947623445.1 Clavelina lepadiformis
ATATAATTAATATAATAATATAATATAAAGGCATAATTTTTTCGTTTTAAAGAGGATGGACAAACCAATGTGTGTACTTGTGTTTAATCTCCTAGCGAACCTGCGTTCAGACTGCATTCTAACTAATAGCAAATACGAAACACTTTGGTAGCAAATATTTTCACTGTCATCAATTGTACTTCACAAAAGATATTAAAATAGAAATTATTAGTTTTTACAGTTTTTGCCTTAGAAAACTGTTAAGTAATAGAGCTATTATCATTTGTGGTACTGACTCGGAGGTAAAATGCCACAAAATTTCAGTGCGAATTACGTTACTGACATTCCTTATGAATTTATGTTGTCTGAACCATGTTAACCAAGTTTTATAGTAAAATAAAAACCTGACTGATGCCATTTCGCAGTACACCTGAAGAAGCAAGCTTATGCTTGCGAAAGCTCATGTAGAAAAATATAAATATAGTTAATCTTCAGTGTGCCAAACTATATCCTATTTTTTATTTTAAATTTATGTAGCATACAACTCATGTAAAGCTTTCTCATGTCATGTAACTAGATTTAGAACTTTGAGATGAAGGGTCAATGTAGCATTTATGGTGTGCAAAATTACGTTAATTGCATGGACACTCTGCACCATATGATATATGTGTCAATTGTAGTTTTGTAGCAATTGTTATTGAATTTACTATTTTATTATTCTTACACAAGTGTATATTTAGTAGACGAGTTTTTAACTATTAGAACAATTACCATAGATTCATGAAACCTTTTTCAGTGATGTGCTTTGAAGCGCAATTCTCCACATGAACTTACAATTAACTGTAACGTCATCAGTAACCGCAATAAATTTGCCCTTTCCAATTTTTTTCTGCTGCTCCAATTATCCAGAGGTTTAACTCAATTTTTGTGTGAAAAAGATCATATTTTAGCACAACAAGAACGCTGTGATCTTTAGATCGTGCTGCATTTCATGTTGCTGTGAATAAAATAATTTTTCAAACTAGGCAGTGTGTCTTGGGTAAAATCAGTCTGATTTACTAAACTCAATCCCTAATGTTCAGACTTCTCTCGTATATCGATTTATTAATCATCAAAATGGAGACTACCTGTTGTTGCCATAACCCAGTACTTAAGTGACCTTGAAGCATTGAGCTTCGCTGCGTAAAATTGTAAATAACTCGTATATGGGCTGCAGGTTGGCCATAGCTGCTTTAGAGTTTTATGGTAGTTTAATAATTTTGATTGTGAACATACATGAAACCATAATTCAGCTGCATACTGTCAAATTTATGCTGGCATTACTGGGATATTTGTAGGAAGCTGCACAGAAGAGAAAAGAAGAAATGAAGCAAAGAGAATTGCAGAGGAAACAAAATGAAAAACTAAATGACCTGGAGATTGAAGCGAAGCAAAAAGCTGAATATTTACTTGAAAATGCCAATGCCCAGCGCTTGGAACAAGAGGATGAAGTGAAACATCTAAACGAGGTCTGTGATAAAATAGAAACAAAACATCGATTCTTTCTTATTGTTTGGACAATTATTTTAGCAATTCTTTGTAATTTTTGTTACTAAATTCTAATACCTATTGGTAAACTAAATTGCGTATTTTTTCAGCTTATTTTGAATGCCAAATGTCATGCTATTCGTGATGCGCAAATTTTGGAAAAGAAATCAATAAATTCTGAACTGGAAGTTGAGGAAAAACGCTTGGACACGATGATGGAAATTGACCGGATCAATGCAATTAAAGGTCAAGAAGAGATCGAAGACTTACGAAAGCAACAAAGATATGCGTAAGAAACTATAAACATTTTGCTGCCTATGTTTGATTAAAGTATGTTGCTGCGTTAACTGGTGATATATATTCAGATAACACGGAAGGCATTAAGATAGTCAAATGTTACATCCGTTACATATAACTGCAAATCTAATTTGAATCTTCAAAATGCAGTGGGGCAGTACAGATCATGAGACAGATTGAGCAGAACTCTCAGGATCGGATGTTGGAGCAAGAAAAGAAGGATCAAGAATCACAGCAAATGCTCAAATATCTTGAGAAGCTGCAAATGGAAGACCTGAAGTAAGTCCTATCCAAGCTAATTGTACTGTTTTGTACACGTTTCTTTACACTATTTCAAAACCCTGTTTTGAAAATTTTTTGCCTTCTCTTAGTAAACCTGATGAAGCAAGCTTATGCTGGCAAAAGCTTGTGTCGAGAAACAAAAAGTTAATCCTAAATTACCATGCGATATCCTGCTTTTTGCTGTGTTTTTGGAGGAGATATTTTTGTTAATCATGTCATGTATAAATCCTTGTATATAATTTACAGGGATCTAGAAAGAAAGCATCAAGAGCAAGTGAACATGCAACAGGAAATCGATGTGATCAACCAAGAGCACCAAAGGCAGAAAGAACTACGCATGGAACAAGAAAAACTCGCTGAACAAAAAGTCATTGAGTACATGAAGCAAAAAGCGGTGAGTGGATTTTAAGATTTAAAAACTTACCTTTCCGTGTAATACCACCTAGCTTCTGATTGTAATTCGTGGTTTGGTTCATTTCACATTTGGCGTAAGTATAAAAACTCACATTCCATTGTAACTTTGGTCACATAAGTGTGCTGACAGACAAATATTGTTATTGTTACTACGCGTTAATTAAATACCGTAATGTATGTTTGTTATAGTAAAACTTAAATATCAAACTATATGGATAGGAACGGGAGGCAGAATATGAAGCAGAACAGGAAAGAATTCGAAAAGAAAAGGAAAAAGAAGTTGCTCGTCTGCGTGCGTTACAAGAGAGAGCACGTGATCACCAAGCTGAACAAGATGCCTTGAGGGCAAAAAGAAATCAGGTAGTGCTAAACCATTTTGCTGCATAATTGGATAGGGGTTATGTGTAATCAAAAAAGTATATTAATATTTAATGTTGTAGTTATGATGATTTCGAACTATGCATGTGAAATAACATTCTTTGCATTAGGAACAAGCGGAACGGGAATGGAGACGCAAGGAGCACCTGGAAGCGATGAAGAAAGCACAAACAGATGAGGTAATGAAGAGAGCAAGAACGGAACAAATCCAATCAAAGGAACATTTCATGGCAGTCCAGGCTCAGAGGGAGAGGCTAGAGTTCGAAAGAGTGCTCAAGTTAGTATCTTCGTGTACTCTTTTACCTACATTGGCCAATATCACTAATTCAACGCGCATACTTAAATAAAACTAAGGATTTTTAGGTGTGCAATATCGATGATCATGCCTTTTCAGAAACTTTCAAATTATTTCAACATAAATATTTTCTCTTTTAGGGAGCAGCAGCGATTGCTGGAGAAAGATAAACTGAAAGAAGATACGGCACATAAGAATAGCTTGCTGCATGCTGATGACGTACGCAAGCAGATCGTGGAAAAAGAACAGATCAAGATGAAGGATCGAAAATCATTCTTCGAGGAAGGAATCAAGATGGAAGAGGAAGCAAGGCAGCGCCGTGCAAGACTGGATGATGTAAATATCCACATTTTGACTGCTACTACGTTGATGATGCTGACATCATAAAATACCCAGCCATTTTGCTTATACGTTTGTTTCCAAACTATACCCAGTTAATCCTGGAAAAACAAAGTAATATCTAGTTGAATAAGAGATGCTAACCGTTTACCTCACCTGTGTAGGTTAAGAAGAAGAAGCTTGATGACCTTCGCAAGGCAGGCGTGCCAGCAAAATATTGCGCTGAAGTAGAACGAAGGATCGACGCACCCCAAGGCTTGGCATTTTAAATTGCTTGACTGAAATGTGCTCTTTTGAGAAGGGGGCCATTTTGAATATAAAATGTTTTTCTTCTATTGTCTGTGTCTATTACTTCGTGCTTATTGTAAATCTTGTTTGCATATTTTGTCTTTTTATTGTACTGATGGCATTGTTATATTTTATCACATTTATGGATGGATAAAATATTGGGTTTGGTTTCTTTGCATGTATTTCTAAGACATTTATATAAATATATAAAACATCGGAAACAAAGCTTGGCTCGATCTGTTCCATAAGAATCGGACAGGCAGATGCATACGTCCGCTTGGATAGTGCAGCCACGTGTTACATATATTATATGAATGGCAATATTGGGTGAAATATCTACAGAACAAGTCGGAAAGGTTTCCAGTAGCGTGACTCATGCGTGTGCGTGTCATAATTTCCAATGACTTGACTTTAATCGAAATGAAGTGATTAGACCGCAATAAAATGTCCAAAATGTTTCGACTTGACTCCGATCAAGTTATGACAGATGAGCCTTAGTATAATTGAAACAGATATTTTTATAAAAAATGCAGTTCTCTGAAAGAAAGCATCAATCAGACCCAATTTTGAGGCCTATGACATATGATAACCAATTTAATGCAATGTGTACAGTGTAATGCCAGCAAACGTTTTGGAGTTAGTGCTTGTCTCGTGTCAGAAAAAATGTCTTCATTACAACCCTGGCAAACAAAGGAGTCAGCAGGGCACGCTAAACAGCATAAAACGCGCACCAAAATCGACATGTAGCGCATTTTATTGAGACGGCAATAATTTGGATAAAACATCACAACATATTTGTCTAATCTTGATAATCATAAAATTTTTGAAGATAAACAAATCGAGACATACTAGGAGGTTACTAGATATTTTAACGTCTAATATTCATCTTCTTCATCAACGTCACCCTCTTCTGTTGAATCCTGCCCAACCTCTTCGTAATCCTTCTCCAGAGCAGCCAGATCCTCGCGTGCCTCAGAAAACTCACCTTCCTCCATACCGTCTCCAACATACCTAGAAATAAGCGCAGTTTTACGTGTTCAATAAATAAACAAACTTGTTGCCTAATGGTATCGTTTTGAGTTTCATGTTTCTTTTTTGTTGGACTCACCAGTGCACGAAAGCGCGTTTTGCGTACATCAAGTCGAATTTGTGGTCTAGCCTGGCCCATGCTTCTGCTATAGCAGTGGAATTGCTTAACATGCAAACTGCTCGCTGGACTTTCGCCAAATCACCTCCAGGTACACAACTTGGTGGCTGGTAATTGATTCCCAACTTGAATCCAGTTGGACACCAATCTACAAACTACAAAAACATTTTATTTTATCGATATCTAAAAATGCAATTATGAGGTTGTAAGACTAACGCCTTTATCATTGCTCGGAAGAATGTACTGTAATAAGTTATAGATTTATTCACTTATATACCTGAATTGTACGCTTGGTCTTGATATTAGCGATAGCAGCGTTAACGTCTTTAGGAACGACATCACCGCGGTACAGCAAGCAACAGGCCATGTACTTGCCATGACGTGGATCGCATTTTACCATCTGGTTGGCTGGCTCGAAGCAAGAATTGGTAATTTCAGCAACGGTTAGCTGTTCATGGTAAGCTTTCTCGGCAGATATCAAAGGAGCATAAGTGACCAAGGGAAAGTGGATTCGTGGGTAGGGCACCAAGTTGGTCTGGAACTCGGTCAAGTCAACATTGAGTGCTCCCTGAAAACGGAGCGAAGCGGTAATAGATGAAACCACTTGACTTATCAAACGATTAAGGTTGGTATAAGTCGGTCGTTCAATATTCAAATTTCTGTGGCATATGTCGTAGATGGCTTCATTATCGACCATGAAGGCACAGTCGGAGTGCTCAAGGGTTGTATGGGTTGTTAAAATCGAATTGTATGGCTCAACAACCGCAGTTGAAATCTAACAAATATGAAAAAAACGGTCAACAAAACGCATTTTTTAACAAAGGTATTGAAACAAAGGTATTGCTTTTTAGCACTCACTCTTGGTGCTGGGTATATCGAAAACTCTAACTTTGACTTCTTGCCGTAGTCAACGGAAAGTCTCTCCATAAGAAGGGAAGTAAATCCTGACCCAGTTCCTCCGCCGAAAGAATGGAAGAGAAGAAATCCTTGCAAACCGGTACACTGGTCGGCAAGTTTTCGTATACGATCCAACACGGGATCGATTTGTTCCTTTCCTATATGAAACAAAGATGTCCAAGAATGTATAAGAAATGTAACGTTTAAGAAACCTATGTATTAGTAGGCCTATGCTCGAAGTTCTGAAATCGATAAATGTTTGACCAAAAAATAAGATCGCTTTATAGCCTTACCAACAGTGTAATGTCCCCGAGCGTAATTGTTTGCTGCGTCTTCTTTTCCAGTTATCAACTGTTCAGGATGGAAAAGCTGGCGGTAGGGACCGGTGCGCACCTCATCTATGAAACACGCAAAAAGGTATTGGAGCATCTAACGAAAAGATGAATCTATATATTTTCCAATAAGCAATTTATAGGCTTACCAACAACCGTGGGTTCCAAATCGACGAACACAGCTCGTGGAACATGCTTTCCAGAGCCGGTTTCACTGAAAAAAGTGTTGAAGGAATCGTCTTCTCGTCCAACACTTTTGTCGCTTGGCATTTGGCCATCAGGCTGGATGCCGTGTTCAATGCAGTACAACTCCCAGCAAGAGTTGCCCATTTGTACACCAGCTTGACCAACGTGGAGAGAAATTACTTCGCGCTAAATTAAAAAATCATCAGTTACCAGTTAAGTGTAAACGTTTCAGGTACTGAAAAATATGCTCCACGTTGTTTTTATATTATTATATTAATGCACAAGAACACTTCTTTCAAAAACTTACCATGATGAATAAAGAAGATCAAAAATCGATTCAAGAGCAATAAATTTAGCAAGTAAAAAAGAACCGTCGGTACAGCAACGCTACGCAGCTTTATACCTCTGTTTAAAATAATTAGTAAAAGGTGTAAAATTTAAGTCCTTGCTTAAAACAGCTTGTAACTTGGAAATCATGTAAACAGCTAAAAAACTAAAGCGATCCGCAACCCTCAAGGTTTTTTCTACATGCACCATGTCGATTCTTTTCTAAAGCCTTCGTCGGTTGCAGTCGAGCAGGTCACACCTTGCATCAGTAGTTTTGAAATGAGCGCTAAAACCAGCAAAACCGTTGTTGAATAACGTGAAAAGGAAGGCAACTGCGGAAGTCATTCAGCTGCAACCAAGCTGGCTATAGCCGCGTGACAAAATGCATTTCGTTCAGTTCTGCTGGGCAAAGGTTAATTTCAGTGTGCTCTATCCGCTCGTCAACTACACTTATTCCGTTACGTGTGTTTACATTAACGTTTTTATGTTCTTCATCATGCACATTTGGCGTATAGGCCTATATACACATAAATTGTTCACTAGCAACTGAAAGGATGCTGACTAAAAAGTGGGTGCTGAGTGCTCACGGCGAGCAGTACTTCCAGTGTTTCACAATACGTCATTTTGATACAAACTTTTCGACTATAAACAAATAAATTCTAAGTTTAACTTTCTCCGTTCGGTCTATGTTAACAAACTTGTCTTATTTTAACACTCCTACTGGCCCCACATCCTAATATTGTAAGATCGTTATGCCAAGTCTATGTTGCAAACATCACCACCCATAATTTATTATTTCTATATACAGATAGTTTGATACAGATGCAGATACAGCTCTGTGTACTGAGCTGTCACACTCACAGCAGCATGCACAGACCGCATGTTCAGCAGAAATATCAGCGTTAAAACGTGCTATGTTGTGATGGCCAATGAATAAACCGTTTTGTTCCGATTATCGACTGTCCAGTACGTCGTCACTTCCTCTCCATGCTTTCTGCACACCAGGTTACCATATAGAAGTATACTAATTCTAAAACAGATCTGATTTGGGATATTAGTAAGAGTTCGATCCATCTCCTGTTAATTTTGCGAATTTTCGTGCATATTGCCTCAACGAGACTTGTTTCCGCGAAAACATAGCATAAACAAAACAAATTTCGACAAACTCCAATAGTACGCCGCAAAACTTAAACCATGCCCATTTAAAACGGGCTTTCCTCAAAAAACGTGCTGATTTGTCAGGAAGTAAAAACTTCACACACGCAGAAATCACCAGTTACAAGCCGCCTAGGGGTAAATGGCTGGATCTTTCGCTTGGTTTGGTCTGACGCGTACCACTGAAACGATGTAATAGTTAAGCTTCCTGGTTCAAATTGCATTAACGCGGCACGTGTTCAACGCAATAGGTCTGCTGTACACTCCACATTTTTTCTTAACCTTAACGTTACCACAAATACCGTTTACAAGCCTAAAGCGCTTCATAGTTGGCAACGATAAAACAAAACTCACTATTATAGACTAACTCAGAATCATAACGTGTAGTTTTTAACACTCGACTGAGGAAATTAAATGTACCATTTAGCACTATGCTGCCAAGGTTTCACAGCGTGTATGATAAAAAAAAAAAACGGTACTGTTATAAGCGTTCTTCTATACTGCGCCTAAACCGTTTTGTGTTATATTATATCCCATAGGGCAGTGGTTCCCAACTGGGGGTACTCGTACCCCTTGGGGGTACGAGATTGAACATCAAGGGGTACGAAGATCCTTGAGATATATACGAATTCAGCCATAAAAGCAATTTAATTTAGCAATATATATATGAAAAATTCCATCAGAATTTTTTTGGGGGTACGAAGAATGCTCTGACCTGACAAAGGGGTACGAGCAGCAAAAAAGGTTGGGAACCACTGCCATAGGGCATAGGTGCTTTTATTATTACCAGGTGTAGCTAACAAGTCATCTAAGACAGTATTTGTTAATGGTTTAAGTGCTTTTATTGCATTTTACGCTTTACAACGATTATCACTTCTACTCTAGAAATATAGAGCAATGAAGTTGGGAAAATCGAAAGCCATGCTACTGCTTTCATGAAAGCACTTTTCCAACTTTTAGGGTAAATGATTTAACACCATACTGTTAAAGTCGTCGTGATGAAAAGGTTTTCTTTATCTACTGAAAAATAGTATAAGTAGGCTATTTTATCAATGTTCCAGTCATGTTTGTACTTTGTAACTTTTTTTTGAATGGAAGTAATTATATAGTTTAAATCATTTGCTTACATGTTGACAGATTTCCCAAGTCTACACGTCTGTAGTTTTTGGCATAAGCAAATTTAGCCTTGGGCTATTTTTTATACTTTGTGTTCCAATTAGTTTATATGTGGTTGAAGTGCCCATGAGTGTACACAACGTATTCGTGTTAGCATGTCCTTTCTTGAAGTTTCTGTTTTCTAATTAGCTGTACTTGTACGAACAGCGTACAGTTATACCGATAATCATATAGAGGGAGACATAACCATAAACAGAGCATTTATTGCAAACAACTAATTTAAACTGCAGCAGTAGTGTAAAACTCCAAAACTTGATGCTTTACCAAAGAAAGTGAAACATTTCGAGAATTTTGATGTCAGCGGCACACGTTTTATGTAAGAGCAAGCGGTACATGTTATAACTGTATAGCAGATGTTTATCGTAAGGCTTTACCACCTCTACAAGCTAGGTCCGTACTCGTGAGGAAGTAGCATATCCAAGGTGTAAGTGCTGTATTCACATTTGTGGTTGGCACAGTGCACTTTCATGTTACGAGAGTACTAAAAATATAATTACAACACATAGACACTTTATTAATATTGGATTATAAGCTTAAAAGTTGTGCATAAAATATTTGGCATAAGATCTGAATTTATATGCACCATAGGTAGGCTATATACACACCTCTCTCATAAGCTGGCGACAACATCCACAGACGGAAACTTTCACGGTGTCATTATCACTAAGGAATAAAGGAAATTTATTTTTTATTTGTGCCTTAAGTATAGATACCGGAGTGTGTTTTGCTATATCAAGTATCACAACGTTTTACTGGTTTGACACAACATCCGAATAACTACTGTTTGAATTGGATTTGATAATAAGTCGATACAATTAAGGAGTTATTCTTTTATCTTGATTGCAGTTACAAAGCTTACCCAATAACAGCCAATGCTTCAAATTCTTTGTGGCCCTCTGAGACTGCCTTGAATATTGCAACCCTTTCAGCGCACATAGAACATGGAGATACTGCACACTTGATGGAACATCCGGTAAAAACCTTTCCAGACTTGGTCAAAACAGCCGCACCCATTTTGAAATAGGTCGTGGCATGCTTGTCTTTTACTTGCTTTGCAGCCTGGATCAAATCTTGGGCAGTTACTGACATGTTGTTATGGTTATTGCAAGCTTATAATGGTTTGCTTATAAACAAAACACAATTTGATTTAGCAAACACGCATTAAGTTTTCTCAATTGACTTGAATTAATTAGTTAAGGTATTTAAACATTTAATTGTTGACCAATACTAATTGGAAATGTTGACCACTGCAGGCTACGGTAAATTAGGAAAAATCCCTACACATATACCTGTGTGCGAATATCCGTTTTCGGTATAGCTAGCAAACGATGCTGTTAATTTCACTTGCTTTAGGAGATTACTAAGCTTAATCAAAACTAATAACAGTTAATTTCTCAACACGCGCAATAAATATGTGTAAACGTAGGAAACTTCAGGTAAACTCAAAACTACAGGTCAAGCTAATATTTACTATAACAAAGCATTTATATATACTTTTACCTTTTTTCGTGATTGGCGAAAAGTTTGTTTTGATGATAAAAATTACAAGTATCCCGCAGGTAGCTACACGCCACAAATTACTACTTTACAGTGTTTTTTACATAACCTCAGAAGTTATCTGAGTTAATGTGTAATCGGAATTTGAGAAATTGGTGTACCTTGTTGTAATGTGGTGTGCTGCTTTTCTTTTTTACATGTTTTGTGTGATGACAAACCATGGTTGTGACTTGAAAATGACTGATCCATACATCATGCAGTCAAAATTAGGTTTTTTTGGGTAAATTACACACGAACGAACATATATTTCTAAAACGCACTTAAGGTGATGTGATGAATGTAGGATTGCTTGACTTGATGAGATGTAATTATCAAACGGTTTACTGAATATGTTATAACTTAGCTGTATGAATATGTTATTACTTACGGAAAACAAACTTTAAATGCAATACAATTGTGCATACGCTATAAATAAATAATCGACGACACCTATAATTGATTTTGCGAGCCTTGCACAAAAAATAAACTCAATTAAAATTAAAAACGCGAACGGCTAGTAGCAAACCACTAGATGACGTTCTAGGACTAGATTGAAACATTTTCATGACTTGGCGAAAAAATGGCTGATTCAGAGCGCAGCTGAGTCCAGAAGTACTTATATATTCATCTTGCGGATTAATTATTGATTTCATTTTATGGCAATGGTTCGAAATGTAACTAAGACCAGTCTAGGCTGGATTAACGCGACACTTAATAACACTTTTGCTGCCATGAGTAGTTATAGAGTGGCGGGTTTACAGTGATGAGACCGTGTGTTGAATCCCCAGCGTCCCTATATCATGGTAATGCGCTTGCGAAAGGCATGAGACACTTGCTCCTGGTAAGCGGTAGGCCTAATGGTGGACAGTTCCAAATTTGGGCACAAACATTTTTCAACAAAGTAAATTAAAAAAGTTCGATAGACGAAGGTCAAGCAGTGAAGTACTATCGCCTTGTTTTAGTCGTGCAAAAACTCCTCAGTCTGATGACAAAATTTCCAATACTACACCACTGACAAACATCAATTCTTTTATAAGGTTGATCACAGTAGGTCAATTTTATTTGAAGAAGTCACATCACTGAAGAAATATGGCTCTTATAGCAAAAGTTACTCTAAGTAACTTTAAACAAATTAATATTCATCTTCTCCTTCTTCACCCTCGCCTTCAACTGAGTCGACCCCAACCTCTTCGTAGTCTTTCTCGAGAGCAGCCAAGTCCTCACGAGCTTCAGAGAACTCACCTTCTTCCATGCCCTCACCGACATACCTAGCAAATCAATAAGTTCGTCAATGGGGATATACTAAGCGTGTTTTGTTAACTAATGGTTGTGGTCAAACAGGGCAAAAACTTACCAGTGAACAAACGCACGCTTGGCGTACATCAAGTCGAACTTGTGGTCCAAACGAGCCCAAGCTTCAGCGATGGCTGTTGTGTTGCTCAACATGCAAACAGCTCGTTGTACTTTGGCCAGGTCACCTCCAGGGACGACAGTTGGTGGCTGGTAGTTGATTCCGACTTTGAAACCAGTTGGACACCAATCAACAAACTGTGAGGACACAGATGAATACGAAAAAATAGATTAGCTTATCTCTAAGTAATAACGATGAAAACTAGTGTTTAACGAGAACTTAATTAAGCATTTACCTGAATTGTACGCTTGGTCTTTATGGTGGCGATGGCTGCGTTAACGTCCTTTGGAACAACGTCACCACGGTACAACATACAGCACGCCATGTACTTGCCGTGACGTGGATCACATTTTACCATCTGGTTGGCTGGCTCGAAGCAAGAATTGGTGATTTCAGCAACGGAAAGCTGTTCGTGGTAAGCTTTCTCGGCAGAAATAACTGGGGCATAAGTGACCAATGGGAAGTGGATACGTGGGTAAGGCACCAAGTTGGTCTGGAACTCGGTCAGATCAACATTAAGTGCACCATCGAATCGAAGGGACGCGGTGATGGAAGAAACGATTTGACCAATCAATCGATTCAGGTTGGTGTAAGTTGGTCGCTCGATGTCGAGGTTTCGGCGGCAAATATCGTAGATGGCTTCATTATCAACCATAAAGGCACAGTCGGAGTGTTCGAGGGTTGTATGGGTGGTCAAAATGGAGTTGTATGGCTCAACAACGGCTGTGGAAATCTGTAGAAGCAAGATTTAGCAATTTTCTGAGTTTGCAAGCCATTTCAAGAATCATACACTTAATTTATACATGTAATACAGTAATTCATAAATTAAAATGGTTTACAGTACATACCTGGGGCGCTGGGTAGATGGCAAATTCCAATTTGGATTTCTTGCCATAATCAACAGACAATCGTTCCATCAAAAGTGATGCGAATCCGGATCCGGTTCCTCCTCCAAAAGAATGGAAGATGAGGAAACCTTGCAAACCGGTGCATTGATCGGCAAGTTTTCGAATGCGGTCCAACACTAGGTCGACAATTTCCTTTCCTGTAAAAAGAAAGAAACATTAAATGCGGTTCAATTTAATAGCTTTATTGATTTCTTGCTATAGAAAAGAATTCGAAAGTTATACTAACCGATGGTGTAATGACCACGAGCGTAGTTGTTAGCTGCATCTTCTTTCCCGGTTATCAACTGTTCGGGATGGAAAAGCTGACGGTAAGTTCCTGTACGAACTTCGTCTACAAACAAGATAATCTATTAAGTTTTTTAAATATCTTTTGCCGATCGATATACGTTCGCCCTACCTAAAAGCATATTGGGCTTTCATTTTGCAATTTATTGCAGCTTTACTTACCAACAACAGTTGGTTCCAGATCAACAAACACAGCTCGTGGAACGTGCTTTCCCGCTCCGGTTTCACTAAAGAAAGTGTTAAACGAATCGTCACCGCCTCCGATAGTCTTATCGCTCGGCATTTGGCCATCAGGCTGGATGCCATGTTCAAGGCAGTACAACTCCCAGCAAGCGTTGCCGATTTGTACACCAGCTTGACCAACGTGGATCGAAATACATTCACGCTAAAATGAAGTATCCAAAGTTATTATTTAGTATTATAAATAAATGATATTATTCAACTTAATGGTGAAACAACAGCTTAGGTATTGCCATTTTCTTTCAGCATTATCAAACGCATGTTTTCACTGAAAATACAATACAAAGGTTACGTAATGACAAACCGATAAAAACGGCACATTAAGACCATAATGAAAGTCATTTATTATTTAAATGCGCATATATGTCTCCATTGTTGTTATTGGTAGTCGTACAAAAGACGACCCCAGTAGCCTAGATGTTTCGCCAGATGGTATGAATTATTTTCAGACAATGGAACAAAGAAGAGCACGTGTCAAACTAGATCTACGTCACAATACCCAGCGATCTCTCAAAAAGTGCTCTAAAGGGGCAGTATTTTAGGCGGGAAACAAAGTTAGAGATAACGAAGTAAAAGATACGCCAAACTTGATGACCCTCGAAAGTTATCAAGCACATGCGATGTCGGGTTTGAACAGCCGGTTTCAAGTTAACATTATATTCAGTTAGGCTATGTTAATTTTAGCGCATTCATTGTAAAGCACTGGGCTTGCTTAATAACTAATTTCATTTTTTAAATACGCTATGGTTATAGGTGAAAGTTAATTACGAGTTGACATTGCAAATTTTCGGTAAAATTACATGATCTATAACGAATATCAGCAATATTTTGTTATTTCAGTAACATTTAAGATTTCAAAAACAACATTTTTTGTTTTCAAAGAAATTATTTTAACGACATTTGGCTATAAAACACAAAATATAAATCATAGGCTTAAAAAAGCTCGACTCTAAATAGTTAATTATCGAAAGTTCTATTACTAACTACGTTCAGGCTACTCTAGCACTTAATTTCATTGACTTACCATGATGGCTTCTTTTTTGTTACGAAATCAAAGGTAAAAATGAACAGGGCTTGAATAGCAACTCTACGTAGCTTCTACCACTGAACGAATGATCACATGATGACCTTTCTCTGTTTTATATATCCGTTGCCAGGAGAAACCCTAGAGGTGACGCAACAAAGCACATAAGCGCGCCCAATTTCTTTTTTCCAGTTCATTGGACGATTTCAATTTCCACGCGCTCTTGAAATAGTCAACGAGGAAAGGTTTGAAATATTACAGCCTTCATAAATTCTATGTCCTTCCTAGTAACGTGATCGTCGTTAACAACAAGGATCAATATTTATTCGGAGGGTAAACATTCTCTTATGATTAAAGCTTCGCCAACATATTTACAGAGTGGAGTTTTATGTACATACCTTTTCTACAAGTGACATATTAGGTGATGTGCTTCATACGACTATCACTGGTCCTGGCAACCGACAAATATGTATAAACGGGATGGAAAAGCCTCGGAAATATTATTTTAATCGCCTTCGAAAAACACTGCACACAAGTAGCCTATATGACTTTTTTATTGTGAATGAGCAACCGATTCTTGCTTTTAACTTAGCGGCCTTTATTTATTCCTTTCGGAAACCTTTTGCATTAAAAAATGTTTTCACCAAATCAAAACCCTAACTCGAAGCCACAAACTGACAATATAGCACTTGAGACGTCATATTACAAGTTTTTCAGTTTTATAAACTTGGCAGTTTCGCAAAGTAAGCGTAATTACAGATCGGAGAACTAGCCAATTAACATTAATTTTCACCTAAATGGCGGTTATTTATTAATATTTCCTAATTGAGCTCGCCGTATCTAAGTTACAGCAGCCAGAGCCACAATTTGTCGACCTATGTCCTATTAATAAACCATAACACACAATATACAAATCTTCCCATTTTTATAAAGAAACCTTCATACGCATTGTTGTTAACATTTTTCAAAAACATAAATTTAATATTCATCTTCTGCTTCTTCAGCCTCGCCCTCAACTGAGTCGACTCCAACCTCTTCGTAGTCTTTCTCGAGAGCAGCCAAGTCCTCACGAGCTTCAGAGAACTCACCTTCTTCCATGCCCTCACCGACATACCTAGCAAATCAGTAAGTGCGTTAATGGGGATAAACGAAATGTGTTTTGTTGTCAAACAGGGCAAAAACTTACCAGTGGACAAATGCACGCTTGGCGTACATCAAGTCGAACTTGTGGTCCAAACGAGCCCAAGCTTCAGCGATGGCTGTTGTGTTGCTCAACATGCAAACAGCTCGTTGTACTTTGGCCAGGTCACCTCCAGGGACGACAGTTGGTGGCTGGTAGTTGATTCCGACTTTGAAACCAGTTGGACACCAATCAACAAACTGTGAGGACACAGATAAATACGAAAAAATAGATTAGCTTATCTCTAAGTAATAACGATGAAAACTAGTGTTTAACGAGAACTTAATCAAGCATTTACCTGAATTGTACGCTTGGTCTTTATGGTGGCGATGGCTGCGTTAACGTCCTTTGGAACAACGTCACCACGGTACAACATACAGCACGCCATGTACTTGCCGTGACGTGGATCACATTTTACCATCTGGTTGGCTGGCTCGAAGCAAGCGTTGGTGATTTCAGCAACGGAAAGCTGTTCGTGGTAAGCTTTCTCGGCAGAAATAACTGGGGCATAAGTGACCAACGGGAAGTGGATACGTGGGTACGGCACCAAGTTGGTCTGGAACTCGGTCAGGTCAACATTAAGTGCACCATCGAATCGAAGGGACGCGGTGATGGAAGAAACGATTTGACCAATCAATCGATTCAGGTTGGTGTAAGTTGGTCGCTCGATGTCGAGGTTTCGGCGGCAAATATCGTAGATGGCTTCATTATCAACCATAAAGGCACAGTCGGAGTGTTCGAGGGTTGTATGAGTGGTCAAAATGGAGTTATATGGCTCAACAACGGCTGTGGATACCTGCAATGAATAAAGGAGTAAATATGTAAACTTATAAATAAACAAGCAAGCCCGAAAACTGCAGTCTAACAATAGCTTACCTGAGGGGATGGGTAAATGGCAAATTCCAATTTGGATTTCTTGCCATAATCAACAGACAATCGTTCCATCAAAAGTGATGCGAATCCGGATCCGGTTCCTCCTCCGAAAGAATGGAAGATGAGGAAACCTTGCAGACCGGTGCATTGATCGGCAAGTTTTCGAATACGGTCCAACACAAGGTCGACAATTTCCTTTCCTGTCAAAAGAAAAACCTTTTGTTATAAGCAGTTAAGCGTTATACCGAAGAGGTATTTAGTATTATTGGACGTATAACGATAGCCTACAAACTAACCTATAGTGTAGTGACCACGAGCGTAGTTGTTCGCTGCATCTTCTTTCCCGGTAATCAACTGTTCGGGATGGAAAAGCTGGCGGTAAGTTCCAGTTCGAACTTCATCTGTAAAATACGGAAAGTTAAATGTACTGATACATTAGGCTTACCTGTATTACAGTTACCGATAGTTACGGGTGATTGTATTGTATCTGTAACAGTCCAGCATTATATAAACGTAGCAGGCAAACATGTGAGACATTGTTAATTATTAGCAACTAAAGATGCAAGTGTGGAGCCACTAATTCACGGAAGTACGGTAACGTATTTCATTAGCGCATTTGTCATAAACTTACCAACAACAGTTGGTTCCAGATCAACAAACACAGCTCGTGGGACGTGCTTTCCCGCTCCGGTTTCACTAAAAAAAGTGTTGAAAGAATCGTCACCGCCTCCGATAGTCTTATCGCTCGGCATTTGGCCATCAGGCTGGATGCCATGTTCAAGGCAGTACAACTCCCAGCAAGCGTTGCCGATTTGTACACCAGCTTGACCAACGTGGATTGAGATACATTCACGCTACACATCGGTAAGACACAGGCCGTTATACGCAACTAAACTGCGGTAATCTACCGTAGGATACAACATCATTTTTACATGGTACCTTTAAGTACCAAACTGAGACATCATACGATACGATAACCTTTATGAAAAATAATTACAGTAACCGAGAAACGTACAACGAAATCAGTAAGACTGACGAAGTTAGAGATAAAATGCTTTACTTACCATGACTGCAGGGCGTTTTTACAAAGCAGAAATACAAAGAATTCTGATAAACAGCTTGGGAAAACTTCACAACTTTACGATGTGAGATCACAAGCAAAATTTGCAAGATATTTTTTTCTGCAGAGTAACTGGTGTATTGATCATTATTACGTCATAATATCCAATGTTACAAGGTGGAATCCTATTGCGGGAAAAAAATATTTTATACATATTCCATTGGCTAAAAATAGTTCTAGATTTACAAGTTTGTAAAATTTGAATATCTAAGTGTTTTGATTTGTTAATTTTCGTGCAATCAGAATCAGTTATAGGAATGATGTAAGAATGTTTAAACGTCATGATCATGTTGCCTTCGCCCTTTGGTAATCGTTGTCGAATAGTTTGCCTTTGCTTATGTATGGTTTCTTTGTTTTTTGTTTTGTTAAAGGTCTTGGGTGTTTTTGCACCTTTGTTCTAAAGTCTTCAACATGCTTTTTCAACTGCACATTTTTTGCGGTCCTTGCACAAACTTTATGGACAGATTTGATCGGACTTTACACTTAAAGTTTTGGCGACCAACGCTCAAGTCTTGCAGTTTAACGCAATGAAGACCAAGACGTGTTTGAAACGAAACGTTTGTACTGTGAATACTACCGGTTTGACGTATGCTTAAAGTGGGAAGCTGGCCAATGGGTTTTGGATGGAATACCACCCTGCAGGTAAGCGATTAGTTCTCATAGGAGTGTCACAAGGGGACATTACATGTAGTAAAATACTTTACCAGCAACTGGAGAAGTTCTGATATGCTGCAGTTTGGCGTGTCAGTTACTGCTGTCAAGACGAGAGGTCTCCCACCGATTTGAACCGTGGGCTGCAAAACCAAAGTAATGTGTGGCAGCAGGCGGCCAAGTGAAGAGAAGCTAAAGCCAATAAAAAGCAATAACAATTGTTGAGTTTTCTAGTGAAAAACACACACTTTAACTGTCACGTATTGAACACGAGAGCGCTAAAAGGACCAGAGGTGTCTAGAAGTGTATAAAATCCAGTTTGCTTAACATAATGACAGGTTATTTTTTAATTATATTCACTACACTGCCACATACTCACATAGTGACATATGCAACCACAACGAGTAAAGTCAGTTCATTTGCGGTGAAGCTTAATTGTGACTTAACAAAACTGTATGTACAAATTTGTGATGTAAACATAAAACGAAATCGTACCAGAAATCACGGAGCACTTTGTTTAGTATTGAACTGCACAAAATCGATCGTATCGCTGGCCGCATTGTAATGTAATTCAATGTGGCAACGCGTCTATTTTTGTGTCACAGCTTGGGACCTCTGGTCAACGTCAAGATATTTTCTCTGCTTGATCTGATGCACTGAAAATGATAATAAGACAGTGATATTGATACCATATGTAGTAACAGCATAGTTTCTGAAGTGACATATTGCACATTTAGCCAAACCACACCTCATCTTACGACTATTTAAGACTTTGTAAAGGTCGTGTTGAAAATTGGTTTGTTGGAGAGGCATGATTGGGTTTAAAAATGCCTTTTCTTGTACTTATTTTTATCTATAGTTTGTGCGAAGAGCGTAAGGCGCCAAATGCAAACTCTCAGCTCTATGAAACATCTCAGCTGGAATTTAATTACAGTAGTAAATGTAATAGTGCTTTTGTTACAGTTAAAGTCCTAGAGATAATATAAACAAGAGTGTCTTGAAAATATGATATCTGTTTAGAATGTTGATGTGATCACATGTTTTGTCATCACTTATAGAGTTACACTTCGCCCAAGCGCTCATTCAGGTTGACTTTGTGTCCAATTTAAATATCGCAAAAAATCAGATTAATGGCAAACAAAGCTAGTTTATTAAATGTTTGATTTTTTAGGCTTGCTTTCTGCCGCGTTTTTGCCATTTGGAATGTAAAGCTATTTAGCATTAACAACAGCAAAAATCAATTAACCATTTTGCATCACTAAAGTAAGGGAACTACATCAGATAGGGTAATTTAATAAAATGCAAAAATTAGTCCAAAATTTACCAATAAAATTTTAGTTTATGTAAATAGACCAGTTGTTAACCCACTCTTCCATAAGATTAAATGGTAAAAGGTCTTATAACTATATCAGTGGCTCGCACTTATTGTAAGCGGTCCGTGGGAGGTGCGTGATGTAGAGTGCTCACCGCTCCCTACTCCGTGTGGAAGGTACTACGTGCGGCGCCGATCAAAACAAATCCAGAGACCTTTTGGAAACCGCAGACCAAATTAAAACGAGTGGTTTCCAATTGGCTTTGTTTGCGCAAGCGTTTTGAAATTGCTCTTAACAAAAAGTTTTTTCAACCATAAAAGTCTTAATTAAATTTAGCGTGAAAAAGCAAAGGAAGGTTTATGATGCGTTGGACATACGTCACTAATTCGATAAAGATAAATCTATTGTTCATTGTGACACAGAAGACCGTTATCTCCGAGACAACGACCCCATTCACCTAGGAACGACTTTATAGAGGTCATATTTGTATTTTATAATATCAAGGTTAAATAAAACAGCACCGATTTTGAGTTACTTTTTATGCTACAACTTTTTTAGAATATAAAGTACTGCTGTTGCAAATAGGCGAATGAAAGGTATTTGCTCGCCCATTTACATATCTTTGTGGAGCTAAGAAACGTAAGATGTAATCATCGAATTGGAACAATTTTAAACTAATATCGCTATTGGATTGTAGGCCTATGTAACAGACATCATTGTAAAAAAGAGTTATTAATCAGCTTTAGCCTATATAAGTATATATGATTCTTTCGCCTTCTGTTTGGAAGAGCCAGTTCGTCAACTTAAGTCAACATTCCAGGTTTAAACAGAAACACTCTTTTATAAGCACTTTAAATGGGGTTTCCTTTGCATAGCCACTCTTAAAACGGTTGTTGTTGTAATACTTACACTTACCTTAAGCTACCATAAATATAAAAATTTTGTCACTTCAACGGCGATTAAGTTAATTACAATCAAGTTTTGTGCTTTTGAATAAGGAACTTTTGTCACCCAGTCAAGCACCTTAGTATACAGGGTTAACGGTTGCAACAGAGAAATAGACTAAGTACACCATAAAAGAAAAAAATCCTTCAACCTTCCAATCATTTCATATTGCATAAAGTAATATACCGAGAAGTTAAATTTCGGCTATGTTATAAATTTAAACGATGTAGTAGGCCATTAACATAGTCTGATGAAATGCTCCATTATCCCTGATATACATATTATATATATATAATATATATATATATATATATATAGGCCTACTCTATCTTACATTAAATGATTCGGGATAAGAAATGTAGTACAGTATAGTTAAACAGTTTAATGTTCTTTTCGAGGGCGTAGTAAACACAGGTTACCAAAAAATTAAACGCTTAAAAATATTTTGTTTTGTCACAAGCAACACCTGGCAAATTCTTCAACCGCTGATGAGTAACTTAGTCATAGAATCATAAACATTACAATATCACGTCAAAATACATTTTACTGAAAACGTTATCCTAAAAATTTACGCTATACCATTGCTTTTGAATGCTGGGGAGTTCGTAATAAAGGCGATTTGGCTTAAGGGGCGATGCAAAATTGCGATGTTGTGTGTTTATGGTATTGGCCTATGTTTTTCCAAGAGAGTTGACAAGAATTCAGTCAGTATTTATGTAACATTTGTCTTAACTTACACGAAAAGCCATATTTTCCGAATTGGCTCAATTCAATTTGCGCACATTTGATGTTTACTTTGATTAAAATAAGCTTTTACTGACGAATTAAGGCAGGATGAAAAATTTAAGACCATATTTTATTGCTCCATGACGCCACCGTATGGAATGTTAGATATATCGCAAAGATGGCGAAAAGCAAGAAAGCATTTCAATAAACATCAATCCCAATAAATCAGAAATTTTTTCAACTAATCGGTCATCTTAGTTACTTCCAGCAATTGGCATATTTTGGATTACCATTTTCGAAAGGATTTGATGGTGGTTGATCACTAACGACCTAAACATAAAATTAACATAACAATGCTTAGATGTACAAAACGGTTGAAAATCTTCCCCTAAATAATATGCCTATATTACCACAAAAATTTTATTCTAGCATTGTTGACACTTGAAAGCGAAATGAATTTTGTGAAAACGCAGTCAAGCTGTAGTCAACCGACCTTGAAATAAAAACATAATGTTCCCACCAGGAATAGAATAAAAAAAAAACAAGATAAACAACAACCTATCGATTACCGCTGCAACAAAGTGCCAATCGTTTACGAACTGCAAATAGAAAACATGATGATGTACCTGCAGAATATACTGTAGAAAAGCTTAAACAAAATCCATTTATAAACAAATTGCTCTTCGAATTGGCACTAGATGAAAAAATTATTTGCCTGCACTTGTCAAGACACGCTATGGTTAATGTGACCGATGACGCAAAAAATGCAGTCCGTTTGACGATTATTATACTGTACAAAAAACGGCGGCTATATTTTTTCAACGTTAATAGCACAATTGAATGAAATAAATTCTATGAAGTTAAATTATTAAGTTTACTGACAATAAGCATCTTGCTTATCACACTGGCTTCGTTTTTGTTTTTCATATTTCCTGCAATGTAGTTGATAGCGTGGGCAGCCGCACGAAGCTCTTCCGATCCCTGCCATTTACTCATACAACTGTTGCATGATTCTCCGTCAGATCCGATTGAATGCGGTTCGTCGTCGCTCCTCGAATTATAGTTAAAGTAAAAAATGTTTCAACAAAAGTTTAAAATACTCTACAGCACAAAAATTCGAAATGTAAAAATGGCCCTTAGCAGTGGTAAGGTACCTGTACCGAATAAGGCCCACCTAACACTTTTTTGAAAATAACTCAACAACCATAAATGAGAATAGACTGAAAAATCGTATTCTATTAGTGAGGGTATATGATATGACTACAACATATTAAAACCACAATACCTGACAACCCCCCAAAAAATTTTTATAAAGAAATTAAAAATTCCAAAAAATGGGCCTTATTAGGAGCATAGGCTCCTAATAAAGCCCACCAATTTTGTGAGTATTTTGATTCAAAACATAGTAATAGACAACATATAACATTATTAGAAATTTCACATTTTAAGTTGTACAAACATTTAAAAAGATTCCACTAGGCGCATCAAAGTAACTGCAACAATTTGCCAACTGATGACTAGAACCACTCTTGAAGTCTGGACATCAATTAGCCAAGCATCTTGTATGGGCCTTATTAGGCGCATGTGGCATCTACGAAAAAAATTTCACATTTTTATCATCAGAAAAATTTTAGCAAAAAAAAGTGCATTATCCTTTTCAATACTAAGTTGGTTGTTACATGAAAACTTCAGCCGGCTGACAACAGTTCATTTAACCGGCCAAATTCTCACTTACTTTTTTTCTAAATTAACAAAACCACCTTAACTGCAAATATCAAATTTTTGTTGTGCTCTAGCGAATCGGTTGATCACGTGACAAGGATGAAATCTGGTAAACCATCATGAATTTATATTAGTTTTTATGTAGGGACAAAATCTTTCATTTATTTGCACGGGTTTGCGAAATATGAGCAATGGGCCTTATTAGGGACCGGGCCTTATTCGGTACAGGTACCTTAATAGAAAATAGTTTTTTGGCAATGTCGGGTGTCTTTTGTCGGCCTATATGGCCTACCTGATTAATAACCGGGGCCCTTTTTGAGGTTGCTTTGTGGTATTTGCTGTCAAAGAAGATCGCAAATCAGGCGACAAATGTCTTCGAAAAGTACGATACCTTGAAACAAATTTTCCAGATAACTTATTTTCGTAGAATGTGTATTGAGCAGTATCTCGTAGTTCTGTTGACTTACAGCCGTCAGGGCACATTTGATTAGTTTTTACACTTTTCTGATGTGCGACTTTTGAGAATACTTGTCCTTTTGTCGTCCGATCGGGGCTGATGATTTGCTTCTCGAATTGTGCTTACTATTTGCTACTTAATTGCTATGTTGTTGCAGATGACACCGCACGTCCTTACACCTTGATGCATTCTTGCCGGTTTGACCCATGTGGCATCTAAGATCTAAGCTTTGCGTACTAAGATCTAAGCTTTGCTACTTAATTGCTATGTTGTTGCAGATGACACCGCACGTCCTTACACCTTGATGCATTCTTGCCGGTTTGACCCATGTGGCATCTAAGATCTAAGCTTACTGTAAGCTTTGCGAGGAAAACTCATGCTGTACTGGAGGAATATATCCTACAGCAAAAAATGAACTAGGCTACGTGAATATTTTGCCACATTAATAGGACAAGATTGAAAGGTGCTGAACGAGATAGCTTAGTATATTTAGATACAAGCAAGTTAAACTCAGACTTTTTAGGCCTGACAGAGAACTTTAAAACAGTACGGCATAGGCTATACCAGTGGTTCTCAAACTTTTTTAAAAGAAAGTACGCAACGGTCTCCTAGCAATTTTGTAAATGCCTCACGGTCCCTTAAAAAATCAACACAAAAAAACACGTTGGATTTATGGTATCAATGTGACGGGTGTACCTGCTTCTTTGCAACCAGTTCAGCAATGTTTGGTTCCGTTTTGGACAACGCAACCCTAATATCGTGAATCACATTCAACCGGCTTCGAGCTTTTGGCTTGATGGCAAGTAGTGCCGTGTTTTTGGAAGGTGCTTCGCGGTCCCAGAAAATTGTCTCGCGGACCCCAAAAGGACCGAGGACCCCAGTTTGAGAACCACTGGGCTATACCGTTTTACCAGTTGACGGTGATGGACTAGCGTCCTACTGCAAAGTATGGCAGTTTAAGACATGAAATACAATGTTTCCTTAAGTTAAAAGTTTTGAGAAAAAAGTATAACTTATAAGTTATGTAATCTGAGTTGTTCAAAACATAAACAAACCTCGAATATTAAAAAAGTTAACTAAAAAGAAGTCTGCTTTGAAAAAGATAAGTTAAATTCAAATACTGTCACGTGACTTCCATCTTGATTCAAGCGTTTTAGCGAGCAAAAAACTTTTTTGCAATCAAGATTTTGAAATTCGGTGGAAGCTGTTCACATTAAGAATTAAGGAAATAATGGCGGTAGACTGCTGATAGAGCTGAAACAATGCTGGCTGTTATGAATAGTTATAAAACACTAAGAATAGCCCTACTATTAAACTGTGTAAAGGCAGCTTTATTTACCGTTTAGTTTATTCGTAATATGAGGTCGCTTATTGCAATTGCTTGCCTGAACTCTTTGTTTTAGTTGAAATTAGGTTAAAGTGGAATATTAAAGAACCAATGCCTACATATTTAAAGCCTTCGCTCTTTCACAGGAAAGTTCCGAAACAAAAGATTTCGTTACAGGGTTTTACTAACCCTAAACCTAATCTTATATACAGGGTTGCTATCGGTCTCAACTCAAAAATAAGCACGACCAGGAAACGAAAGACGAATACCACCTTAAACAGTGCATAACAGGAGAAAGCAACCAAAGTTCCTAAAAAAAACGAGACACAATCTGCATGTTCTTAATTTCGGTATCTCTTTGGTACAAAATGATATGCTAAAGGTGTCAAAATGCCCAAAATACGAACCTCTGCCCTAAAAATAAGGACGCAAGTGAAAATAAGGACATTTCTTAGCAAAAATATTTTCTAAGACACGGACCTTTAAAATAAGGACAAATCTTAGAAATAAGGACGGTATGGTAACCCTGCTTATATACTATAGCTACAATCAAGTTTTTACATACTCTTTCTGCTAACTTCCTTTAACAACGTTCTGCGTGACCTACTTGATGAAATAGTTATAGCTACATTTTTGTTAAATAAGAACAACATATATCAGCGTATAAATAATAGTATTAAGCTACCTCGAACATGATTAACATATGAAAGAAACTGCGAAAACTAGTAGGCCACTAGATCAGAAATTTCTGTTAAACTTTTAATTGAACCACTACTTCGGTAGGTGTAAGTAATTGTGGCTGGTTTTCTTAGTGTTTTCATGTTTTTCAGGTTATTTTCCTACCGACCAATTGCAACTTTGAATAAATTTATTAGTTTGTGATAAGCACGAGCGGTTAAAGTCTAGGCGGGAACCATGGCTAAAATTGAGGCAGGGGTGCCTTTGGTACAATCTGACGGTGTACGTACCAATAGTACTAAGCAATATGATATTGCGTTATAGCCTACATAGCCTACTTAAATTTTAACCAACAATCTTTGTCAGGTAATTAATGATATCAAAAGTTCCGAATTGTTTTTCGTGCGAAATTTTCACAAACAAAAACAAATATTTTTAGTGTTTTAGATAGGGCATCAAAGAAGTTTTCTTTTATTTATCAACATCGTGACAAATTACATTTATGGTTCGGTTGCTCGTCATAAGTTTTTTTGGTAAGTTGTAAGTCAGCAGATTCAAATTTGCAGAAATATGAAAACTTATTATTGGTATTTCCAACCTTTTTCCCACCTGGCGCCAGGTTTATTGGGCCTACTGCTAAAATGGTGCGGTTAGTAACCATAACAGTAAAACTGATTCGTCGTCATGTTGTTGACAACGTGAATTTGATGGATATGTGAGCTGTAGGCCCTATTTGTTTAGAAGTAGGAAGGTATAAGCAATTTTTTGAAGAACCATTGGTCACCCAAATGACATATTTGGCTTTCAACGGCGAAAGGTCCAGAACTAACCTCAGTTAACAACAAAACGGGACAAGTTCAAAAACAAGTTGATCTCATAAGAAAAATACTAACTTACTCATTGAATACGCTGGTAAAATAGTTTTGAAGAATAATTCTTGGTTAGATGATTATAAGCAAAGGAAAATCACAAAATTGGCCGTAGATGAAAGCTCTTGTGATGTCATATGTAATCACAAGACAACATTCACAAATTCTAAATTTATACCTACTGCATATAGCGTATGCATCTATTGCAGCTGTATATAGGTTCCTCTAGATGAGTGTTCAGTTGATGGTGTTCTTTCATACAAGATCAACTTAGTTTTGGACTTTCCCTCACTTTAAGTTGTCTGTAAAAAATCAAGGTTTTTGGCAAAACGTTGTTTTTTGACATGGAAAGTTAAAAATGACTTGAATCGAATTGATGCTTAAAAGTAGGTTAAACACGCCACGTATTTTGTCTTGAGGCGAAATTACAGGTGTTAGTTTGAATAGTTGATGGTATACTGTTTTAAGAAAGACTCGGAAAATTGCAACTAATGAGTTTGTTCATAACCAAGCAAAGGTGGTTATGACGTTACAACTTTACCGATCCATAACAACCTATGAACAATTTCATTCGAGTCGACGTTTGAATGCATGCACCAACTGAGTGGGTGAAATGGAAAAAGTGACGTAACCATGTCAAGATAGCGGATAAATGAGGAAAAGCCAGACGCTAATTTTGTTGTAATTGCGGCGCTCGGAAAGTTATGACTCCATTAATGATGAGCAACTAAACAAGTTGCGCGTCCTTTCCAGATAGCACGAGCTGTCCGGAGCTTACTTTTATTTAACGAAGCAGGTTTCTAACACCAAACATATATTGTCGTGCTGCAAAACTTTTGCCTTACCCCGTGGAACACGAGCACGCAAAAATATATATACACGATCGACAAATATCGGGCATGACAACGTACAATCAGTGCAAACGCACTTAGTGATATATCCAAATGGTGGCGATGTGGCCACCAAATAAGCTACAGACTCGGATGAACTCTATTTCACATCAAAATGAAGTCATTTCTGTTGCTTTAACTACGTTTTTTCAAGTCACGGATCCAAAACTCGGAACCACAGGCTACAGTGCAGTCAGCCACCCCCTTAATCCGTCAATGGTGATATAAAAATATTGTAACAGCTTGTTCCGGAAATGGTGTTTGCTCACATACAATCACTCCGTTACCTCAAAGTATTTGCGTAGGAGTGGAATCGCGTACGAACATAATCAGGCCACTACCTAAACAAATAAATCTGCCATACAAGGTGAATTTTATAAGGCTGCATCAAACATTGCTAGATGTGATGAATATGAATAACATCTAACAAAAAAACTTATGGGTGTTACCACCATTACAAGTAATTGTCGTCTGAAGGAAAAGTGGAATAGTGCAACACTTTTACACTACTTTTTTACTCAACATTTTAGGAAAGATTTAAAAAAATTGCACAAAGGATCAAACTTCTCAAGCAAGTCTTTAAAGATCTCCAACCGTATCTTCAGTCCTTTTAACGCTAGAGCAAGCAATGAAGTATTTTCCGCAATGTCCACTACACAATTGTTAAATCTTCTGAAACTTGAAATGCAATAATTGCATATTGCGCAATGAAATTGTCCATCGTATCTACCTCAAGTAAAAGTATGCTAATGAGAGAAGCTTTTAACGATGACTGCCCTAGCATACCACACCAGTTCTGTTTCATAAGCACAAAGTTATCTTTTTTAGGGCTTCATACAAAGAGAATATCAAGTAATAAGGTTTCACGTATGTTTTTTAAATTCTTCTCGTCACATGGCTATATTGTAGTATACGGGAAACCGTTTTTTTGTTCAAGTATATAAAATATTAGCTTCATACCAAGAAAAGTAATCACTAACAATTATTTTTACACAGCCGGTTGGCCATTGCTTGGCGATATGCTAATTACCTTCCATGTACCAATGTTTTGATAACAAACGTAAAATACTCTACAAATCATCAGGCGAAGCTAGTTCTATGGGCCTGACAATTTCATTTTCCTTAAGTTGGCTTCATTTACAGCAAATTTTCCAATAGGATGTAAAACTCTGGCCTTTAAACGCTGTCAAACAATCCTGCAAAAAAAAACACAATTTGTACAAATATGCCTAAGTGTGTAAACAATGTGCTTTGGCCGTCAAGGGATGAAACACCTCTGTGGGTTTCCCTTACCACTCCTTAACAAATTGCTTGTGGCACTTGCTCAAGACCGTGACCATGAAGTAGCAAAATCCATTTTGCGCCGAAGAGTATGAATAAAAACAAAAATAGGTTACATATCCGATTCATAAACATGATACACTTAAACAATGTACAGAATTGTGCTGTTTAAGTTTCATATTGTGGTATTCAAAAGGAAAATACCACCACAAGCGATCCAGTCTGAAACTGATAACCTCCTTTTAACAGAGATTTTGCTATGTAAACTACCTTTGCAAACAATATTCAGTTGTTCAGTTATAAATGCATCACGCAGGTCTGTCTGTTGCTTGCTGAACAGCAAACAAATCCTGTACAAAGAAAAGAGAGTATGAAAACAGCACACTGCTAAACCTATCACCATAGTCATCGCGATTACGCTATCAGCTGAAATTCTTTCCGAGGTCATACAGAAAATAAGATTGAAAACTTTCTAAATTCATGACGTTATTTGAGCATTTATAGAAGCTGTAAAATTGCTAAACTGAATGCACAAAACGCAAAGCAGCGTTATGTAAACATTGATATAAATGCTTTAAGAATGGTATAGTAACATAAACTACTGCGATTGCTTTCTGAAATTAATACCATTGCAGTAGCTCTTTAAGGCTCTGTAAATGTAGTACAAGGTAATCAACGGTTCTTCTGGTCAACGTGAATCAAACCTAAATGTTCAATAAATAGTTAATTCTAAAGTAAAAGACAATACTTTATTACAATGGAAGAGTGTCATATTTACATTTACGGATATAATGAGAACATATTGGGTCTTCAAATTTCATCAATCTTCGACTGCAGAAAATGTCAACAAGAAATTAAGAACCAAATTCTAAAAAGCTATTGGGGTTCATTACAAATAAACAATGCAAATTTCAAAGATGCTCAATTGGTTTCAGATGACAAAATGTGTGCAATAATCATTGAACAGATTTAGGAATTAGCTTTCTCATTACACTACAGATAAGAGATGTATTACTATAATTGGAAGGACTAAATTTACAGCTTGTAGCAAAAATCAAAAAACAACATTGTCAATGATGAACAGCTTAGGTACAATTAAGCTTTTTCGATCATACATACCACTGAACTTTCCTTGGTCCATGTTAAAAGTGGGATTTTGCCCACACATTAAAAATAGGTTTACAGGTTCAGTTTAAGAAAGTTTTGTAATGCATAAAATATTATGCTACCTTTTCCTGTACAAAAGGGTGGGCCAAAGCTTGACTAACTGACAAACGCTTTGCTGGATCCAGGCTCAGGCATTTGTCTAGGAGGTCAATCAACTGATTTATTTTTCGCAGTTGGTCCTCTGGGATCCGTGAAACAGACTGACCACTTAAAAGTTCTTTCTTGAGATCAACAGACGCATTTACTGTAGACATTACAGTCACCTTTTCACGCTCTGTTACTTTATCCACTTCGGTGTGAAGGAAGTTGAGACTGTGATCAAAATGCTGATCTGTAAACAAAATTTGAGTTAAAAGTTTAAAAGTCACAACAATAGTAAAATATGTTGTTCTCCAGAAAAAGATTTAAAAGATGATCAAACTATTTAAGACAATTTCTAATAAAGGCAAACTTAGAAAAACTAAAGTGTAATTAACCTTTAAGAATTCCTTTCTTCAAAACACGGTGGGGAATTTTGCCCTTTAAGTCCATCATTAGCTTAAGCATCTGATTGTTTGATTTTCCAGGAAACAAAATGCGCCCTAAAAATTACCACAAAAAGGTAAATAAAGCTGACAAGTAAAAACAAGTAGCACATTCGTTTGAGATATCTCTAAGACCAACCAACAAAATCCGTGGATTATATTGCTTACAAATATGCCTGGAAAGAAGAGTTTCAAGAAGTTATATTGACGTCAACAATTAAGAAAACTGTTTACCTTTTTAGTGAGATATTGTTTATCTGAGGAACATATAATAATGACACGGTATCTTAACATCTGTAATACAACTTTCTGGTAAGATTAAAAAAATAACAATTTCGGTATGGGTACCTGTATAGATTTCAAATATTGTGCAGGCAACTGACCACATATCAATTCCATGGCCATACTTCATGCCAAGAATGATCTCCGGAGCACGGTAGAATCTATGAGAAGCATGACCGGTATGAGAAGGAGCCTTGCAAATTAGTATAATCTAACGTATTGCTGAATACATGGAAATTCATTTTAAATTGTTTCAATAATATAATTAATCAACAAGAAAATTGAAGTATATAACAAAGAAACAATTAAATACAATAAATACCTGGAAACTAAATAGGGAGTAATTTCCTGATCGGCTATGTGGGATGTAGAACCAAAATCACACAGTTTCAACAGAGACTTGTTCTCACTGACAAGGATATTATCTGGTTTAATGTCAGCATGTAACAAATTGCACTTTTTCAAAAGCTTGAGAGAAAGAAAAAGTTGCTGGGTGTATGACTGCACCTGATAATTGAAAAAAACAGTACAAAAGCTTTAACTTACGTACAATGTTGTAGTTAATACCCCTGTTGCCTATTCCCAATTGTAATGTATTAAAAGATAATATGTCTCAAGGCAATTTTTCTGTATCGCAAGACTTACAGCTTTTATATGAAGACCAATACTGGCTCCATATTTCTTTAGCAACTCTCGTAGATTCATGCTCAAGGATTCAAAGACGAGACAGAGATGGCTCTTGTGATTAAATTGACGATAAAGTCTAAGGCAATGATATCTATCGTCTCTGTCTACATCATTCAGCTTTTTCAGGTATTCCAGCTCTTTCAAACCTAGCGAAATAAACAGACAAAGATGAAACAAATGACAACAGGTTTTCAGCAGATATTTACAAACGAGGTGTTGCAGACGGGCTTTTAAGTCATTTTTACCTACCCGTTTTATGCATTAAATCATTTCTTCGAATAATTTTGATTGCAACTTCACTGTTCCCACGAGCAGTATCTCTGGCACGCACAACATTGCTAAAGACACCCTGGCCAGTGAAACCGTAAACTTGATATCTTTTGTCAAGAACTTCCCCGATGCTCACCCGATAATAGCCCTCAGCATCAGTCCAGTTATCCTATAGTCAAAAAACTTTCGATAACATCAACAACACGTTTTATAGCAATGTTAGTCTCATACCTTCGCTGACATAACGTCAAAATATGAAAAATACAAAATATATTTAAAAAAAAATTGATATTTTACAATATCCATACTTCATATTGCAGATAAGTATTTGAGAGCGAAATAACAACGAACCTGTAGATTAGGATCTTGAGAATCAGAACCCCGATGAAGTTGCCTCGTAAGCGATTGCGTTGGGGTAAAATCTTCAGAAAACATGTCACTTGCTGCTTTTTTCTGTTCTTCTTGCTGTCTCTCTTTTTCATCTTCAATGTTTCTGCAAGTACAGTAAAAGTAATACTTTAATGACTTCTTGGTACAAGCTTCCATATTTCATGTTTTGTTACATTTCACCACTCAACAACTACTATCCACAGTCTAATTTAACCAAACCCCACCAACAGAAACCTTTTTCATTAAGATGAAACATTGCAGATAACAGTATCAACAATATTACTTGGCTTAACTTTAGAATTAAAATCAGCATCAACACTCGACATACTTGCTGAGTTGTTTTATCTTGTCTTTAAGAGCCGATTCAAAATCAGCACTTGTGAGGTTCTTAAGATTATCTGTGAAGCTTGGTGTTAATGATATTTCACCTTCAGGTGTCAACGATCTGTTGATCAAAAAAGCAACTTTACAATAATAATGAATGATTAATATAAAATATGATCACTTTTTGGCAGTGGTGGAGTCAAAAATGGTTATTAATTAGTTTACACCAGTGGTTCTCAACCGTTCATGGTTTGTGGGCCCCTGCTCATTAGTAAAAAATGTAGATTGTTGATTGCAAAACACTTTTTACTTTACTATTACGTCTGCAGTAGCCTTCGCACCGCTAACTTTGCACAGCAAGCACAACAACATGAGAAACTTGAACTGTCCCGCTTTGTCTCGTCTTCCCCTACTACTACACTATATAGCTCACTAGTGAGGCAGCCTGTGCTCGCTTCCCCCAGGGGTGCCATTGGAACTGGTTGAGAAACCTTGGTCCACAACAATGACAGACCTATCAGAAACCACAAGAAGATACAGAAGTGGTTACAATAACCAGCAGTTGGTCATACTTAACGGAACGTAGAGGTTTTATTATGAAAAAATGTGGGCCTCACAAAAATGGACATAAGTGGCTGTTTACATTATCTGTGATTAATGGTTATAATAAGCAACTTCTACCGTACATGCACTCCCTAACTTACCAACAACATATAGCTCAAGTTTGTGTTTTAAATTTGTAAATTGTAAGAGAAGTAGAAAACTAAAAGAAAAATATTTAGTTCTAATTTTTGTATTTGATTGATGATGACATTGAGGCTGCATGAGCTCTGTTTTATAACATTATGACTGCAAAACGCAGCTATATATGTCAGCATACAAAAACTCTTCACTATATGCATGTGGTAGGTTTGTTTTGAAGCAAACACTTAATGCAGTGCACCGGCAACTATTTACTGCAATAAATGCAGCAGATGCTGTTGGTATCTGCGTACGTTAACCTATTTACAGAAATGTTCGTAAATGCAAGACCTTTGTCTATCTGTGGCAGGAGTTCCAGTTTGTGGTGAGGATGCATCTGTGCTTTGGGCACCAGATACAAACATGTCATCAGCAATAACTAGATTTCCACTGTCATCTTCATTATCGCGCTCAAGAAGATGGCGCTCATCAGCCACGGCTGTTAGTCCTATAAAAATATTTAAGACTAATTATTGTAATTTTGTGTATATTATGATTACAGAGTCAAAAAATGTTGACAATTTTTCAAACCTACACACCTGGGATAAGCCCCTTTTTCTCTTGCTCTTGATATTTATTAACTATTGCCAATCTCTCTTTTCTCCGCCTTTCAATAACTACTTCTTCATCTTCATCACTATCATCGACAGCCATTTCCATCACCTGCAGGTAAATATGCAATCAATTGTGCACACACACACACACACACACATATATATATATATATGGTAAAAACTCGCTAAATTGACTTTGCTTAATTTAAAGTTTTGAATAACTTGAAACAACTTCACTGGCCCTGGTTTGACTGATGTGAATTAAAATGCATGTAATAGGTGGGTCTCCCTAGGCGGTACAGTATTTTGGACTGCACCCCTACCGAAACTTCAACAAGGAGGTGCAACCTCAAAACGACGTCAAAGATCAAAAAAAGTTTAGATTATGTTAATACTGTGATATCATTGTTGTTTATCAGCAAAGCAGGTTTATTTCACTACACACAAGTAATTTCTAAATATTGAGTTCCAGTTTGGCAAAATTTGCATTTCTTTTCGATGTCAGTTACGAGAAACTTCACAGAAGTCTGAGTACATTCTTTAAGTGACAAGTGAGACGTTGTGATGTAATAGACACTGTAGTTTGAGTGAGACTTGAAGATTTTTTAAATGCTTTCTTTGTGTTTTTGAGTGACTTATGTGTTATTTTTATGTTCTTCGAGTTATTTCCGACGTTCATTTCCATTACTTGATTAACAACCATGTACACTGAGCTTGTTTGAATTATATGGAGATCTGAAGTAGATCAGCCGCTTATAGGATCCAGTTTTCCTGGAACGGAGGGGAAACTTATAAGCGGCGACTACTGTACTATGTAATTAAATCTACAACATCTTTTTATAGGAAGTTATGAATTTTGAAAACATACATCACTTTCATCACTGGATTCATGCTTCTTCATTCCTTCGGAAAAACTTCCAACAAATTTGTCCTCAAGACTTGAACGCCTCCTATGCCTACGCCTTTCACGAGAATCAGCTCTTCTCCTTGAATCATGATGATGCCTGCGCGAATTATCACGCTTATCACGTGATCGGCTTCGTCGGTGACGTGTCCTTTCACGACTGAAAAAACATCATGAAGCAAATTAACTAACTGATTCATTTATGATGCTTTTACAAAAATAGTAAAATTAATACTGAACACAGCATCGAGTACCGGCAAAATCTTACCTCCTGCTCCGCCGTGATAAAAATCTATGAGATGAGTGCATTCTTTGCTTATCTGTTCGTGATTCAATGCGTCTGTCTCTGCTTATATCTCTGATGTCCTGATTTCTGCTCCGTTCCCTGAAAAACATAAAAATCATTAATTTTAACAGTTACTAATCAATAGTAATCATCAAAATTTTTGCATGCATCATGACAGAAAAGTATAAATACCTAGGTATGTGACCATCTGCATGACGAGAGTCATGATTTCTATCTGAAGACAGCATTTTACTAGATGAACGTGACTTTTCCCGGGAATCCATGGATTCACCACGATGTTTTTCACTGTATGACCAATACAAACAATAAATACTCCTTTGGCACATTAAAACGATTTATTATTAATAAAACTATAACCTTTACATATCTATGTACTGGTACTTTTCAACTACCAGTACCATGACTGATAAGCTATACAGATGTGGTGTCAGGTACTAGTCAGGATGGTAGTGATTTAGATTTTTCATAACTAAAAAGGTACATGCATTATTCTTACAAAGATTACGGCTTAGGCCTAGTATAGTAGCCACTAAAGATATTTTGTGATAAAATAAGTAAAACTTGTCAACAATCTTAAGTTGAATGCAGTTGCAAATGTACATGATAAATATTCTTTTTCTGTCAATCATTTTCTTTGTCTATTTTTGAGCTTGTTTCATTTTTTCAACGCCTTGGTAAGAAGGCATACTGTTGGCAAAACGATTCAGATCATTTCCAAAACATTTATTGTTCAGTAACTCTTAACCTAACCATATGGAAATGGCTGAGGACTTGATAATGATTGTTATTGGTGCACTGTGCTATTTCCTGTGTTTCATAACTAGATAATTAAGTTTGTGCTTTATGGACTAAACTAACACAGCAACATTAAAAGCGTTGCCAAACCCAAACCATTCTCACCTTGTTTTTGGTTTGCGTAATTGATCTGATGATTTTCGATGTGAAGGTTTTTCAGATCTTGCTTCTTTATGGGATGAAATTTTTTCTTTTTCTTTACTCCTTGATCTTTCTTTTTTCTTCTTCTTTTTACTTGAACGTTTTTCAGAGTGATTAATCTCAACTTCATTTCCTTGGTCTCCACCAGCACAGTTTATTGTTTCTTTATCTAATTCAATATTCTCAGCTTCAACAGCTTCCATTTTTTCATTTCCAGAAAGCTCCCCTTCTTCAAGTGCATCATTTTGCATCAGAGCAGCTTGTAGCAACTCCTTCTGCCTTTCCAGATCACATATTTCAACCTTGTGGGAACCTTCATCTGCAGAGTGAGGAGGTATTTCATCAGATACGCCGTTTATTGTGGTTGATCCATTTTCGGCATAATCAGTCACAACGTCTTGACTTAAAGTTACATCTTCAGGATCAAACTTTTGCACTCCCGAATTTGTCCGCCGTCGCTTCACAGGAACATCGATATCCACTGCAGAGCTGTTGTCACTTTCAAATTTTTTATCAGCTTTGTGCTTCTTTCTTTTGTGTTTATGACGTTTATGACCTTTATCTGAAATTTCATCATCCGACACAGATTTACGATGTTTCTTTTCTTGCCTACCTTTTTGCTTTTTGTGCTTCTTTTTGGTCTTGTGAGCTTTTTTAACTTTAGGAGCAATTTCTTCTGCTAAAGAATCAGAATCACTCAAGCTAGCGTCACTATCTGCATCCTTCTGATGCTTCTTCGATCCCATGGTTTATACAAACTTCTTGTTGCGTGTAATTCCACAAAAATATACAGACAGCTTATAGACTAAACAAGCTTTTTAACAATCTTGAAATATTAAGATACCATTAACAATTCCAAGTTAGAACCACTATTATACCAGTAGTCTACCTGCTAACTGAGATGCAAAATAACCACCGTTTTAACAGACATATTTCTTATGTAACAGTGACTTTTTGATACAAATACAATAAGCAATTCTATGGCTAACTTAACTTAAATCATCTAATTAGTAAGGAAATCATATTTAAACTTGTCACAGCCCTGGTGAATAATGAAATCTACCTGATTTTTTGCTTACAAGGAGTCAATAAAATTCTTGCAACTAAGATGTTTCACTGCCATCATCAATGCAGCCAATTAGCCAATACCAGGGACAACCAACAAGACAACTGCAGAAGGTTTCCCCTCCGAACTGCAATTAAAGTTTATTAACCATTTTTGTCTCAACAATTACGGAAAGCTTGTAGAAAATAAAAAATGGGATCTTGATTTTGCAGACAAGCATTTTGGGCCAATTTTAGCAGCAGTCTATAGCAGGTTGGCAAAAATTTATTAAGTTGATTCCACCCTCAAATGTGCATGCCTATTTAACAAATATTTCTGGGGATATGAACTGATATGAACATACTTTGTATTTTGGTTTTCAATGAGTTTGTGCGGCGTGTTACACAGACTAATTTTGTTAGGCACGTCAAGCAAAGTTTAAAATAATCATCTAAAAGTTAATACAAACCATTACATCATTACATTCAAAAGCGCCACAGATACCACACGATCTCTTTTGTAATTTACATCGCATGTTACGCTGACCACGTAACGACTTTGTATCAAGCTAGTTCAGTGCATAGGTTTTAAACCAGTGTAAAATACGAACTAGGCAACATATTTTCAAATTTTCTTTTATTACAAAAGAAATTCATATATAACTCACCTGAACGAAATCTTTACAATCCAATGACCATAATGTACTTTATCCCACTTGTAATTTAAAAAAGAATCAAAGTGGGTCGACTTTTTCTATTGTTAAGTATAGGCGATCAAAAAAATCTTGCCTCCCAGCAAACAGTAGGCTAACTCGGAAAGGGTCAATTGACAGCAATCTCCATACATTATTCGGTGGCAATGGAAAAGTACGGTAGGCTAAGTAATATATAAATAATATAAAAAGATGTTTAGGCCTATATACCCAGTTAAACCGTATATATACAGGCTATAGTTCTACGGTATTTTATGCACGATAAATTTAAAATCCTACTGAAAAGTTTGTACGATGCGTTGGACAAAGTGGGCTCCTGCATCAATAGCCGTTGTTCCCTATATTCTATGTTATAAGTATTACGTTGGCGTGGCTAAAAATTTTGTGTTACATTTATTAGCACATTTAGGCTATCTGGCGCACTGAAAGCCTAGGGCAATAAAACCAGCCTTCTTCCACCAACGCTATACTTACGTTTATCAGTTTAGGATGTGCGCATGCGCAATGTTAAGCCTTTTGGTCAGGTACTTTCCCTCGTCTTTACTTATAAACATCTTAAAAAAATTTATACCACGTGCTCAAAACTTTCAAAAAATGGATACTGTAGAGTTAAGCAAAACTGGTCATTAACAACAAGAATATTACTTGGAACTAAGGCACTAGATCACTAGTTTAATAGACTGATGTGGTGGAAATAAAAATGACGACAATGGACAATGTCGATAACCTCTGTTTCGACAGCGAACGCTCACTTTTTTTTAGAAATACACCACTGGTGGTTTCTTATGAACAGTTTCAAATTTGGGTAAATGGGGCAATACTGCCCAAAAAAATAAAAATCAGATAAAAAGTAGTCTACGTGTGGTAGGCTCTGTTTCAATGCTGACATATCTATGATATTGGTAGTAAAGTTATTGGCGAGTTTAAAATATATGCGTGTATACTTATAATGTTGTTGCATTACATTGTATATTGCAATGGGTTATTAATATTATCTAATCTGAGAGGTTGTTGGCTTGTTTATTGTAGAAGTATAATAAACTGCTCTTCATGTATGGTTGTGATTCCTTTTCAGCAGGAAGGTATTCTTCCTAGCCAGCATGTCCAAATTTTCCCAGTCGTAGACGAAGGACGCTCTTTTTTCTTAGATTAGCGTGAGTGACGCTTTTTTAACAGAGCGGTTGGTTCTATGCATCATAGAATGAAAAATCATACGATGACGTAAGTCATGTGATCTTTGCGACATACCAGGACTAAACTGTTGGTAATGAAATTTATTTCAATAAGCCTTTGCATTTGTAGGCGGTACTTAGACCTATATCTACAAGGTGTGCCTACAGCTCTATTTATGGTAGGTCTACCTTATATACGTTAAGTTACCAGAATAACTTGCAGAAGTTTAAAGCTATGATGGCTCTGTTTGTATTGGATTTGTGGAACCAAACGGGAAAGTTTACGAACTGAGCGGCTGAATGCTCGGTCAATGAGGAGTTATTTGAGAGTCATTTCAAAGAAGGTTTTCTAGTTTGTTAAGTTTAGTATAGGCCTAATTACAATGAGGTTAGCAACATACTTCTTACTCCCCACAGTCTAGACTGCAAAGTATGGCAAGAGCACACCCAAGAGTATTTTATATGGCAAAATTTTTTATACTGTTTAAAACCGATTTCTTTGAAAAACGAGAAACACTGATTTTTTCCACGATTTCTATCATATATGGAGCCGAACCTTGCCTGTACAAGCGCCGGACAACCATCGGCCACCAGATTCAAGCTAGCAAACACCGTTTGTTAGCTAAACAAAAGGGGAAATATAGAAAAAAATTTTAAAATGAGCAAACTTCTTTTTAATAAACAGGAATAAGTAATACACAAAACAATGAATCCAAAAAACAGGAATAAGTAATACACAAAACAGAATATGTGGTAAAACACTTAGGCTATTCAATCTTACACCAACAAAACACCAAAGACCATATAAAAATGCAAAAAACATGCCATTTTTTTGAATATTTCATTATTCATGTACACTGACCATTTCCCAATACTTGTACACCACCACACCTTGTCAGTTTACTCTTAAATATCAATTAGATGACTTAAAAAAACAAAACTACCAATTTCGATAGGGTGTGAGGGTCAAATTAAACGACGACCAGGTAAAAATATAAAAATAAAGCTTTTTTTAGCCGTTTAAACAATTCGTATTCGCTGACCATTTCCAAATACTTCTACACCACCCAACTTTGTCAGTTTACCCTTAAAAAATCAATAAGATGATTTTATAAAAACAAAACTACCAAGTTTGATGGGAGTGAAGGCCAAATATTTGGAGATTTCCATTTTTTCTCTTTTATCCCCAATTTTTTTCCTGTGCTGAGTGTCTATTTTAAAATATTGTGACTGATGTGTCGGTTCTTTATCGTATACAATATGTATTTTTAATATATTAACATAACGAGTGTTGTTTGAAAAAGTTTTTTTTTATGAAGTTTGCTTGCAACATTTGTTAAATGGTAGATTGAAAACTATCAATTTTGACAAGGTAATCATTCATAGCACTCTCTTTATGATATCATAATTCCTATTTTTGTATAAAAGCGGCTTTGTCATGCAGCTGTGGTAGTGACAACATGCATTTGGAATTGTGATTTACTGTTGACATATCTCGCATTATACTAATATCCCTTTCTTATTCATAAAAGTGGTTTGCCTGTTAGATGTTATTAATGAGTGATGATTATAGCCTTATATGTGTCAATATTGAATTCACCATACTTTTGTGTTTTGTCAAGGGTTAGGGTCAAGAAAATTTGTCTGATACTCTAATTCCACTGACCCAAAATTTCTCTGACTTTACAGTCCTCTGATATAATTAATCGATAAATACATTCGGCCACAAGAAAAATCTTTACCGGTTGCAATGATTATATAATAAAGTAATTATTAGTATCACGAGGTCCATAATTGGAATCAGATCCACTCCTAAGGATGAGCTTGGTGACATAGCATCAGAGTGTGATTAAACGATAAAGGAAATTGACAAGTTACCCCAAAAAATTTTCAGGTTGCCAACAACTGGTTTTAGTTGGTAATGATGCTATTTTACCTAAATTGTCTTCGATGATTTCTAATTTTGTTGGCTGATCAGAATGAATGATAAAAGTTTCAAAGCTATGTGTTTGCTGCAATACGGAACCTTTGTTCTCGCAAAGATGTGATTTTAGACTCACAACTTTCCACAGTTTTGCTAGAAGGCGAATCAAATCTACAGTTTTTCTGGTTTGATTCAGGATGCACAATTGTTTAAAACCACAATGCATTGTTACTAAGCTGTATTGGCGTGACGGCATGCAAACTTCATAGAATAAGGTTTCGTGGTTGGAAGTGCAATTATTTTTTCATAGTGACAAGCTAATACGCCGAGTCTAGGCTAATATCAACATATTGGACCTGAAAATGGTCCAATATATTGGCTTATAAAATGTCTGTCTGATGATGAAATGAAACTAAGCCATCAACTTTTTCTGCAATTTGAAAGTAGCACTAGTTGACTGATACATGCAAAGCTGATAAATTTACATTGTAGGCCATGTAATAACATACTGAAAAAATACAGTTAAATTTTGATACCTTTTTTATAGCTTGAGATAGGTTAAGGAAAAATAGTAACAGTATAAACTTATATGAAATAGTAATAGCTTACTATTCAAGAGAAGTCAAGCCATATTAGCTACAACCTTCTGTATCAGTTTCAAGCCATCTCATCATGACGTTTTGTTTCTCTGACGCTCTTTGTGACTCTGATGAATATTGCTCGAGTAATGAATGTGTTTCTATTGTGAATCCCTATCTGGGACTAAGGTATTTACTGAATTTTTATATTCTAATATGGTTTTATATGACACAGGGTGGTCTAACCTGCGGCTCGCAGGCCACAAATAGCCCGCTGAGTTGTGTTCTTAAAACTTTTGTATACAGGCTATGCTGAAACATACCGCACACAGCTTGTGCGTACAACTGAATAGTTAAAGTTCAACTACAGGCAACTTCACATTATACCACCATGGTTGCACGCCTTCCAGTTGTGAATTATAGGGGGGGGGGCAAAATATAAGTTCGCCCCCCTGGTTTTGATCTTCAGTTATCTCATGTAACTTCTTATAAATTAAAATTGTCTCGTTTTTTTTTGCTATCAATGTTGATGTTTCGCCCTAATGGCTATGGTAACGATAATGGTTTTGAAATCACCTGCACTGTCATTGAGGGCCAGGACATTAATACGATTACAGATAATTAGCGCATTGAACTGCAAAGGCAACTCAATGATAAGAGGAGAAAAAGTGCGAAACGAAACGAGGGAGGAAAAAAGAGATAGTAACACTTGCTTATTGAGAAAACTCAAGTGAGAAGAAGAGATAATGCAAGATAACGGCTGCAAAAGCAAAGAGCGCAACACGGGGCAGACAACCAGAACTGAGACAAGAAAGCCCAATGTGTGAATGGAGATAATAAAAGAAAGCCTAACATGGGTCGGATTTCTCAAAACACCTCAACTATGTCATAATAATGTATTTTTTTCCATTCATTATGATCACTGGTGATGTGTACAGCCAGCTATCTGTATTAAACTGCAAAAGTATTAGAGTAAGTTTGTAAAATGGTATCAATTGTCGCATGCTATAAGCAACTTCTGCTTCTGTAAATAAACTTCGAAATGTCTAGTTTAACTAATTTAAATTTGTGATGAATGACAATGTGTAAATCTGTCAATTTGTTCACCCTTCGAGAACTAAAGCGTCGCAATGACAGGTGATGTTAGAAACATAACAAAAATACCAGATTTTAAACAACATCAATAAAAAATTTTGTATGGTTGTAGTATCGACTTCTGATTAATAACACTAAACTAAACGACGACTAAACTTTTGATTGATAAAATGTTTTCCAGTGTTTTGGCTTTTAGCACTTGTTTTACGTATCAATTTAAAAGGTTGGGACGCGTCGTATTTTACCGGCGTAATGCCACTCAATCCGATGAGCAATCAGTTTTGCTAATGCAAATAGGCTGCTCTTAAAAATTACAACAAAGACATGAATTATTTGATAAAGTTAAGTATTTTGTTTCACATACACAGTTAAAACCAAGTATAGGCCTAATTAATTCAATGAAATGAAAGAATACTTTGCTTTTAATCTTTTTGCACAGAAACTTTGAGATTGCAGTGTTCTGAGATATGTCGGCAATCGTCTTTGATAGCATCTTTATTGAAGAGTACTTGCTTTAACTATGCTAGGAAATTCATTTTTCGTTTGCAGTTTAAATAAAAGTAGGCATAATATTTTTCTTGGGTTGTTGGAAGGGAAAACCTGAAGGTTTATAAAATACGGCAAATTAGTACTTTCGCATTTAAGGCTTAAAGTAATATTAATTATAAGGCTTAATTATGAAGATGAACTAGAGCAAACTAAAAATTGAGCCGCTCAAATTTAGCAAGTTTAAGTCTCAACAAACTAAAATCTTTAACCAACCAGCAAAGCAAAATGAAGACAATGGTAATTCTCAGGTTTAAACTTTTTCACGCAGTAATGGTATCAGTAAAAGTAAGAAACTAACTTTTGAAAGTTTGTATGTTTAGCCGTTGGTCATAAGTATTGTCATTTAAATATAATCTTAATGATTGAGTCATCGGTTACTTTAAGTTTCATGATTAATATTTTTAGTTATTCATAACTGTGATTCTCGTCCACCATAAATACCTTTTAAGGTTCATCAGCTTAATGCATTGTCGCTATTGGCCAAACTACTTCTGTGCGTATCTATTAGAAACCCTTTTAGTACTCTTGGTCAACACAACATACTCCCCTGGGGTTCTCACAGAGTTTAGATGGGGCCCTAAGTTCATTATAGCTTACACTTATATACTTGTTGTGACATAATACTTGTGTTGGTAATTTATTTTCTGTTTTCTTATTTTCTCAGTGTTGGAGTGATTATTGCAATTGTCATTGCAATAATAATTGGTATAATAGGCTGCATAGTGGCCTGTGTATGCTGTTGTAGACGAACTGGAGCTCGTGGTGGTTATGTACATACACCACAAACCGTCACTACAACAACCACAGTACATGGAGCTCCAAATACAGGTAAACCTATTCATATTATTGGGGTAACCGACTTCAATTTTTAGTACGAATGTAAATGTGTGCATGGGGCTAATATGACCAAAAATGTTAAAATAATCATGTCATGAAACTTGTGCGTTGCTATGCACAAAATAGAACAAAAAAATCAACGCCTGTTCTAGAAACAAGTATAATATGTTTACACGAACATAAAATATTTTATGTATGGTCTTGTCTTCATAGTAAGGATAAAAACTGTTGCAGCTAAAATATTACCTCATGTTGTATAGTTTATACATATATCAATTTTAACATAGCCATCTGTTAAGTTCTGAAACAAGCTCAACATATATTACTTGCAGAGCAACCATATAACATGACATAGTTTTTAAGTGTAGTTTCTTAATAACTGTGTCACAGTTTTGGACGGTTCTGCATTCAACGCTATGTTTTTAGTTCAAATTGCATGGTACAGTAGTTTGTGTATGGCAATGCAAATCAACATTTTACAGCACCGATTCGTATTTTAAGTCTGAAAGGTTGGTGACTTACTTTGCCACACAACTTTTCAGAGTATGTTTTATATTTGCTATCACTCTTTCTTGCAATCTCCAACCACAAAATATCTTATAATCCAAATAGATTCACATGCACAAAAAAAAAGTGTTATCTTGTTAAAAGTAGAACATCAATTTTGGTTTCCGTCATATTTGCCTGTTTGTGTTGTTAAATTCAGACGTCAAAAAGGTCTGTATTAGTATGGTTGATAAACTTCATTGTATTGTTGAGACAATTTAGTGCTTGCCATGCTTATTCTTTATTTTACAAAGATTAGTTAGTTACTGACACATACAGTAACCTCATGATTATCCTTGATAACGCAATAAGTAAGCTGTGCAACAAAGGGAATCGCAGTGAGTTTAAGCTTACGAAACAGACTATTTCTATCTTTACCTTTAGTGTAATAAGTTTTGAGCTATGTAGTAATAACTAGTAATTAATTTTAACTGGTGATGTTTGACTTAAAGATGACCCAGTATCCATCACAATCATTTGACAAAACAAAGGTTGAAAAGCTCTAGACCAAAACGTACACTTTTTGCTGTTGATCGTAAATTTATACCTATTCTTGCAAAATTTACATTAAAATCAGGCTATCGCTACCTTATTTTCCTTTTGGTGAACGCATTTCAATTCTGATGTACCTTACACAACCTAACTTAGTTTGTAACCAACTGTTCATGACTTACTTGTACTCTGTACTGACGTGTTTGTGTAAATAATTTTGTACAAAATCTGCTCCTACAATTTAGTGATTGTTTCTGGCTTTTGCCTAGGCACTCAAGTAATAATACAATATACACACTCAAGAATATCATTAGGTTATTCTTTACAACACCACCAAATTCTTTGTCATATCTTGATATGAGTTAGTACTAAACGTTTGTTTGTTTTTCTTAGCACCATATGGATTCCAGCAGCAAGGTTACGTACCCCCAGGCCAAACTTACCCCCCTCAGATAGCTCCAAGTTATGCCACTGCAGCGCAAGGTTATCCTCCAGCTCAGCAACCAGTACCAATGCAGGTTCCACCAACCCAGCAGTCGGTTCCTTTGCAGTCAGCTTTCCCTCAACAAACAACTCCATATCCATTAAATGAGGGAAACCAACCTGCAGTTAACCCATATTACAAAGATCCCAGTGGTCCTGCACCTCCACCTTACAGCCAGTGAAGTGGTTTTTATAGCATGGAAAGTCAAACAGATTGACTATAAAACAATTGAGTTCGCAAAAAACATCTGTATTATGTCAGTTGTCAAGTATAATATGTATTACTAGTTTCATTTGTAGATACTTCATAAGTCTCTAATGCTTGCGTGGAGCCCCCCTTGCAAAAATGATCACATATCACTGTTTTTCGAGATTGTGAAGCAAGTGAATATTGCACTTATGTTTATACACAAGCACAGATATGGCAGCATTTTTATATGTTATCATTAAAGCTAATATTGCAGCAATATGTGTTTTATGAACAATATTACCTGATATTATTACTGTTACATGCATGTACTGTCTACAATCATGTATGGTGACTGTCGTAATATTAAAATTAGCATAATTTTCTTTTTCCTTCTGAATGAATGTGCAACAGCCAGATAATTTAAACCTCATTTGCTGTTGCTTTGCCTTCTGTCAAATGTTTTCAATCTGAACGTAATATCTGAATGAGTTGTTGTTTTAATTCTGTGTCATCCCGAATCAGAGCCTCCATTGTATAATTTCAATTGGAGCATATTGGACAAATAAATGTTTCTCGGAAATACAGTACATGTAATAATCTAAACAAAAAACGTTTTCTCTAATTTATAGCCAGTTAGTAGTTCAGTCATATATAGCAAGGTGCAGTTACTGACGGAGTTAATATGAAAACCAATGGCATTATTATGGATTGGAACGTTCACACAACCAAGAAATGCTATCAACAGACAAATGTTAAATAAAAACACGAATTTTCTTATGTTGCCAAGTTACTAGAAATTTTACAATCACAATATCAGGAGCAAAAGTTATATGTTTATAACCCGAGAAAGTTTCTGCACTCTGTTTAGAAGCAAATCTCCTTTCTTAATGGTCTCTTGATACTGCCAATTTTTGCTGTCAGGCCTGTTTGTTTCGACCACTCCTCCTACCTTGTCAATCTTGCAATGCAGCCTTCCAACTGCAATAAAGTGTGACAATTCTTTGTCAATGAACTCCACAGTGACACCGAAGGCCTGTGCCATGTAATCAAGGGTTAAGCTTCGATAAGATTCCAGAAGTTGAGTGTAAGCCAGAATGCGCATTTCTCGAACGTAATAGCGGTAATGGGCATGAAAATATCGATCTTCCTTTAGATTAATTTCAACCTGAGCCAGACTGGAGAAAAATTGGGCATACTGACAATCGTAAAGTGAAAGCAAGTATTTCTTTAAACTGGTTTTCTCAAAAAGCACTTCCAAGATTTCAGAACCTTTCACCACTTTATCCCTCAGCTGGGGACGGTCCAATGCCAACATACAAACATACACCGTGTAAGTCACAAAAGTGTGATAATCCATGAGCTCATATGATGTAAATGTTGAGACAGTTTCTAGAAACAGGTTAGCAGCAGTTTTAAAGTCTCTTATAGCAATAGAGTAAAGGCCTTGGTACACTTTGAGCCGATTTCTTCTATCCCAGTCACCACCCTCATCAATAAGTTGCTTTGCCTTATCAATATTGCGTGTTATGAGATCATGGTCCATATAAAAGAGACCAATCCGAATGATGTTAAAAATGATGTCCAAACGATGACCTAGAGCAACTGTCTTCTCATAAGCTTTACGAAAAATTGTAAGACATTCATCTTTATCACCTATTTTACACAAGTATTCAGCCTTTGATAACAGTGCTTCTTTTTCATCAGACTCATACTCCATTTCTTCGGCAATTTTATCATCCAATTTCTTGAGTTGCTTCTCGTTTTCTGCTTTCATCGTTGCAAGCAATTTAATGTCCACAATCCATCCCAAATCTTTACAGACTTTTTCATAATATGGTGCCATGTTATCTTTCTGTATAAGACTCATTAATTCTTGCTTTTCACTGCTTTCCATCTGGTTACCATTTCTTCCCGACGCACGCGAGTTCAAAAGGAAGGTTAAACTTGCAATATTTAGGTCAGGGATCTTTGAAAGACCCTCTTCTTCCAAGTTTTCAATTGGCATTTTATGAAATCAAAGAATTTTCTAAAGCTAAAACAAATGTGCCTGAAAAGCTATAAAATTGAAGTTGTTGTGTTCAAGGTTCGCTCAAAACTGATTTCATTGTCATACACAAAATGTTCTTGATTAAAACTATTAACATGTAATATTCTTGAATAAAGGGAAATGTTAATTCCGCAAAACTTCATGCATAATAAAAAAGATATAGGCTTTCCAATAAACTTTCACATAAAATCAAGGCATTAAACGTTGTAGTGAAAACAGTCAGAGCTATAGAAAATTTAATCGGCGAATTGACGTTCATATGGCATGGCATACATATCACAACAGATGTTATGAAAATTTGGTATTAAACACAAAGGCCAAAATGAAATCTCATGCCGGGGTCACCATAGCCGGCTGCGAAAACTACACCTGGAAAATTCTGGCCAGCCCTGGATTTTTGTTTATCAGGGAAGTAAAACTTGCTACCAGTTTTTTTTTAAAGCAACATGAATAGGTTAAATGCTTCTGCAGTGCTCAACAGTGTTCACTAGGTCTGCTTGTGCTTGACATATGACCAACAGTATTCCTTTGCTGGTGCGAGTAATAAGTTTAGTATGATGTAGTAGATGAAAACTGATCATGAATAAATTTGCCATACTACTGTACAGCAGTATCTAAACTTGTAACCACCATTTTTTCAATTTCATTTATCAATTGTTTTGCCTGCACTGTCGAGTGCGATCTTAAGCTACTATAATATACATCAGCTACTCTTCTACAAGCCTACACTAAGGGTTAGAAACCTTTAAAGCACGTCGATCAACTCCCTGTGCTTCTGTTACTTTGTGCTACATCATAAAATGAGCTCGCTGCACGCAGTCTCGTCTGCTCATCTGAAGACGTTTTGAAGGTCATTTAGTTTAGGCCGATGGCATGTTTTGTGTTGGCCATCTAAACTTTATTGTAGCATATTCCACGCTGGCAAATTCGAACAAGTTATTATATCATCTACTAAGGAAGGGACTTGGTTCTTTGTTACAAGTACGAAATATATAAAGTTCTGCGTAGTAAGAAACAAAAGCTTTTGAATTGTTTCAGTCATGCATTTTGCAGTAAGATGCAAAAAAGTACGAATGTCACCTGTAGTGGTCCATCAACACTAGGTCAACTTGTGATGCTTGGTTTCAAGTTCTTAACATAACTGAAGTTTAATTTATTTTCTTTAAAGACCTGACCAATCAAATGCCGGAATGGTCGATGTTGCTTTTGAATACGGAAATTACCCTAGCAAATGGTGCATTAAAAACTTCCGGGTCGCATGCTTAAGTTATTATGCACGAGCTAGTGAAGTGTGTCAACTGAATTGGCGAGTGCAATATACAAATGCATCCTGTGGTTGAGCACGTCTGCACTAGCTCTGAATTAGCTCCGCTAGCTGTCATACACATATCAGAATTTTTTCCACCAAACCTAAACCAGTCAGTAAGCATCGTTAAGCCATGTCAGCATTCAAATGGCAAAGTTAAATTAAGACGTCACTATGGCCAGTGTGAATTGACCAGACTGCAAAGTATGGCAGTTCTTGCCGAGATCTCAGGTGTGCAGAAGCAAAATTATGGTGTGTGCTATGACTCATGGCCCAAGCCTGTCTGGTACTTATGATGGGTAAAGTACAGCCTTATCAGAGAAAAATTTAGGCAGCGTTTATTTCACCGGCTGCCGGTTACCGAAGTTGAAAAGAGACACTACAGTAATCGGTTACATAATTACTATTTTTTCACTTCGGTAAACGACGGCCAATAAAGTAAACACTTAGTTTACCCACTTTGTCCATTTGCCGAAGTTGGAAGACATGAATACGGTAAACAGAAATTACACTAGCCAGTTTAAATTAACTTAAAGCTAATCCCATCTGACCCAAACTTTAACTTCTCATGATTAAATTACTAAGCTAGGTTGTGAAATGAAATAAATGCTATTTTCAACTTAAAATCACATTTTTTTTCCGAAGTCTAAATTAATTCAAAACTAATCTCCTCCAACCCAAACGCTCACCTCTCATGACTAAGTCAGATCAAAAATAAATTTAGACAAAACAAAGAAGTCAAACAACAGCAAGATTTGAACCCAAGACCTCCAGCATACAGGCCCCATCGTTAACCACTTAGCAACAGCATCGCTTTCTTTTCCCCAGCTAAAATGAGAGTGATGAACCCATTAGCGAAAAATCTGACAGTCACCGTATTGTGATTCAGCTAATTCAGTAAATGGATGCTGGTAAAATAGTCACTTCGAAAAATTTAGTGTCTACTTTTTCTTAGAGACATCCTTTTCTCCTGGTGTGCAATATTGTTTTGGCCAAAAAATTCTTACTTACTCTGTTTATCATAAAAACTTTGGAAAATTACTGATTGCTAACGGCTACATCTTTTTCCGTTCATACAGCTTGTACTGAGATACAAAACATATAAGGTTAACTGAGAGTGCGACGCAAAAAAGCGTTAAATTTATAATGGATGAGGTCTAATGCTATTGGTAGGCTAAACAAGCTGACAGGGACTGGTAACACTGCGCATTGTTAGGATAGACTAACCAGCTTATCGGTAGACTACTAGACTTTGGCGTGGTCTAACCGTTACTTCGTTTAACAGCCCTCAAAGCCCAGCCATTTCTTCTGGAAGTAGCTGACTCATGAACACATAAACATCTTAGAAATATTATTAAGAACTATTTATTGTTATTCCTTGTCAAATTGTAATGGTACACCGTAAATTACGTCAGCTTTAATTTGGAATGTAACTGAGGGGTTCTGGGTGAAAACGCTAAAGTGAGCGTTCCTCTATTTACTTGTAACCTATTTCAAAGAACACAAAGCCTTGCTGGTATTTCTTATTCCATCTATTTCATTTGTCGAAACCTTGAAATTGAATTTGTCGAAATTGATGTTTATGCATATCTAACTGATTTGGTAGCCCCGATTTAGTGCCCTTACGGCTTACACGCTCATCTTGACAACAGGATTTACAGAAACAAAATTCAGGTCCCTGGAATGCGTTTTTTGGTATTGTATTGAATTTTAACCATGCAGGTGAACATTAAGTATTTTGTATCTGTTACGTTTACTATCTTTCTTCAGCAGCAAACTGTAAATACAGTTTTGAAATAAAATTTCAGCACCGAGCATGAGCGAAATGCAATCAATTAAATACACATCACATAATTCAGAAATTGAAAAACAAAAGCCAAAAGAGTATCGTAATCTTAATTCATGCAGCCCAAAACGTGCATTTTTCTTACACTGGCGTAAGGTAAGTAAGACCCATGCAACAATTCTTTTTTATTTTTCGCCTAAATGCTAAACAAATTTTAGAGTATTTTTGCGACAGAATAATCGTACAGCACTTTTTTCCTGATGCAGAAGTGAGATCAGGTACACGGCGGTTCAAAAGTGTACACCATAACTTGGCAGTTAGTCAGGGTTGCCATACGTCCGGATTTCCCCGGACATGTCCGGAATTTTAGTGTTCAAACTGCGTCCGGAGGGAAATGCTAAAATATGCTTAAATGTCCGGAATTTCACCCCATTCGTCTACTTTCCGCCCATTAAAATGGTCCAGAGAACGGGAATTTCTTCCCATTGTAATTGTTGAAAGTATGCCTTTCTTACCCTAGAGTAAGATATATGCCTTTGGAATGGGGAGAATTTTACTTCGGCACAAGTATGGTTTGTGAACGCCATTAGTCTATTTTTTCGCCCATTAAAATGGACCTGCTTTCAGCAACGGGGTTTCCCACAAACGATATTTCTGCCGAAGTAAACAACTCCCCATTCCAAATGCACATTTCTTACTCTATAGCAGGGGTGGGCAACATACGGCCCGCGGGCCGGATACGGCCCGCGACGGGATTTTGAGCGGCCCGCAGACAGTTTCCGGTCTTACATGATAATGTGGCCTGCGGCCACATTCTGCCGCAATCCCTGTATTGCGTCACTGAATAAGTCCAAGTTTGCCAACCTGAGAAAGATGGCCATAAATCTACTTGTTCTGTTCGGGTCTACATACATTTATGAGCAAACATTTTCGACCATGAACATTAATAAGACAAAGCTGCGTTCCAATCTATTCAGGAATCCGGCCCGCCAAGTACTTCATTTTCTCATATCAGGCCCGCCGACCGAAGAAGTTGCCCGCCCCTGCTCTATAGTCTATACTCTAGGGTAAGAAAGGCATACTTCCTGCCATTCGAATGGGAAAATATTACCGCATTTCCACTTATTTCAATGGGCGGAGAGCAGACGAATCGGGTTGGAATTTTTTTAAATTGTTTGTCGCCTTACGGGTAATAATTTCATTGTTACGTCATCAACGACAATAGAGCGCTCTACTTGGGATACAATCATACATGGATGAGTGGAGCTGGGCTAGTAGCTGAAGGCCTTATATCTTGGTCGATATTGCAAAATTTAGAACATTTCTGAAACGATGAGAGCGTATACTCGCTGAAGAAAATTATAAAGCAGTGAAAGCAGTAGCAAAATAGCGCAACAAGAAGTCTGTTGCAGACCAAATGAGAATACCAAGGAAATTATCGTTTGTTTAATTCTTAATGATTTTGAAGTGGGCCGTGAGTTTTGTTTGCACCGTCAAGGTGGGGCATTGCTAGTGTGACGTCATATTGACAGACAATGTGTTCATACCTCATTTTAAAAACCGCTACTGGGCACTAAAGAGTGTCCGGATTTTAGGCCCCGAAGATATGGTAACCCTAAGTTAGTGTAGATATAAATATGAGAAAACATTCCAAGCGGTTTTTGAGGTGTAAAAACCCCAAATTTCTGCGCATTTTGTGTGGGGAAGAAAGACATGGTAGTTTTACTTCCAGCTTTTAAAATCTGTGGTCCCCCCTTAACGCAATCCTAAATAAGCCACTGTCCACAACTGAACCTAACATGAAACATTTTTTGACAGACAGCATGTGTCAAACACAGATATGACTTGATGGGGAGAGACGTGTTTTAAGCGCATCCTTGTGCCTTCTAGCCTCCATCTCAAAAAGACGAGTGTTACGAACTACGAAAAACACAATGACGTAGTTCCCTGCTGTCATTCTGTGGAAACATAGTTGACCAATCATTTATTTATTTTTCGTCAAAATCACGGTGTGGAAGAAAAATGAAGCCAGTTGTCACTAACACGCGCCAATGAACAGGAAAAACTGACCAAGCCGAAAAACGTGCTCAAAAATATATAAAATAAAGGTAGTAATTGCTGGTAACAACTAGTACAGTCACTAAACCATAAAACAAAAGTTGAAAAAAAATTAAGCAGATGAGCAGGTGGTGTGTTCAAGCAAAAGATGAATAAAAATCGCCTCAATGCTGTACATCAGTGGATGGGAAAAGAAAACCCACTGTAAAAGAAACCATATCTCGAGCAAGAGCCCAGTCTCTAGTGGCCATAACACTAAATAGCGTTGTTGATGAGCCCGAATTTGTACAGCAAAAATTCACACCAATAATAATCTTTGGAAGATGTGATGGCATTACTGCTCATTGCAAACTGGAATTTTCTCTGGTACATCGACAGTGATGTAAGGAGAATAATGCCAATGCTTTCCAATAGATGGCATCGCTAAAAGGAAACCTCTCTTATTCCGAAGCAAAAATTAATAGAAATAGTAAATGAGTTTTCAATTTATTACCAGACGATAAAACCATTGCAAGTCTGCAACCAACATTAAGAATTCACGCAATAAAATTAAACAGGAGTGGGACTTGATACAGGTTCAAATGGGGCTTGATTAGATCAGAGTATGCAAAAGACAGCACAAAAAACTAAATACACAACAGAAAAAATTGAACACATAGGGGTGTGAAAAAAATTGCAAAGATAAATTCAATGATCTTAGGTTGTCAATTTAGAACCAAAGTACACAACATGACAGGATATAAATCAAATTAAAAAAAAAGGTTTTAAACAGATTTATATTTTCATAATTTGTTATGCAAATATTAAAGTTTTTCATTAAAGCAGTGTTACTGTGTGAGCTGAACTACAGTGCCTGTGCGTTCATACGCCAGTACTGATGTTCTAAGGGTCGGGCTATGTCTGAAAATAAACTGAACAGAAAAAAATACAAACACATTCAGTTCAATGCCAATTTGAACTTCATTTATTGCAATCAGTTTAGAAAACTCCTTGTCGAAGAGATGGCAATTTTCGATGACCAATGTCACTTGTTGCACCAAGAAGAAAAAGTCACATATTGGGTAAAAACTTAATCAGCCATTAATTGTTCTTTGAAGTACAAAAAGTCATAAACATCTTAGCCATGCAATCTTTTGAAACTTAACTATAAAAACTGCTAACTCACAATCTCTTTATTAACTTTAAACTTCATTAAAAAGGTTTTACAATATATAGCTTGTCCTGCGAAATTTACTATGTGTTCAAAGCTGTTTCCATTTGCACAAATCACCATTGTGCAAATTGTCAGTATCATAAAAATATAAGTTTGCCATTCTGATAAAATTTGCATACGTAATTGACGATGATTGATGAAATACAAAATGCATAGTCATGTACAAGAACAAAAAAGTCAGAAGTTTGAGATGAGTGCTAACACATGTGAATCTATAAAATCGGTCAACTCTAACAAACAGGTTAGTCTTACAGCTGGCTGAAACTCAATTGATGAAATTTTAGTGGCGAAAAGTAATAAGCTCAATTTCAGTCATCAAGAAAATTTCCTTGGATGAACATTCTGATGCTAAACAATATAGCCGATAATTGTAATTTGATAATTGAGTATACTCACTGAAGCATAAAGAAATAAACAAACACTTAAATTTAATTATTATTGCATAGTATACATTCAATTGCAACAAAGTGATTATATACATAACAGTACCTGCAGTAATCAAACAGTGAAGAAAATGCTACAGGGTGTCAAAATACATCTCCTTGTTTAAGGACTGTATATCTGCTTTCACCAAAACTTGGATCATTTTATGCAACTGTAAAGTGCAACCACATTACAACTTACTCCATTTCCACGGAGGCATTTGTTTGTGTTTAGGGACTTTTATTTCTTGATCATACAGACTTTTACCACCATCAACATTAACCGTTTCACCTTGAAATTAATTAAGTATATATATATATATAAAAACAAAGAAAAAAAAATTAAGATCAATAAATAAATACGACAACTACCTGAGCTGAAGTCAGTTAAATTAATAATAATACAATCATTACATCGGACATTTTGCAATAAATATTTAGCCTAGTTAAGAAAACTTTCTCCAACCTGTAATAAAGGATGCAGCGGGTGACAAAAGAAAACAGACAACAGCAGATATTTCCTCTGGGCATCCTAGTCTTCTAGTGAGATGAACTTTCTCAGCTTCTGCGAACACATCAGTAGGATAATTAGCTGCTGCCGTTGCGGAATATATTGTGCCTGGGGCTACAGACACAATTCGGGTTCTACTGGCTGCCCATTCTAATGCTAACGTTTTCGTCATGTTATCCACACCAGCACGTGCTGCTCCACTGTGTAACATTGTCGGAAAACCTTTCCACATGCACACAATAATATTTACAATGACTCCTCCATGCTCCTTCATCCATGCCTGATAAGCATGTTTGCAACAGTAAAATGTTCCAGTCAAATTTGTTTCCACTACAGCATGCCAGCCTTTGGCTGTAATGTTTTCAGCTGGACACATGAATTGACCCCCGCCATTATTTACCAGGAAATCCAGTTGACCAAATTGCTTTACTGTAAAGATCATGAGATTTTGCACCTCATCTTCATTCCTAATATTGCATTTTTTTGCACTGATTCTTCCTTTTAGAGTAGGATTGCTATTCATTTCTTGAGCAGCTTTGTGCAGCTTGCTGCCATCACGTGATGCAATTACAACATTACAGCCAAGATGTGCTAATTCCTGAGCTATTGCTGCTCCAATGCCAGTTGCTCCACCTGTTACAATAGCAACCTTTCCATCAAAAAGATTTGGCTTTAAAACACTCTTAATATCCATTTTTTCCAATCCTGGCTCTAATAACTATGATAAAATTGCTAATTAGAATATTGTATGGCGATCCGAAGTACAAACAACAGCGGAATATGAAAAAATTACACATAAACCCATGCATCATCAATTTCCGGGCTAAGGTGAAAGTTCTCTCCAAAAGTCTAAAGTATGTGTTTTTTGAATCTCTAATACGCTACTTTCCAGTAAATAAAATCAATATTTTTTTCATGTCACAAGGACGTTACAATCAACACCTTCTATTGAGTAATGCCTCAATGAATACTTTGCCAAAATACTTCAAAACTAGCACGATTACGCAGAAAAGCAATAGCAGTTTTAAATGAGCACATGCTAAAAGTTTCTTGTGACGTCCTCAATTGCAGCCTGCTGTTTTGAGTAGATTGTTGCAATTGGTGATGTCATGTGGTTATTGATAAGCGATTTTAAGTGGCAGGGTCGTATTTCAAAGAATGTTTGTTGTTGTCCAGCAGCCTGCGGTTTTCATAAAACAACCTGTTAAATTGTTTACAGCTCACTAAGTGACAGGTTGCCTGTTGGTGATGTGTAACACCGTGAGCTGGATTTCATGACGTAATGAACAACAGACTGTGATTGCTCGAGTAGATCTCTGCTGTTGGTTGCTGCAGAAACCAGTTTTTGTTTGGCTGCTGAGCAAGCTCGACCTCTTACGCATTTATTATAAAGACGTTATCCAAACTTTCAATTTAATTTGGCTCAATATTCAATGCAGTGCAATCTTTCAACTGCGCTAGCACTTGTTTTCAAACCAATAATCAGAATGATATTTATGACGTCACTCTGGCGCTACAGCGTCATCCATAGTCTGTGAGTCACCGGGCTGCAAGCATTAGCAGCGTGCTATTGAAAAACACCATCCGCTCTTTTTGTTACAATCCCGCTTCCAGAATAGACCCCACCCCAACCATTCGTGACTTCGTCTCTATAGACAGGGCCTTGTAGGTCTTCAAGTTAGGCCCGGATCAGAAAGTAAATTCGGGGCTTTTCGGGCCTCTGCAAAAACACCCGATTTGTCTGCTTTCCGCCCATTAAAATGGGCGGAAATACGATAATATTTCCCCATTCGAATGGCAGGAAGTATGCCTTTTTTACCCTAGAGTAAGATATATGCATTTGGATTTTGGAATGGGGAGATGTTTACTTCGGCAGAAATATGGTTTGTGGGAAACCCCATTGCTGAAAGCAGGTCCATTTTAATGGACGGAAAAATAGACGAATGGGGTTCACAAACCATACTTGTGCCGAAGTAAAATTTTCCCCATTCTGAAGGCATATATCTTACTCTAGGGTAAGAAAGGCATACTTTCAACCATTGGAATGGGAAAAAGTTCCCGTACTCTGGACCATTTTAATGGGCGGAAAGTAGACGAATGGGGTGGAAAAATTAAATTAGGTAAGCTCCTAATTCCTAACTACTAATTCATAAACGGCCACTATGCTATGCATTTACAAACCGTACAGATACTGTATTTATCACAACGCAAATATTCCCGTGCAAGGTAAAACTGCGTACAAAATCGAACGGGCGTACGTTTGCTCAATGAAGACTGTGATAAATATATCAATTAATGCAATATAAAATTGTGTACGACATAGAATTCTCGTCTATCGAATCAGCGAAGCATAACACTTTGTGACGTAATCGATGCTTCCCCTGTGCGTGCATTTTGATTTATTCAGTCCCTTTTTGGTTTCTACGTTCAACGCCGCAACATGTCTTTATGCTGTTGCTGTCACAATGTTCTATCTTGATGTATTCGTTCAAAGAAGCTTCAAATATAATCAGATTATACAGTAGTCATTCCTGTGTCATTATTGCTGAAGTCTATCAAAGTTCACTGTTAAGATATACACAAGGAAACAGACTTTGTAGTGTAAGTGGGTAAACCTTACAGGCTAAGGTACCATATACCACTTTTCATTACAAAATGATGCAGCCGAGTGAGGACGAATTGACGATAAAAGAAGACATTTCCATTACAAGTGTGGTGGAGCCGAAATCGCTTAGAACTACGCTTTTCTTTTTTGAGCAACCTATGAACAATTAAATTTGAGGTTGAGAGAAGTCTAGTGATCTCAGACTAGAAGTTTCGAAGATATGTATCGTCTAAAACCCATGCAACACTCATTGGATCCAGCCAACGGACATCTCGACAATATGATATTCGAACAAATCAACTACAACGACGGTGACGAAGAATCGCCTGGACTTGTTCAACCAACTTCAAATGCAAGAATGACCGACGAACAAAGCACTCCAGTGAAAACACTTTGTCGGTATTTGGACATTCAGTAATGATTTTTGTTTGTTTTTTTCTCTATATAGTATATTATATATCATAGCGTTATTGTTCAGACTACGTCTAATTGATGGTGGCTTAGTTGCCATACTCTCTAAACGGTATAAGTCATGCCGTGGAGAAATATTTCTTTGTGTTATTTTGTTATGCTTTAAACATAGCGGTTGTTTTCGAAGGTTAACCAAATGCCCGAGGCTAACACCGATACACTATGTTGAATGTCAATTACAAAACGTATTTGACTAATTTTATATATATGTTTTGCAAAACGCGTATTTCCAAGTGAAATATTCACGCAGCTACACTGGGAAAACCAGACGCTGTAATATGATTGAATGGTCTTATATTTGAAAATGCCTAGTGCAAATTTCTCTTATGTTGATCAGAACGCGTGAACATACGAAAATTTTATACCATAAGTTGTTTGCGGAAACGGCATACACGAAATGTGAGATGAAAACTTTGCCGTCGTTTCCTCATTTTGCATTCCTGCGCAAGAAACCGCAGCTAGCATACGCGTCATGTGACAAATGACATCCTGTGTTCTGCTTTCTATTTAAAGTCGTGACATAAACGTCATCATTGTTTGTTTTGTACCTTCGTTTTGCTTTATAAGTTACAGAAAACATATTACTATCTTTTTGCGAATGTATTGCCAATATGAATTGTATTGTAACTATGTTTCAACGTTTATTGTTGTGTGATCTACATTTTACGTGTTATATTGACTTTTGTTATCAACACTATTGTTTTAATTATCGTTCGCCGAGCATTGTTTTTATCATGATCATAAAATATCGTGAGTTTTTTCAAAACTTACGATCTTTTCTTGGGGAAGGTTATGTGATAAATATATCAATTAATGCAATATAAAATTGTGTACGACATAGAATTCTCGTCTATCGAATCAGCGAAGCATAACACTTTGTGACGTAATCGATGCTTCCCCTGTGCGTGCATTTTGATTTATTCAGTCCCTTTTTGGTTTCTACGTTCAACGCCGCAACATGTCTTTATGCTGTTGCTGTCACAATGTTCTATCTTGATTTATTCGTTCAATGAAACTTCAATATAACCAGATTATACAGTTGTCGAGGTGTACAATTAATTCTAAGATTAAGAGAAGCGAAACAACGACCTTGAGGCTCATTATATCGATGACAATAAACATTCAGACAATCAAAGATTGTATTGGAGTGACTGGTACAGTCAAGTTCAACTACAATAACCAATTATTCCATTACAAGACTAAACTTCTTCGGCTATATATAAATAACTTACCGAGTATGCTTCGATCTTTGACGTAATGACACCAGTTTTTGAGTTTTTTATAATACGTTTTTATAGAGATATATAGGCGAAAAATAAACAATACAATACAATATTACACTTTAAAAGGAAAATTGTTTGTTGGGTTAGCGCTGTGGCTTCTCGTTGACATCAAGGTATTGGGATTCCCCTGTTTTCTCACTACTCCGTGATGATGTGGTCATAGATTTCCGTACTTTAATAAAGTAATGTATGACGTGATCCGATCACATTTTGAGAGGGTTGTGACTTGCGTATAAACCGGGATTGGTTGTGGGGTGTTGATTTTTAGAAGACTAAACTGTCATTGTGACGTCCTTTCCTACTTAATGTTTGATTGTGAATTTAAAATCCCTAAATTTTGCTTTTCATAATCGTTGTGACCGATGGACGTTGACATGCACAATATGACATGTTTAAATATTAGGGCCTGCTCTGTTATCAGCTATAGTACCATACGATTCTTTTTTTATTTAATTAATACAAAAAAGTAGATCAACCACCAAATGACATGAGCGCAGTGTATCGTTTTTCGCTGTTCCACAAATTTGTTTATGTACCGTACCTAGTAAAATGGCAGTTATAAGTGATGCAAGAAAACTAACAATGGAACATTATTTATTTGACATAAACCTAACATTGTCGTTAGGTGTTGACATCCGAAACTTATGAAGTTTTCATACAAAGTTTTCGTAAACACAGCACTGTCTGAACTATTTTGTCTGCAATTGTAAGGACATTTTGACACCCTGCAAGTAATCCAATGTATAAAAAAATGACCTGTCCACTTGACTTTGGTGCCTATGCTGCCATATGTTGTATTGTAATTCTTACCATGATGGAACACCAGTGGACAAATGTTATAACTTATAAGCTTTAACTGTTGTAATGCAATAAACAGATTGAAACCTTTACTTAAATAATATTTTGTAATCTATTTAAGATGATGTAATTCATGTTTAAATAATGTATCAAAAGTTCCGTCGATTGTTTTTGTGTTGCACTCCTGCAAAAGCTCATTCTCACGATCATGATTTGTTATGCCCACCAGAAGATTTTCCAGTTGAAATTCAACCTGTGTCGTGGGTGGATGCAATTGATGGAAATATACCAGATAATGCTTTTGCTGCATGCACATTGGATACTGGAGAAACAGCATACGTAGTTAAAGCAGAAGTAGAAGCCTCTTTTATACAACCTGGTATAACTACCAAAAATCTAAAAGAAGCTCATTTAGCTAACAGGGGATACTATAGAGTTTTGAGAGAGCAAAAGTTTCAAGTAATGGTTACTGACTATCCCAACTCGCTATGCTGGAAGCAATATAAAGAAGATATTTACCAAAAAAGTGCAGTTGCTGTTGGTAAATTTTTTGATGACAAGTATTTGATTTGTAAAACATGTGGACCTTTGACTGATGGAAGAATTAATCTAACCCATGAGAGATTAGAACCCTTGCATGATTTGAGTGGATCCCTGCTTGGCTCATTGCTATACATTTCTGATGGTAATATGTATGCTCCTTTCAATGGCAAGGTTTCTGTTTTCAATTCATTTGAAATTCTTTGTCATAAACTTAGCCCTAGCAGCCTTCTTGCTATGTGCAAGTGGAGAGTCCTTAAAATACTTTGTAACAACAATGAACGAAGATATTCTATTAATGTACTTCCATTGCCTGTTTCTATGAAAGAGTTTTTACTTGCAAAAATGGAGCCTTTATGTTATTCATGCTGGTATTAACAAGCGTTTTTCTGAGTGAAGAGTGTTTGCTGTATTTTAAACCAAGTGTTTTAGTTTTGGACATGACTTACACTTTGGTACTTCACATTTTCTGAAACTTGTATGACAAGTTACGTGAGGTGCTGGTGCAAATAACATTCAAGCGATGTATATATATAAATATACAATATAAATATCACTTGAGGGTGTGAGATGTCCTAAATTATGGAGAATGTTTTTTAAGAATTATACTTGTTTTGCCACTATCTTTATAAAGCTCTATTAAGTATAATAATTGTTTATGTCAAGCATATTTAGAAGTTTTTGGTGAAAACTGTGAAAAACGGAATTGAATCCGGTAAATATAGAAGCTAAATAAACTTTTAAAGTTGTTCAGTGTGACAAAACATAGTGTCATCAAATTTTTTGCCAAAAATTAAACCTTGTCCAGAAGTTTATAAAAGTGTCTGGTAAATTTCTTAAATCCCACCACTGCTTTGTCTGTTTATGCTCTGTAAATAAGCGAATGACGTGTTACTAGTTGCAAATTTCAACTGGAACTTTTGTTTTTTAATCTCACCTTTGTATATATCTCACACACACACACACACATATATATATATATATATCCACAAAATTCTTCATAACCAGCAATATTTTCGTAACAAATCAATTCAATTTATGAAGATAAATTAATTTTGAATTAATTATGAAGCATTGGATTTGTAAATCGAAGTACCGGAAACTTGTTCGGGTCTTGCCATAATACAACCTCAATTGCAAAACCAGTAGTTCAGCATAATTTACTTCATGTATCTTGTACCAACAAAAACAGTGCAGCAATGTAGCAATGTTTTTAAATTTTAACTTACTGATACTTTATAATCAAGCTCTAGCCGAGACAAAGGTATGTGTAACATGAAAATGACACGTGCGACAATGAGGGCTGTAATTGAGAAATAGTTATTTTTGGTTCACAATCAAAATCATTTTAAAATTGGTGACAAAATAAAGTCACTTGGTTGAGATAAAATTATTTTTTATTAATTGGGATTGTGACTGGGTTTATAACATGCCATATTTTCTGTGTATCAATTCCAATCAGACGTACATTGGATGCAAAATTAGCTTGATTTATTACTCGTGAAGTTATTAAGTAGTTTCTGCTGAACTTTGTGTATAGACAAAAGACCAGCTGTTTTTTGTTTTTTTTTGTCATGCAGAGTGTCAGATGCTTGTAAACTGTGAGTGATTTTCAAGTCATTTTTGATAAGCTTTGTCAATTAGTCACCAACCAGAATTCAACAAAATCTTCTTCTCACAGTTATTTTCCAAACACTAATATGTTGTTTCTACCACAAGATTTCTCAACTAAAATTCAACCAGCTTCTTGGGTAGATGCAGTTGATGGAAATATACCAGACAATGCTTTTCCTGCATGTACATTAGTGGAGAAACAGCATACATTGTAAAAATGCAAATAGCAGACCATATTCAAACTGGTTTGACTACAAAAACTTTGCATGTAGCTCATATTCCGTATGACTACAGTACACATAGAGTGCGAAAGTTTCAAGTGATGGTAGCTGATTCAAACTTACTATACTGAGTACCAGATGAAGATGGAGATTGTCCAAGTAATGCTGTTTCTGGTAGAATAGCTTGGAATAAAACACATTTTATTGGTAGAACATGCGGACCTTTAATTGAAGGAAGAAATAATGAAACCTTTAAAAGTTTACATCCCTTATTTGAATTAGAAGGCACGTTGCTTGTTAAAATACACCCGTCCCATAATTGCTTGTACGTAACATACAACGGCAAGGTTTATGTTTACGATTACTTTGAAGTTCTTTGTCATAAGCTTAGTCCCGGCAGCCTTCTTGCAATATGCAAGTGGAAAGTGTGTCAAAATGTCGTTTGAAAACAATCAACAGAAGTCTTCCATCAATAGACTTCCATTATCTAGTTTTATGATAGAGTACTTGCAGAAATAAAAGCGCTTTTATTAGAGGTGTAGGCTTGCAGAACTTTTTAAATGCATCATATGTGTAGTTAAGTTTCAACAATGAAAATTTTCATGATCAAGCTTGATTTGAAGGACAATTAAATGCAAGGTTGATATTCAAGATAGTCCAGGTTTTTAGTTATGCACTTTGGTAACATATTGTCTCTATGTAAATTCTGATCTGAAGAAACACAACTATCATAATTTCTAACAGATTTTTGAAGTTTGTTGCTTACAGTTTTAGCTTGATGTAAACCTGTCAATGTTTCATTTTTGCTTTTAAGAAACAGTTTTGTAGATGTGTTACCTTAAATTTTGTCTAGGTTTTGTCATGTTGCAGTAAGTTTCGTCCTTGTATGTATATTTTTTTGTAGTATTGAATTAGTTTGGTAAGATTTTGTTTTGTCAGTGATATTATTGTATAATGTATATTCTCTAGGAGAAATTAACATCTACATTTTTTAGTGTTGTAGCAACAGTTCTGTTAAATGCTTTATATTGCATATACACTCCTTTTTCGTCTGCTTGCCAATGTTATTCAGGAAAACACCTTGTATGTGTTAGGTGAAGTGTAACTGTTACAGATTGCATGTCTATGAAGCAAATTTTGCTTATGACTCGTTCAAATGTGTCTTAAAGTTTGTTTTTATATTATCTGTTGCATTTTATTCTTGCATTGGGTTCCATGAACATTCTTGCACTTTTACATTTTCTGCCTAATCAATGAAGTTTTGCTTTGATAGCGTGATTTTATCTGGACTTATTCAATGCCCTCTGTTGATTAAATCATCACTTATAACAGCCAGGTTTCCATGTCATGTTAACCCCTGGGACCTAGAGCGCTATCATGTATTCTGCTTTTCTATTTTGTGGAACCATTATATATACATTAACTTTTGTGTATTCCATCTCATACCTTTATTATGAGTCCGGATTTATTGGCCAGGCTGACCAGTGACAACTGTCACAGCAGTTTGTCCCTACTAATAGCAGACTTTAGTCTTGCAGGCTCTAAGCCCCAGGATTGGTCTTATATGAGTGTTTTAAGGTTTTTTATTTTGTCTGCATTATACCTTTCATAACTTTGTGCATACAAAATAGTACATACTCTTAGTTCTTAATCCTTTTCAATTCATCTAACTTTCATTTTATTAGTATTTGATTATGCGGTGTACTCAGTGTAGTGTTTTGGGCTGAACAAATTCATGCATTGTCTAAATTTGTTTCGTGTTGACATGCAGAGTTTCAAATGCTTATATAAATGTGAATAACGTAAAGATATTCAAAGCGTCAAATCATCTTCACCAAATGGCCACCAGCCAGAATTCAACAGAACCCTCAGAATCTCCTTCTCACAGTTGTTTTTCAAACATTGATTTGTTTCTGCTAGAAAATTTTCCAATTGAAATTCAACCAGTATCTTGGGTAGATGCAGTTGATGGAAATATACCAGACAATGCTTTTCCTGCATGCACATTGGATAGTGCAGAAACAGCGTATGTTGCAAAAGCACAAATAGCTGACCATATTCAAACTGGTTTGACTACAAGAAATCTACTTGAAGCTCATATTCCGTATGACTACAGTACACATAGAGTGCAAAAGTTTCAAGTGATGGTAGCTGATTCAAACTCATTATACTGGGTACCAGGTAAAAATGGCCATTATCCAAAAAATGCTGTAACTGGTGGTAAAGATTGGCGGAAGAAGCACTACATTGGTAGAACTTATGGACCGTTAACTGACGGAAGAAATAACCAAACTTATGAAAGATTAAAACCCCTGCATGAATCAAGTGGCTCCTTGCTTGGAATTATACACACTTCTCATAAATGCTTACATGTTCCTAACAGTGGGAAGGTGTATGCTTTTGACTCTTATGAAGTTCTTTGTCATAAGCTCAATCCTGGAAGCCTTCTGGACATATGCAAATGGAAGGTGATTAAGACTCTGTATCACAATGGTAAACAAAAGAGCTCTATACGTACTCTTCCTTTGCCTGCTTTTATGAAAGAGTTTTTGTTTGCAGAAACCCAATTTATGTTACAGGACGATCTTGAGTTGCCAGTTTATTGTTTGAGAAGTTTAATGCCGTATCAGTAAAAGACTAGTCATCATTAATAGCTTGCATACTAGAGCATTAGAGTCCAAAGCAGAAGGGTCATGGCCCAAGGTTTGAATTTGCTCTTTCGGCATGGCAACATAAATAAATTTACTGTAACAATTTAAAATCGAAGAATGTATTCATGTTGAAAACATTGTAGTCTGATGGCTTTTGTTCCTTCATTTTTACAATGTTTTTTGTCCTTCAATGGTATACATTTTTCTTTCATCTAAATCTTGAAATTATTATGCAATCCTTTTTTTCTGTGTAAAGTAATTTTATGGCAGTTTTCATAAGCTTTACACTTCTCAAGATTTTCTAAGTTTTTCATAAAATTCACTTAGCCCAATTAATTATTGTTGGGGTCTTAGAAAGCCCAGGATTTGTTACATATAGATACTAGTGCATCTAAAAAATCAGAAATTATTTTAAATATGGATTTATTAGAAACAGATTTTTTTGATAAGTTTTCAAATATAGTCTGCTGTTTAATCTTTATGCTGTCTTTCATTTTTATGCATAATGCATTACAGTATATATTAAACGTAATATTTTATGTAAGGCCATGTTTAAATGGACAGAAATCACAGCTTTTCAAACGTTTTCTTAATTGTACCCAATTCACGGTTAAAACTTGATAAATGTTAATATAAAAACAAAAGTTCTTTTATGAAGAAGTTCTACATCTCATTCTATGTTTCTTGTACTCATGCAATAATGTACTGAGCTTTTTTTTAATAATTCAAATAGTTTTGACAAATCATAATAACAATATTAAATTACACATAATTACTGTTGGATTTTAGTTAATCATACTTGTTTTTGAAATTGGTTTAACAAACTTGCAACCTTTGCAAATTTTACTGATGTTGGAGAGCAAATTTTGCTATGCTGATTTGAATAGAATTTTTTACTTTTTTTGTTTGTATTGTTATTTGTGTGTTATAAGCTTGTAAACTTCCTTATAGCGTTCAATGTTAAACATTTCATGTGGTTTTTGGGATTTATTAACCGTAAAGATCAATGCAGCAATCGTTATGATAATAATTATTTCTTTCCATTAAGGTAAATTTCTAATGTTTCAGGTTTTAAGTCCTTATATATATATGTCTTTTCTCTTTTGCTGTTTTTTTAGGGGCCATTTTGTACCCTTGCTAAATAAGAGTTACAATTAATTGCCATTATATACTGGTATGTTTTAGTAAAAGTTTTGAATTTCTACAAAATTGTAAGTTGCTTGTAACATTTGTTTAACCCAAAGCCATATAGTTTTATGCCTAATAGCATTTATAAAATAAAAAATATTTAAATAAGAAAAGTTTCTTAAATTTTAATAGGCGTGACCGCGTGATGCTAAAGTTGTTTTTTTTTGGAAAAAAAAAATTTTCTTATAAAGTAAATTTTAAAAAAATGACTGCATTGGCGCAATACCGTATATACTCGAGTATAGATCAACCCCTACTTTTTCACTTAAAATTTTATTTTAAGTATTTTGTTTTTAAGGAGATATTTTAGTTTTCTTGTGTATAAGTCGACTAGCTTTTCCTTAGCCTAACTTGCCAGTACTTGCGTAGCAATTGCATAACTGTAAACTTCAGCAGACTTCAAACTTCTTTAAGACAAGGCTACAAAGAACTCGCGTGACGCAAGTCATATTCGTCTTGTGCGTGAAAGCGTCACGTGATATTCACCTCATGCAAACGGCAGGTGTGCAAGTTGTTGTGAAGTTATTCATACGAAATGGCCAGTAAGCGCAATAAATTTATGGCAAAGTTTAAGCTAATCGCTGTTGAATTTGCCGAAAAAAACGAACTATTCTGCCGTCGCTCGGGAGTTTAACCCTTAAAAAAAAACAGCGATGTGATGACAGTGATAATAGTGAAGAAGAGTTTGATGGGTTTTAAAACTGACGTATTATTGCGATGCATCTTCTGGCTTTATTTCGTAATGTTGGTTGCGATTACTATTTGTTGTTTTTGTGATTAAAATTTTTTCAATATTAGGCAATTGTGGTCTTCTAATTAATATATTGTGTTAATCGCAGTTCTCCCAAGAAAACAAAGGTGTGTATTTCTGTGGTTGTACTCACACTTGTGTGAAGTCTTCAAAGTCATTTTTTGTTTTCTGGTATGTGGATACATGTCTGCAGTTTATTGCGTGTTCAACACAACTGCGTTTTAGCAGAATGTTTCTAGGCTTATATTTTTTTGTTGAATTTATTATTGTTTTAGGTTTATTTTCACAGAACATGGACATGCTTATTGGACATTAAATGAATAACTATATCTAGTTTCATCTTTCACATGCAGAAATGTTGGTTGATAGGAATAGTATTTGTACGTTTTTTTGTAACCAGAGATAAGATAACTATGTTCCAGAGACGTAGAATGTTAACTGCATGCCGCATTGGGCGTCGACAGCAAATTAGAAATTTAATCCAACCAATCAATTACCCAGAAGAAATTAAATCTGTAATTTGGGTCGATGTACCACCTGATGGTAGTCGGTTACCAGACAATGCTTTTGCAGCCTGCATTATGGAAACTGGTGAAACTGCATATGTTGCTAAATCACAAATAGACAATCAGGAGGTCACTGGTTTCACCACTACAAATTCAAATGAAGCATACATATCATATGGATGCAATGAACACAGAAAAAGAAATTACCAGGTCATAGTTAATGACCATCCTTCATCGCTATACTGGATTGTTGATCAACATGGTCACTATCCAAAGAATGCTGTTCATGGAGGTAGAGACCGTGGTGAGAGGTTGTATGTCGGTAGAACATGTGAGCCGTTAACCGATGGTAGGACAGCCAGCCAAGACCCACTTACTACCAATAGGCTTGCTCAAGATGGTTGCAGGATAGGCAAAATACACCCCTCACACGGTTGTTTGTACATACCGTATAATGGCAGAGAGTACATCTTTGACTCATACGAAGTTCTGTGCCATAAGGTTAGTCCGGGAAGCCTTCGCTCTATATGCAAATGGAAAGTGTTGAATGTTCTTCATGGCAACAATCAACGAAAAAGTTCTATAGACTCTCTTCCTCTGCCTGTCTCTCTGAAAGAATTTTTGCAAATACGTACTGAAGCCCCATTACCTGAGCCCAGATTTGAGACAGTTTCATTTTTTTGATGATTTTGTCTTGAAGGTTTTTAATTGTCATTGCCTTACAGTGTTTTAATTGTTTGTCACTCCAAACATCCTAAACATCGATTTATTACAATTTCACTAATTGCATAAGCTTAATAAAGGTTGAAATATCTCGAAATTTTTGTCAACAACGATAAAACTAATAATTTAAAATTATTATCTTACAACGTAAAAGAATGTAAATTTTATCATATCATACCATATGCTTTTATTATACTATTTCTGATAAAAATATTTGTCTGTCAAATAATGAAGTTCTGACATATTTAATAAAATTTACATTTAGTGGCACATAGGAATAAGAATTTATTTTGTAGTTTTCATTACAGTATTTTATTATTAAGTGCAATTTTGTGGTTGCTATGAGTGCAAACCTACTTGATGTTGCAACGAAGTTCATTTGTGTTTGACTTAAAACCATTATTACAATTGATTGAATGTCGTATACTGAATACAATTACTGGAAAAATATTTACAATGTCATATCACTTCGGCAGTTACTGTTAGGCAGTTTTTTTTTTTTATTAAGTGAGAGATAGAGAGCGATTGGTTTCAAACCTAGCTTACTACAGTCTGTAAAATATGAACAATTTCCACTGTTGACAAGCTGTTAAAAATAGTTTGTTTATCTTAAAATCCTGGAACGTTCAAAGCTATGTAAATAATCTTCTTCACAGGTTTTTATTTCTAAAATTTTGTTAGAACAAGATTCAACCTCATAAAAAAATTGAAATTACACAAAAACAGCAATATCACTATAAAAAAACGGTACAAACAATCTCCAGTTACAATGATGACTGTTCTTAATTTATTAAGATAATGATGCCTGCATATATCTGGCAACATATAGAAATAGTTGTCTTGTACCAATCTTTTAAATTTTTAAACACTAAACATCATTCTTCCAATAATTTCATTTTGATGGTTGTCATGAGGGGGTGGTCCCTTGGGTAAGTATTAAACAATAAAAAAAGTTTCAATTGGTCTGGCACGTCTTTAATGATCTGCTTGGTTATGTAAATTTTTCCAGGAACTTGTACCTTGTGATGATATTTTTAATATACAGTTTGTTTACGGTATAAAATTCTCTATAAAAAAAAATTGAAATTTCATAGCACAACTTAAAACAGTAATCAGGAAGTTATCATGACGCAGTGTTACGCTTGGGTAAGCAGATGTTCGAAGACGAGAATCTTATACCGTATACAAACTGTATATTAAAAATATCATCACAACCTCTTCAATAACAGATATTCTGTTGTTTATTTTGACATACAATTATGAACAATTAAACACACTATGAAAAAAACCATAATTAATATTGGAAGTCTCATTTATTTCACATATAATTACGTAGGTCTGCTTTTATATCAACAATTTAGTTTTGATAAGCATCTCAACCATAATCTTTGCAAAACATATCTCTATCACCACTGGGTATACATGTAGTGCAGTTTATTTATTTCTATATAGTATCAACACATGCAAGTGACTTATCAACAAAACAAATCTTCTGTGCAACTGAGAAAGAAAGGATTTTTGGATAAGTTAATTGGCTTTTTAATCAAGTAATTTGTTAGAAATTACTTTCCCAAATAAATTTTGAGAAGTTTGATGGTTGGGTTAGGGCAGGGCTACTCAACTGGCGGACCGTGGTCCGAATGCGGACCTTTTCAGTGTTGAATCCGGACCTTGTCTGTCTCAGCATTTACGCAAATGAAATCGTTCATCATTTGTTCTTTTTATTCCTGCTTATTCAATTAATCAGCAAGTGTGTAAGTGGTAGCTCAAACTAGTCTAGTGGTTTTTGTTAATAGGTCGTTTGTCAATCGGGGCAATCAATGAAGTCACAATGATATTTGTGACTTCCTAAAGGACACGAGTTTTTTAATAAAACCAAATCCATTATTGTTGATTTGCAAAAACAAAAAAAGAGCAGACAATAGTACAATTTCAAATAAGCCTTGTTGACGTCACAATGCACAGCTGCGAGTCAGCGTTTTCAAACATGAACTTCATAAATAATAAATTTCGCATCTGTATGACCAATGAAACCCTTCACCACTCGCTCTCGCTAATTTAGAACCAAGATTTAAAGAACTAGCAAGAAATAAGTAACGCCAATTCTCCCACTAGCTGTGACTAACAGAACAATAAATAAATTTCGCTTATTGCTTTTGCTAATACCGCTTTAACGGATTTTGTATATACTGTATTTCATGTGTTGTGTTAAAAAATCCAGAGATTTTAAAATTAAATTAATACCTATCCAGAGAATTATATTATTTTATATAACGTATTTTAATACATTTGCATGACTGTAAATTATTTCATGAGAGTTATAACGGACCTAAGTAAATTTTGAACTTTTGTAACTGGACCTTTGCTAAAAATAGTTGAGTAGCCCTGGGTTAGGGAGTGAGCTGCTATGGCACCACTGTATAAATTTTACTGTTATTTAAAGACGGTATAATAATAGAGAAGTAAAATAAGGGTTGCATCTCGAAGTTTGACTTAAATTCATTCACATTATCTTTCGCAAGCTTGGTTTTCCTTATCTAGGTGTAACCATAGAATGGCAAATACTTTTGATATGCTGTGGTATTGCTTGTTATGACATGATAAAATCACCTTTTATGAGTGAGAGAAACGTTTATTTGCTTCAACGAATATCGGTATATAGTATATGAATTTTAACAAAATCAATATTCGATTGGTGTAGGGCGGCAAAAGGACCTCGTGGTCATCCAAGTCTTTCACCCCAGATTTAGACAGAAAATCAAATATCACATATGCATAAAACGAGGATTTAAGCATGACACACTTGCTATTGCACAAATGAAGAAAAAAATCAAATCACTATTAATTGAATCTAACACTCATTGAAAAATAAACATCTTTACACATTTTATCATATCCACATTTACAACACTTTCATTGTAATATGCCAGATCTCAATTCAATGGAGAAACATTTCTGTGACTTAATGCTTATATGTACCTTCAATAAAAAGATCTTGATGTTTGAATTCTAAAAGATTGTTTGCTATAGGATCATGCCCATTAGATTCCTCATTATTCCGAAGATGAAACTGCTAAAGATTTTTTAATTCTAACAATGAAGAAAAGCTTGCTTCATTGATATGTTTTTGTATTTTTCTTCAATAAAATATTATTTCTGGTAACACTTAAACATATCATTGTATTTGTTCCCATTGGTTTCTTGAATTATTTAATCACTCTTTTGCTTAGAACACCTGCAATAGTTCAATGCATTTTGATGATGTCATTAATTAATTGATTGTTAAGCTTCAATGTGTTCTACTCATGCATGTAGTTTCAAGGTGACTGTATTCAAGTATCCTTTTGTCAAGTTCGCATGTGACAAGTAGCTGCTAAGCTGGATTTATTGCTTTGTAAATTTTTCTTCGCATTTTCCTCTTGTTAGCATTTTTATTATGTGCTTATGTTTATATTTCATTTGGAAAAGTTAATAAGTAATAATAAGTTTTGTTGTTTTTCGATTTTAGGATTTCTGTTTTCAGTATCTTGTACAACACAACTGCAATTCAACAACCATTTTACATTCAAATTTTAGCGAAATTTATTAATATTGAAAAACAAAAATTGTTACGTAAGCGCTCTAATCTTTCTTCATTTCTTACGTACGCATAAAATGGACGCGGAATTGATATTATTAATAATTTTTTTCACACTAGCTAATTTAATTTTTTTGTATTGTAGCCAAATATTTGCTCCAATAGCTTCGAAATTTGTCCCGGCGCTCCACTTGGTCAACTTTGGGTTCTATTGCGCTATGATTTCAGTAGCAACTGGAGAATGACAACTTATCTTGCACTATTGATTTTGATATTTCATAACTTCTGTGACAACATTGAGTTCAAACTTTGTACAAAATGACTTGTTTTTGTCAACGGTCATTTACTTCGTGATGAAGCCTATTTATGTTTGATTGTCAACTGCAGTTGCTTGTTTTAAATGTTTCTGAAGTTAAATACTAGGAATCACGAAATAAAAATTTGAAATTGGGAAAAGGCTGAGGTTCACATAGTACTCCAGCAATTATTGTTCAGTAGTATTTTAATTACTTTAAGCTAGCTAACTATATAGGGAACAACTGATTTCTACCCAAACTGTAGTCTGTGAAACATTTTTCATAGATTACATTTCAAAATCCTACAATACTCACTTTAACTTCACAAGAATCCTTACAGAAATGTTACTGGAACAAAATCCGAAGCATTTATAATTCTACGAAACAAGAGTGTTAATTGATAGCGTTAATGTTCTCATGCCATTAACAGCATTCTCTGGCAATTGAAAAATGCACGCTAGTCCATGCCATACAATGGCAAACAGTATACATCTTAGAGTTATATGAACTACTTTGCCATAAGATTTGTTCATGAAGCCTTTTGCTCTATATGCAAACGTTGAATTTCATCTCAACAATCAAAAAATAGGTGCTATAGGTTTCCTCCGCCTCCCATTCTGAAAGAATTGTTTTGAATTTGACCAGAAACCCCAGTACCTAAATCTAGTTTTAAGTGAATGATAAACAACTGCTAATTGCATAAATTTTCTTATAGTTGTAGAAAAAAAGCTTCATTTAACAGTTAGTACACTTGTGTGATACCAATGAATTCAAATTGAAACTCAGTACTATATCTGTGTTTGGTGGCCTTGCTAATCTTCTAATGTTATAGAACCACTGTAGTTAACATCTGCACCCTTTAAGTTCTAAGGCTTCGCCATTTTTGCCCAATCATGGAATATTTTTGAGCTTATTATTACTTTAGCAAGTTATATCAAGGTTAGCAGTTAGCGACATACTTTTTTCGCTTCCCACAGTTAATGGCGAAAAATCAACAACACAATAGAAAAATTTACTTGATATGGTCAACTATCATTTACTCGGTGATAAAGCCTAAAATTACCTAAAAATCTTGTATAATTATAAGGAAATATTATTATTAGACAGTTTTTTAAAATTTTACAATGTTTCGTATGCATCAACGAATTAAATTTCACTAAAGATGGAGAATAACTGGTTTCAAACCAATACTCTGTAGTCTGTGAAACAAAGCTATGTGTTTGCACTTCGAAAGCTAGGTACTATTCTCAAACTGACGCATCTCGTAAAATTAAGCTCATAATTTTGTCATCTTTAGGTCCTATAATAATTAAAGCAAATTTTTCTTCACGACAATTGTGATTAAATACAGTATAAAGTTTTCTTCAACGAACATCCAACCACAGTAAAACATTTAAAATAGTATGAAAACAAAACCTTTTCAGTGCTTATGTTTGTATGTTTACAAACTACTATATGTTGCAAAAGTTTTGAAACTTTTAAACATGTTATTTACACAATACATCTAAATCCACAAAGATAATATAGCTTCTTGAATGTAAAGCCATTTACTGGTAACCGTTTTGACAAAACCGTATACCATCAGTGATATAGAAAAGTTATAAAAAAACACAGGTACTGATATTGTTTGAAAAAGCACGCAATAGAGCAATGGGTTGTCAGAAATACCTCAGAATGAAGGTTTAGGGTCACAAATATTTTGAATTGTTTACCCTAAAACCTTTTTCCTGGTCTCCAAGAAATATTATTTAAACCCTGAAATTGTCGCTTAAGCATGTTGTTGTCAGCCCACTGTGAATCAAGATGCCTATCGTCTTCTACATTTTCAAGTTTCTGCAAACATGAAAATAAAAACAATAGGAAAGCCGTACTAAATTTTGTGTAAGGCAAAAGTGTACCCAAACTTACCTTCAACTCTTCTTGCCTTCTGTAAGCCTGCAGCATCATTTGCTTCTTTTCTTCTTCATTCACCACTGGTTCTCTTCCAGGGGGTCCGGTTCCTCTCTTCTGCAATTTAATGACGATTTTTGTTTTTTCATTCTTGCCCACATAGTCTGAAAGTTTCTTGCCAGTTTGCATTTCTTTTGCTGCCCACCACAATGTGCCCTGCCCTTCAGGTATTACACTTAGTGACGCCTGGGTACCTGGAAAAATATAAATCTACCTTGAAAGTTATTCCTTGAATGAGTAGAATTTCGTAGTTCTTTTGAACTTTTTCAATTTTTAACACTCCAAAAATCTATATTTTGACACCTGTTAAATCTTCTTCATTATCAAATTCCATTTTGATGGGGTCGTGAGGGGGAAGTCCCATGGGGTAAACAATAGTAACCGCTCCTCTTAGGAGATCCAGTGTGTCTTTAATGATTTCTTTGGTCATTACAATGTTGGCATCAACATGTTTCTACACAAGTAAATTTTTCTTTTATTTTACAGGTATACTGCTCTGTCTTGTGACGCGAAATTATAAATCAAAACATGAAAAAAATATCGTTTACCGTAAATATAAATTCTTATTTTATCTCACTTTGCTTATGTTTGCCTTTGCTTCGGCAATTGTTTTTGTGAGCACCTCAGCCATTTTTGCATTTGGTGCTTGTCCATTTCTTCTTCCTATATCGTCTTTGCAGAACACAGCACCACCACTTGGTATACACCTACACAAGCACGCAATTAATAGAAACGGTTAACAACGCATTAGTTAGTGCAATAGCAATGCAGAGTTAAGACGAAATACACTATGGCTGGTGTGTCTAATTATGACTGGTATACTTGATATAACTTTTTGTTTCCTTAATTACTAGTCTATGCAGAATCGGTTGTGCAACTGAGAAGTATTACAGGGTATGAAATTTTGGTCAAGTAAAACTTTAATCGGTTTTCATTTAATTATAAATTAATATGCCTAGAGAAAGACCTTATCGAAAACCATAATATTAGTCATCCACACAACCGACCGAGTAGTTGGCCCTAATGGCTTTACGTGTGTCAATACATCACACTAATGTCATCTATGTCATCTTCTGTCAACTCTGCCCCAAGGCAGTTTGCAAGGGAGAAAGAGGATTTGCAACCGTGCGAAAATGAATCACAGGTCATAGAAACGATATTTGTAATGAACATAACCATAAACCTGTAGCTGAACATTTCAACTCATCAGGTCACAACTAGGGATGCACAATACAGAATACCTGGCTATTCCAGAATATTCTAGAATACTTAATTTCGAATCCAGAATTTCGAATCTATTCTGAAATTACGCGGCAATTTTTTCTAGGCAATTTTTTCCAAATAATAACGAACAAAAAGCAAAAATATTTGTACATTATTTTGAATTGTATTAGTATCACATGACAAACAGTATAACATATGCTAAATCAAGCATCATACGATTCATATTCAAGCATAGAGCCGTGTAGTTCTTTCCACCTGCACTACCAACAGTCTTAATACCATACTTTTCAGAGGTAACACATTTACACATCGAATCATAGAATTAATCAAGATGTTGCTTGTTGCAATGTAAGATATTCAGTGCTTCTAAATGACTTTCGGTAAGTCGAGATCTCAGGACGGTTGCAGTTAGCCCTGCGCTGCAGAAGCACCTTTCTGATGCTGCAGGTGATGCTGGCAGCGAAAGGTATTTCTGGCAAATGTTGTACAACATAGGTAATTCTTTTTTTTTTAAGTTCCAATACTCGAACACGTCTGTTTTATTGGAGCTCTCTTTTAGGTTGACTGAAACCTCATTAGTTACATGTCAATGTCAGCTCCCTCATCATCTGCATCTTCTTGGTTGCTTTGTTGCACCTCCATTCCTAAATTAAACAAATTTTCCATCATGGAAACAGAACTGGTGGTGCTGTCTCCAACAGGAATGGGATTATGGGGTGGTGCTATCACTGCTATGGTTGTGTCAGAAATCATTTCTGATTTTAAATGCAGGCGAACCCTTGTTGCATGATGCGGTTTAAAATACTTTTATTTGTATGCTGGGTGAAGCTATGTTGCCATATCAAATAAAGATGGAAATGGAACATCATCAGATGCAACAGCAAAGTCAAATCTGCATTCTATAGCAGATTTAATCTTTTGTCTAAATGCAGAAATATGCACACTACCACTGCTTGTAGAGAAGGAGCTTGAGTAGTTACTCAACAGCCCTTTAATTAATGGTATAATGGCTGCAGTTGTCACATATTTATCTCCTTCAATAAAGTCACTGGCCACCTTTAGAGGTAACAGTTCTTCCACGAGTCCTTGTACTGTTGTAATTCCTACTAACCTGGCAACTTTGACCATAAAACTAATTCAACATGACTATTTCACCGGCTTTCATTACCGAAAGTGAGGGATGCCAATACAGTAACCAGCCAATTTCCACATTTTCGTATCCATTGCTCACTTTAGCCAGTTAATAACAAATGACTCCGTGCCTTTCTATTAGTGGAGAGCGTCGGTGTGTACCAAAACTGAACCTATTTAATTCTAATCCTGTTGGTGGCAAATATTTTTCATAGGCAAAAAAGATTTATTTAAGATTTTTTCTACAATGAGCAAAGTTTAATGTCATATAAATGGTTTATACCCAGATGATTAAAACTGGAATTAGTTTCATCTAAGTGTTAAAATTCAAAGAAGTTTGGTTTTGGTGGTAATTGAATCAGAAAAGTTGAGACGAATTTATGTCTGAGCCTCTGAGGGGATTATTTTCATGTTCATTTAAGATTAGAAAAAATAGTGTAAATAAAATAGTAAATAATAATAATAAAATAGTAATAGGAAAAAAGTGTGTCAGTTAAAGCTGAAACCTATATTTCACAAACTTGCACACCAATTGCCGTTTATCGTCTTATCATTTTTGGAATTTAGTAAACGGCTAACATCGTTTTCCTCTATTGCATTTTTTTATTTCGGTGATCAGTCAAACATACAGTTATTTTATTGGCTGCCGCTTACCTAAGCAAAAAATACTGATTCCATTTTCCAAATTCAGAGATGGCAGCTGGTAGATGCTCGCAATTAATGCAAGTTAAATAACATAACGTTTTTAGAAAACAAAAAATTGATTTGACTTACTTATCTGCCCACTCATCTTTGAGTTTTAACTCCAAGATTTGTTCATCAGTCAATCCTTGCATGTTTGGAGGAAGTAAAATTCCATGACTGGCTAAACATTCCATTTCTGCAATTAACACAAAACTTGGTTACATTTTCGCAAAATTAGCCTCAAGCCATTTTATGATTTTTGTTTTTTGAAAAACTAGGGAACTTTATAAAATCAAATGGAACGAAGTAAGTTCACGTACCAGAACAAATGCGTTCAATTTTAAGTCGACCATTGTAAATGCTTGAGAGTTTTTCAACCAACGTTTCTAATTCAATAGTGGTCGTAGTTTCGTATAGAAATTGACTTTGTTCGCCGTGCTTTACATTTAACCGCACCATATTGAATCGAATAACGCAATGTACACTTTATACTACAGCAACAACCCAGCTACAAGTTTCACCCCGCCTTCACAATGGAAAATGCTCCAACTTGAAATCTGAAATCAACTGAAAATAATTTAAACTGGGGTTTCACCTTTAATACCATGTTTCTATGGAAAAAGTTTAATTTTTACATCGGGTCTATTTAATTGTAAACTTCTTTTTAATAAGTACACTGCATATGAAGTCGTACATTAAAGTACTTTAAATGAGTTAAATATTCCCAGTAGCTCAAAATAATAAAGGAATTTATTCTAAAACTTTTGTTTTACAAAAAAATTTGGAAATTAGATTGGAGCACTTTAAATATGATTAAATTATTTTAAAGTTACTAAATCATAGAAATCATTTCGCATCTTCGTCATCAATAGCAGTTGTCACAATGGATTTTTTGTGTTATCAAAATACTACAAAGTTTTGTATTTTTTTACAACAATGTTTTTTACAGGGTGATGTTTGCAACGTTACTGGTTCGATGAAAACTGGCTGCTTATGTTTGGCAGTGCAAACTATTTTAGTTTAAAATTATGTTGATGACGTAGAACTTTGAAACCATAACAACGACACAAGCGGTAGAATTTGCACTGAAGAGGTTACGATCTTGTTTTGTCTCATCTCATCTGTTTGGTCTTGTTTTGCGAGCATATCGTAGTGTCCGCAGAACTAAGAAGGCTTTCTCATGAATGGTAGTTTGAAAATATTTAAACACAATCTGAAAATATTTTCATCTAGGCCTACTGCATAATTTGTAAGTGGTTTACGGTACGGAACTGATCAACCGACAGATTGTGGCGAGCCTTCGAGAATATATACAGATATAGGCTCTGAGTTTAACTGTATAAAAATGGTAACCACTAACCGTAGGTGCAGTTTCAAGGTTGGTGTCCAGCAGCCTCGGTACAGAGTAATTTTTGTCTGCAGTTTTGGCTCGCTTTTTAAAAGTTTATTGTACAACCTTGTTAAGATTATAACCCGGCTGGAATATTTGTAAATTAAGGAGCTCAGATTTTTTCCAAAAATGTGCAGATTATATTCGTCACATGTGTGGATGATGCCCACTTCTCTAAATTAGAATCACAGTTAACTTAAGACAAGGTTTGGCTGTGCTCTAAAATGTGCAGGCGGATGTAACAACAAATAGTATTTATTAAAATGAGTTTGTCATCACCCTCAGCTGCACATCACAAGCCTTTTATTGCTGGTGTTAGCCACAAGTTTATTTAGTAAGATACCAGTAGGTCGTTATCATTTCTAAAAATATAACTATGTTGATTATTTGTTCACCTTTTTTTGTCACTTTTTACTTTTTGACAGAAATATTTTTGTTTATTTGAGTTTTAGGCTAGTATATAGGCCTACTTGCACAAGCTATTATTAATGGAAAAAAATGCAACAATTAAAAGTACTAAAGGTGCGTTCAAAAGTCTGATATCTTTAATTCTTTTTTAAAGCAACTTATGCAAAATTATGTCAAAGTAGTTTGACTATTTTTTTGGCTTTTGTGGCAGGGAATGGAGATGGGATTGCCAAGTCTGCAAAAGGAAGAGGAAGACTTTATATTCCTCATGGTTATGGAAAGGAGAAAGTTTATAAACCTCATACGGAACACATTGATGTCGCATACACCCAGTATGTTTTTGCAAGCTTAAATAGCTAGTAATTATATTACATTAATATTATGCTAAGGTTATTTTTAAAATGTTAATAACTATTTTTGATTTTGCCACCATATGTCATATGCCTTATAAATGTGAATTTCATACATCCATTTTATACGTTTATGGTCATATGAATGCATGCCTTTTTCACACTAAAGAAAGATCTTAGAGTTTATCATTTTCACTATATACAGAGATAAATAATATTCCAGATGTGGTCCAGACTGGAGTTCGAGGTTGAGATGGCTACCATCGCCCAAGCCTGCGAAAGGGAAGCCAAAAGATAACATGTTTCAACCACCAATGAAATCAATACGTCATTTTCCTGCCCATCAAAACCGGTCTTCCAAGAAGGAGTACACATTTTATCCACCCCATGGGATGCCTTTGGTCTTTGGAAAAGGAAAAGTGACTAAATTCCACGACGTACACAAAGCATCACAAGTTTCAAGATTTGAAATCACAGACTCTATGCGTTTTGGAAATCATAGCAAAGTTCCAGATCCAAGAAATGGTATTTTAGAAGCATCACCTGGTGACAAACCATATCAGGCTGTGGAATATTCAATAAACTTTCATAAACATGGATCCACTAGACCCATGGTTAACTTTGGGTAAATTTTTAATATCTAATGCATTAATTATAGCAACTAAAAAAATATGGTACAAAAATATTGTTGTATGTATTTGATTAGTTTAATGTTTTAACGTATAATTAATTAGCTGTTATTTAACAGGTGTTTATTAAAACCAGTTATGGACCCAGTGGTAATCGCAAAAGCAAGAACGTATGTATATTTTATAAAATTACTTTCATGATCTGAAAATTTGTTTCTAGGCGAATGTCTTATGTTTCATACTTTTTAAAATTTTACGACTTAACGGTAATTTTTTTTAGAAAACCTTACACTATAAAAGAAGCTGAGCGTCAGCATCTTGTTGACGTGAATTCTGTTAAAGAATTGGACAATTGGAGGCCTGCTACACCACTCAGGGTACCTGTTCCGGAGACACGGGCTTAGTTAACTTTTTCCAATAAATTAAAATCCTTCACTTTGTGGATTATTTACCATTGACTTAGATAATTACAGTGGTATGTTTTATTTACACCAACAATAATTAGTCTTTGATAGCTTGTTATAAAACCTTTCAACAACTATTTCTGAAAAGAAGTGTACTACAGTATAAAGAAAGACAAACGTTTCGGCATTTTTTGAACTCGAAAAGACACAAAATGTTAACTGTGCTAAATTTATACCTTCAAGCATATTCTACACCACCTTTATGTTTACGTGTTTCCTGCGTTACTAATGTTGCAGATACTTAACCGGCAAAGCTTTAGGATGTTAGTTGAGTATAACGCAGAGGTCGTAGTCAACGGATTGTGGACACCGGACTGTTTAACTGGCCGTAAAGGTTTTACACGGCGAAAGCGAAAAATTGCGAGTAATTAGGACAAAGTACCTTGATTGTATATACTATATACTGTAGAAGAAAAGAGGAAGCGCACGTTCTGTGTCACTGTCTTCCAGCGGTGTAGTAGGGCTTGAAACATGCAAGATAGCATAAATACAATTGTGATATAAGATGGTAGGTTAGCATGGCCACCAAATGCACAAAATATTTCCTAAGTTTAACGAATTTAAGGCCAAAATATCACAAACAATGAAACAATTACACTGTTGGAAGATGTAGAGGATATGTTCCCTAATATTAAAAAACGTATATTTATAGGAAAGCTACCATACCAATCCTCTTTTAGGAGGATTTGTCCACTTTTCTAAAGAAAAATAAATTGTCCTCCGAGGATACTGAAACATGTCTAAATGTCCTCTTTTTTGCTTTTTGCGTTCTCTTGCTTATATTTTCCACACAATTATATTTGTATGTGACTTTTCGGCATGAGGCCTAAGTCAAGTGACTTTTCGGTGACAGCATGAGGTCTAATAATTTTTCTTATCCTTCTTTTGATTTAGAAAACCATAAAAGATAAACAAAGCTAAGCAATAACGCCAAAGAGGAATACTGTGTTATCTGATGAACTGTGGCAGAAGTATCCTTCTTTGAGAAAAGGACGTAATGATTTTGAAGCTGAATGCATTACTAGTGCATATGCGTATAGTTATCCAAAAACATGTGATAAATTCTTTAAACGTAAAATTCTATTTGCATTGTACATGCTGGAAAAATTGTCCTCTTTTTGGGCGATGAAAATATGGTAGGCCTAATTTATAGCCGAAATAAATATATAAAGTAACATGTTTAGATTAAAATGACAATGAATATGTAATGAAATGGTTGTATGTCGTACCTTATCCTGTAAGGGCGACCAAATCACTACAACGTTTGTCGGTTGAAATGTTTATTGCGCTCGAAGTAAATGAGTCTCAGGGTCGTTGTTCTGCTTTTCTTAATCTTAGAATTAATTGTACACCTTGACAACTGTATATTCTGATTATATTGAAGCTTCTTTGAACGAATACATCAAGATAAAACATTGTCACAGCAACAGCATAAAGACATGTTGCGGCGTTGAACGTAATACCAAGAAGAGACTGATAAGTGATAATGATAACTCGTACTGCACGCACAATAACCGGGAAGCAATCGATTACGTCACGCAGTGTTATGCTTTGCTGATTCGATAGATGAGAATTCTATGTCGTACACAATCTTATATTACATTAATTCATAATATTATCACAAATATATTAAGTGCACAACAAATGGATGTTTAAAGAAAACCGCACAAAAGAAACTCCATCCTAGGGGTCGGAATCCTGTTTCTGTGGCCAAGAGAGGGCACAATATTAAAGCACACAAGGGCACTAGAAGATAGACAGTACGAATCAATTAAAAGTATTTCCTTCAACCCTTTCATTCCCTTAAACTACTGTACAGTATTTGTGATAAATACTGGATACATCGACTATGGCATATACACACTAGTGATTACGATAACTATGCTACAATAACATATTACAATACACAATAAAAGAAAAAAGCAATGTCTTAAGTCAATTTTGTCCAAAGAATATGTTTATAAGAGATTCCCGATTCAGGACGACCACAACCAATATCGGTTAGCAACCCGCAATGGTCATGCTAAATTTGACCAATTATAGTAAAAATGCCGTGCCAGCTTGTGAAGACAAATGTTTTGTTGTTTAAACATATGCAATATGGTTTCAACGATAGTCTTGCAGTCGCAGAACACATAAAGCCCGATTTTATACAGTAGTTTTGTTTTAATTTTGGAGCCAACCGTAGGACAGCACTGGGTGAATTAGTCGGTGTTTGGTTGGACTTGCAGCGGCCTATTTCTATATCTCAGATTTTTGACCAAATTACTAGTTGTCTTAGCTTTTTACGACTGTACTGGAAGTTAATTTTTGCTGTTTACTTTGACCATGATGCATTTTTAGCGTTTGCAAATCGTATGTCACAGAACAGTAATAATGCAGAAATCAACTGGTAGCAAAGTTAGTTTTCTATGCTTTTAGCATACTTTAATGACATCTTGTGGCATTGATTTAGCGCCAAAAATCACAAACAGTCACAAGCAGTGAAGTCAAGGACCATTTCATCAATATTCTGCCGCTTATTATAAGTTAGCTTAGCTTGAGTGTAAAATAAAAAAATTCAGTCTCATTCTGCCGCTTATTGAGCTTGTCTTTGACTTTGTGCAAATTCCGACCGGCTTATTTGCTTGTGAATGCTTCAGACACAACCCCTGTTTTTGGATTTAATCTGCAATAACTAGCCTAACCTATAGGCCTTTATATTTCACCTTAAGTAAATAATTAATTCACGCAACAATTTCTTAATGGTAGACGGTTATATGGATAAGGAAAATACCCTACATGAAATCGACTTTTATGTTATTTTTTCTGACGCAGAAACTTGTGTCACAAAGATGGCAACTGCAGTGAAATCTCTTGACTCATTGAATCATGCGTATATATACGCCTATAAGAGTTCGTATGCTGGTGTGGTAGGCTATCTGCGGTGCCTGTGATAGTAGTAAGCCTAATTTAGTTTGTATTTACTTCTAGTTGGTTATTTTAAACTTTACTTAGTATTTCAAGCAAAATTTGCGGTATGCATTTTACGTCCATGCTATGCTAACCACATGCCTAGATGTCATATTATGCAAGTTCAGTGCATAGGATTCAAATTTGGCACCGGGTAAAAGCTGGACACAACGCAATCCGCGGATCGTCCATGGACGGTTGAAAATGGACGATTTTTGCGTTTTCGCTTAATGTGTAATGTAATGTAATGTTAACCAACACACTTTTTTTGTCATGCGAGCGTCAAAGCATTCCAACCATTCTTGAAAGAGTGTTGCAGTCATCCAGGAATTGCCATTAGATTTGTAAGTTGCCGGGAGTTTCTTTATTCCCCTAATTCAGCGTGGATTTGCGGATTTTCCTATGACAAACGACCGTAGCTTGTCTGAACCGTCCATACTTGCAGTAAGACTGTAAGGCGTTCTTTTGACTGCTTGCTGCCCGAGAGTATTTCATTTTTAAAGCAAAAGTTTCCCTGTGGTAGTGCACCAAAGTAAAGCCCTGTCTCATCACAGTTGTAAATTTCTGAGGCAGAATAACCATCTTGTATTTTTGGCCACACAGATGTTATCCAGTTTTCAGTGGCTTCAGAATCGTGGTCTTGTTTCTCACCATGCTTACGCTTAAAAACGATTAAATTGCGATCTCGCTAGCGAGTAATCCAGCTCATTAATGGATCATAATCTACATCCATTATTTTTCCCAGGTTTTTTGCTTTTTCACATAACATTGGGACCACTGATAAGAAGACCTCTACTTTTAGTTTGCTTAAACCATTGTAAAGAAGCGTCCTCTAGATATTCATGAGTACACTTTCTTGCCATTTTACGTGATGGGTTTTTACGTTGCTACGCTGTGCAGACAAAAGTTTTATTTTTTGATTTTAAAATTCGTGAAACTTGCGATTGCGAGATCCCAAACTTTTTGGCAACTGCACTTTGAGATACTTTCTAGTCAAGTTCGCTAATGACAAGAATTTTGTCAGATAACGATAAATCTTTCCACTTGCTTGTTCCTGCTTCAGTCATTTTGAAATCACAGTGTCTTGCAAACTGTGTAGTGTACTGCAACGCTTAAAAGACACTAAAACAGTGCGAATGTTAATGTCTGCGTATTGACAGCCACGTGATAATGCTTAAATTTGGCACTGTCTGTTTGATTGTTTCGTAACAAAGCGCAGTACAAGTTACAAAGCTTATGCATTGCGTGTGTGCTCCCAGTGCATGTTGTTTTCAATTTTACCTTTGAAAAACTCTTAAATAATTGAATAAATCACCTTCATTTTTATTCAATTGAGCGGATTTTGCAATTACCCGCTATGCGATAAACCGAAGTATTATCTTTACAAATAATAGACCAAGGGTGTCCAACCCGTGGCCTGCGGGAATGTTCTGAGTGGCCCGCGCGGTATTTGTCGAAATGACTTATACAGTCAAATCCGGTTAATTGCATTCTGGATAATCGCATAATTCGTTTTATCGCATAAAGGGCGCAAGTCCCAAACCATAGCCACCATTTGTAAAGATAATACTTCGGTTTATCGCATAACGGTTTATTGCATAATCCGCTTAATTGAATAAAAATGAAGGTGATTTATTCGATTATTCAAAAGTTTTTAAAAGATAAAATTGAAAACAACGCGCACTGGGAGCGCACATGCAATGCGCAAGCTTTGTGACTTGTACTGCGCTTTGTTACGAAACAATGAAACCAACAATTCTCAATTTAAGCATTAACACGTGGCTGTCAATACGCAGACATTAACATTCGCACTGTTTTAGTTTCATTTAAGCGTTGCGTAAAGAAAGCGTTGAGTTAAGATGATGCCGTAATATGTGAAGAAGTTTTACGAAACAAACAAGTTGAAAAAGACGACAACAATAAAGAAAGCTCTGCTGACGCAATCGCTGTGACAACACCAAAAAAAAAGAAATTCTGCATGTAGGCCTACTTCATACAATTCGCCAACTACTACAGTTTGAAGGGGCGGACATGGCCACATTTGTTCGTTTATAAACACAAATGCAAGTAAGCATGTTTTCATCTTTTGCGTGCTTGAATGAATGGATGATCGCAATACACCATAAACGTTAGTGTTTTGCGTGTTAACGTCTTTACACGTGACCAGCTTCGCACGTCAAGTAAGAAAATAAGTGGAATTTGCACTTTCGCATAAACGCATAATTCGTTTAATCGCATAAAAAGGCTTGTCAAATTGACTATTCAATTAACCGGATTCGACTGTATTATCAACTGAATCGCCTACATAATTTATGGCGAACTTACATTCCGAGAAATTGGCATTCATTTTTTTTTACTAATTTCTGACAACCATATGGAAAACTCCCTTCGCATTGCTACATTCTCCATCTCACCGGATATTGCCAAACTTGTTAGAGAAAAACAGTGCCAAACTTCACATTGAAATGTCGACGTGTAGTAAAAACTTTGTTGAATTTACTATAACTTGGTATGTTTATTGTTCTTATAATTGTAAAAGAGGATGTTACGTATTTCTAAGATTGGAATTTTGGTATGAGGGTTTTAATTAGAAATTAACAGTAAACATTCAAGTGGCCCGAGCAATCATTCATAAATCGCATGTGGCCCTTTGGCGAAAAAGGTTGGACTCCCCTGTAATAGACTATGGTTTGGATTTGCGCTCTTTATGCGATTATCCAGAATGCAATTAACCGGATTCGACTAATTGCTAAATATATGGTCCTAAACCTACCCTGCGAAACCAACGACGATAGCTTTTGTATTTTCAAAAATTGTAAAGGAGAATTAGCAACAACCATGGGTGTAAATGTAAGTATAAAAATGGGATTTTTACACTTTTATAGAAGTTCAACTTGTTGCACAACTATTTAGCGAGATGTACATATTACAGTGTAGATATTCTTGCGTGGTCCCAAAAACACTATGTTTAAAATTCATCCAACTAATGATGCTAGACTCCAAAGACTATTGCACGTTTAGCCGCATTTTTAAATCCCAGTTCTAAACCAGAAGGATACATCTTAGCAACTTAGTGATTTTTTATGTTTTGTAATTTATAACTTATAAAACTAAAAAGTGGTTAAGTGTTATGTGGTTTTGAATTGTCATGATGTCTGAGTATGAAGCTCAGATGACATTTGAGGCTCCACAGTTGGAAGAAGATGACATCCAGCAATCAATCCATATGGGTTTGTTAGGTGACAAAATCAGACATGTCACTATTGAGCAGCTAAAGAATGTTTCACCTGCATTGATGATGCAGATTTGTACAAGTGTACTACAAATGCTTGATGTTGAAACTGATAATTTAGGCCAACAGTTTTTGCAAGCATCATTGGAAAGGTCTGATGACAAAAGACCGTCAACTCTATTTTACATTCACATTCCACATATTATGAATAAGTTAATACCAGGTTGCGATCAGATGAGATGTGCTCTTTCCGTAAATGATTTGCTTTACCCCAAGTGGAAAAAACTTCGCAAATTTTTATCTGTAACTATCAACTACATGCGTTCTTGGGAGTCAAATCTACTCACATGGAATGAGCTTATCTCACAGTATGAAGACATGCATGCACAGAAAGAAGAGATTATTCACCAAAACACCAAACTTCAAAATGCAATTAAGGAAGTCGATGCTCATCTATTGAGCCATGGGCCCTCTTATCAAGCTCAGCGTGAAAGGCTTGTGGAAGTTGAAAAGGAATTTCAAGAATTACTTATTCAAAAGGATAACAAACAGAAAGAAAACAATGAACGGAAACAGAGTCTAAGCAATGAGAAAGAAATTCTGAGTAGCCTGGTTGAAACTCATGTAAAACTGAGGAACGAAATTGAGGCAAAAAAGGGCGAAATTGTTAGCAGTCCTAATAGAGAAATAGCTGAACGAGATGAACTTATTAAGAAACTAAACACCATGAAAGAAGACTGTGCAAATGTAAAAGATGCCACTCGTGCTAGTGAGTGGAAAATTGAGACTTTAGGGCAAACTCTGAATCACATACAGCATGCTGATCACCAGTTGTCTGAAGCAATGGCAATGAGAGAAAAAATTCTTCAATTGCAAAATGACCAAGTCCAACAGCAGTTTGAAATCGAGTCACAGACTTTTTCAAATCAACGACTTAAACAAGAAATTGTTTCACTAAAGCAACAAATTACTGATCAACGAGAGAAATTTCACAGGGAAAATATCCGAAGACAAAAGCAACTTGCGACATCAAGACAAAAGTTGGAAGATATTGAAAAATTGAAGACAATCCTTTTTTCCCAACATAAGGATCGAGGAGGCAAAATTAAATCTTTTCTTTCTGCGATAGAGGAGCAAGAAATGATTTTGAAAAGGTTAGAAGTGGAACATGAACAGACGATGGATGCTTGTCTACAAATGGATAAAGAAATGAGAGAATGGATGGTTCAAGTTCACAACCACGTGATGAAATCTATGGAGAATAAAATGAGCAGTAAAAAAATAGATGCTCTGGCAAACAGTCACGATTCTCAATCAAATGTTGATAAATAAAAAGCATGCAGTTGTTTCATTTTGGCGATTCACCTCATTACAAAGCCAACACTTGGAAATTGGAAATCCATTGAAATGTACATAAAAATTTAATAGTCTAGTTTATGCCTAAACTTTGTAACTAAAGATAGTGTATATTTTTTGTTTTATTTTTAATTATGTCTGTTCTGTGTTAAATAGATTTTTTCTTGTTACTTACAAGTTATTATTTGGTTTGACTTTGGATCCACGGACACTGGCGATCGTTAGTGAAATTGGTTTGAGCACCGTTGGTCTTTGTGAAATACCAACAGTCCAACAACAGTCGCATACTGCTCATAGACTGTTGTAGATGGATACCTGCTTAGGCGCACAGGAAACCACGAACAGTAGTAACTAGTAAGTAAACTTAAGCTGCATCAGCAAAGCTGCAAAGCAAAGCAGCAAAGATATTCATGGCGTATATGAATGTTTCTAGGGGTCTTTGACAATCAGTCTTTAACTGCTTTATTTATTTTTGGCGTTTCATTCTTTTTTTGTAAAACTTTACCAGAAACAATTTATGAATAGACTTGAACATTGAAAAATTAGCAAACATAATACTTGCTATTTTCAAAGCTCTACTTTCGTTTAATTCCCAACACCTAAACCACAAATTAATCCACTTTTGTTTTCAAGTTGCTTTCCTCTGCATAGCCTTACTTTAGCTAGATATTCACGAAAAACATAGTTTTACATGAAATGGTTGTTCTGGAGCGAACAAGCGGTCGACTGGAAATTCTTGCAAAATAGGCCGTGTGTCGACCAGGCCATAAACGTAGTTTGCTTCCGGATTCTATACAGTTACGTGGTGTCATAAATATAGGCAACTTGATTTGAGCACGATCTAGCAGACGGCTGGAGCGTGAATGGTTATCAAATTTTCGCTTCGTTGGTGTAGCTGCTAGTTAAATATAAGGTCAAGTTTTTAAATACTGTATTGACTGTTGCACGACAACATTTTCGTTCTGGAATTGCGTTGAGTGCGTTTACTATAGGACAGCGGTTCTTAAACTTTTTTGAGCGCGACCCAAATCTGAGTTTCATGATCACCTCACGACCCAAACCTATGTCGCGACCCATTTTAATGTCCTATAGACCTATATTATATTGTATTAACCTATGTCGCGACCCACCTATGTCGCGACCCATTTTCTGACCCTCCGCGACCCATGTTTGGGTTGCGACCCATACTTTAAGAACCCCTGCTATAGGATAAAATATAGAACATCTCGATATTTGCCGAATCGAACACCAATCCGATTGTTATGTGGAGATCACGCCGACACAAGGTATCCGAAACACAAAATTTATTTGAACAATTTTATTTATTTATGTTGGAACATGTTACTTCAATTATCCTACATTTTTGTTTGCCCTTGTGACTTTTTCAGTTTTTTTTTTTCAGACTTTTTTGATTAGCACGTGCTGAAGTGAACACGCTCTTTCTGCCATACGTTTTGTTCTGTTTATACCGAACGTTTGAAATAAAAGTTATGTTGGCTTCCCCATATTTACTGCATGTGCTTACTGGAAAGGACACTTAGCCCTTTGGATGAGTAAGAACTTTCCGTTTACCATATTATGCACTTCAGTTACCTGCTAATACTGACCAATTTTGTTATGTTGTAAACGGGTTTTCCCCGAATCCTTTGGCTTGTTAATAATTAATTGTATAAATATCAAACTATTCACAGGTATTTTGTTTTCTCAGAAATCCGGATTGTTTGACACATTTCTATAGTGGGAATCATGATGGTTAATGTGAAAATGTTGATTTTATTATAGTTCGTTTAAAACACTATCAAAGATTTAACTATTCTGTGGAGAAATACCGGCTAAATCAGGGCTATTTTTGGTGAGAGAAGATGTTTACTTTAAATGACTTGAAAGCACAACAGTAATGTGGGCCTTAAATCCATGAATGCCGTGAACATATAAGCTACACTTTGCTTCAGTCGATTGAACAGCTCTTCATCGAATGACTTTTTGCTCACACATCGCAAATCGTCTGCCGCCACAAACCATATCATTCATTGTAAACCTTCGTTCTTCGCCCCACAGTTCACCGCATAACTTTTTCCGTTTGGTTCGAGTGGGGACCATTTGATATCATTGCTTTTTGCCTGTTGTCCATCAATCCAGTTCCACAACCCGTCACCCAGCTGTTTGTCAGCAAGTCCTATCCAAACCGGGCCTCTGTACACACTCTTTGCTGCTTCACTATACAAGGAAAATATCTTTAATCCATAAAAAGTTTAACTGCTCTTTAGTTAAAAAAAACAGGAAATATTTTACAATAGCCTTCAATGTAAAATTGCTAATCCCCTGCATAGGCCTTCCATACCATTTTATTATTAGACCGGTCAGGTCTAAACAATCAGTTAATTTAAGGGCTAAATTTCAAACATGCTTAAAATAACCCTATAATTTTTGTTGTATAATGCTCCGCTAAGAATGTAGGCCAACCAAATAGAAAAAATGATTTTATGAAAATAAGTTACGGCTTTTTTAATTTTTTCAAATTTGAATCGTATTTTAACCTGTTAACAATTAGCCTGTTTTAAGTCTATAGTGCTTGAATAAGCTACGTTAAAATTGAGCAAAAAAATCTTGGCATTTCGTTGATCAACGATAAAAACAACATGGTTGTCAATTACTAAAATTATTCGTAATCCTTAAAATTCAGTAACAATCTTTAAGGTCATTTCTAGAAAAAAAAAACTAACGTTGTCGAACTTCAAATAAATGGCTTTGACCTAAAAGTAGGCTACATGGAAACGAGAAGTTTACAATTTTTCTCCTGCTTCGCCTGTTTTATTACTTTTAAAGGATTAGGTCTGTGTCCGATTGTCTGTTTGCAAAAATCACTTTTGTGAAAGCAACAATAATGGTACATTCATACATAATGTTTAAGTTATAATTCATGCATAATGTTTAAGTTAGTGATCGATGTAGCCACTACTGTAGCCTACAAGGGCCACAACAAATACAATTTGGGTTCCCAACATTTCTGCACGCTCCACTTAAAATATTTCATATTTGCGCAAAATACTTATGATCACCACAACATATATATTTTGTCTCAGCAAAACATATTTGAAATTCGCAAAAAATAATAATTAATCTCTTTATTATTTTGCAAAGCATACAATTTTTTCTCCAGCACAAAAAGTGTTGGTGAGGACGACACCTGGTGGCAAATTTTTACCGCCAAAAGTCACAATTCGCGCCAAACCTCAAAGAATCATAACAGCTCAACATGGAAATTGTTAAGCTTAGGTTACAGAAGTTTGGAGGTGGTGTGATCCCAGGTAAAAACACAGCAGCTTTCAACGAGAAATTTTTCATATAGAGCAACGAAGTTTGCAGCGACGGTGTGCAGTAACGCCTCAATTCTTTATTTATTATATTTGGCATCGAACTACCGGCTTGTTTGTGTTACTTGTTTTTGTTAACTGCATGGGTTAAGTGATTCATTGTGTGTGTGTGTATCCAGGTTTTTTTTTAAGGTTTGGTTTGGGTGACCGCTAAGTAGTTTTAAGAGACCAAATTAGCAAGACCAGAGTAGCAAGTCCAAATTTTGGGAAACCGCTGGAGAAATTTGGGGGACCGTTTCGGTCCCCCAAAACACCTTAAAAAAACACTGTGTGTATCTGCTTTGTATATTATAAATCACCTTGAATTTGTAAAAGTTATTTGTGCATGGTAACAGATTAACAGAATAACCTAATGAGTTCTATGTCGAAATGTGTTGTTTCTGTGTTTGATATAGGCTAACTGTACTTTTGATTGCAGTATGTCATTACATTTAAAGTTAAGGCTGCTAGGCTATGTAGGTCTTGGCTAGTCTGCTAGTGGTGCCGGGAATTGCAAGACAACCCTGTATGTGAATTGTATACTGACATAGGCTTGCTAGCTTATGAATGTATTGAGTGAGGAGGTAATAGGCCTAATTAAATTTTCTAACTATCAATTTTCTTGGGAATCTTTGGGCCCAAAGGAAATTTAAAAAAAAATTGTATGATCCAAAAACAGCACCATAGGCTTACAGTTATACAGTGCCGCAATGACATAGATGCCCTGACCGTTCACTCAACGTAAATTGTGAAATGTTCAACTGTTTATGCACCAGGGTGCGTCTCTCATGATTTATGCCAAAGATCTTTGGCGTGACCTACAGTCCAGCAGCGTAAACTCGGCAAGACATAGAACCAATACACGTCTTGCTGCAACCGGGGCAACTTTGTTTTCACTTTGTTTGACTTTTATATTTGTCTCGTTAAAATGGAAAAGAGCACAATGTCCACTTTTTTCTTTAGAAATCGTTCACGTATTCGCAATGCTCGCCAAACTGATCTTTGGCGTATGCATTGCATGGAATGCACCCTGATTTATGCATGGCCGGTGTCCTTGGCCTTGCTTGAGCTAGCCTGATAAGCTATCGATATAGATTATCCAACTATATACTGCATATTCTTCTAAAACCTTACTGGCCCAATTCCTTATACCTCAAGTATAATCCAGTTGCTTTTATTATCGGTGTTACTTGTGTCACTAATGTGGCTGTGATTATTTATTTGTAAAAGTTGTACATTATCTTTTAGCATACTATAATTTGCAAGTTAATATAAGATTTCGAAAGACAACAATAGTGATGTCTTCCCCGGGTGCTAGAAGAGGACGTAGTCGCCATGACAATGAGCTTGACACAAGCAGTGATCTAGGAATCTTACCACCAACTTCTCCGGCTAGTCCATCAGAAATCTTGGATGCAACATCTGATTCTATCATGGCCCCACAGACACCTGCAAATGTTAGTGAAATTGATTTGAGCTCACCACTTTTCTATGGAACACCTAGCAGCAGTGGACGCACACCTGGTGGATCTGCTCGGACACCTAGAGGAGCACAGACACCAGTGAGTATATTTCAATTTTACATTATTGAATTCTAGCCTCTGGATTATTTTCTGTTTGGTGGTAAATTGTATTTTATGTATATTTGAGATAGTTGGCTCAGTTGTGTAGTGGCTGCAGTGGATGGCTTGCAATCAGGCAAGTCAGTTTTTCAATGCTCTGAATCTGCGGTGCTACGTTATCATTCCACTGCTTTTAACCTTTAACAATCATGATTCTTATGCAGTGGTCCTGGTCAGCTGGTGAACAGCTGAAATTCCCGGCAAGACCACATAAAAAAATACATATAAAAGTGGCTGCCACTATTTTACCGTAGAACATCGTGCACTCTAAGCTATTTTTCACAGTTTTTTATTAACCGAACTTAAGTAAACCTAACCTAAGTCTACCTTCTAATCCTAATTTAACTCCAATAAAACCCTAAACAGCTAAAATCATCTTCTTGCATCGCCTTTCTTCTATCCTAACTGTCTATCTTTAAGAACAGGCTGCGTGATCTACTTACAGTGAAATAGTCACTCTCTATAAAAATTAATTGGGTAAGAAGTACCCAACGCCAAAAACCGTTGTTCGTGTGATAATGTTTGATATTCTATACTTTCTCCTAGGTTGAGTGACAAACATTAATCGCAACTTTTAGTAACTAACTATGTCTCATAAATGCAATACCTCATAAACAAAGCTTCAGTAATTTGCGGGTGTATATAGTAAACTGCCTAGTAAGGTGGTGCAAGGCTTTTTTCTGGCATGTGCTTTTAGTCGTGTGAAGATTTTCCACTGTCCAATGGTAACTATTCTGATACAATACCTCTGTTGATGAATAAGATTTGAAACTGTAATTTGCAGGTCAGACAAAGGGCAGATTTAGGCAGCAGCAGTCGTGTTCGAACAGTCAATCTTCATTCAGACCAATCAGCTCCTGCAGTACCAGAAACGATTCCTGAGGAGACTGAACCACCTCTTGATGCTGCAAGTCAACTTGTTATTTGGGGAACTGATGTGGTAGTCAGCCACTGCAAGACAAAGTTTACACAATTCATCAATGGGTATGTCATCAATTTGCAGAACTTGTTGAGATTTGCGGTCGAGGTGTCTTGATTTTTTTTTAAGTTTTGTGATGTTGTTCAAGTTTTATACCAACGGATGATGATGCTATGGAGACTGAATCTGGCATCGATCCAAACGAACCTTTTTATTTGCGGAAGCTGGAAGAAATTAGTGTTACCGAAGAGCCATATTTTGATGTTAATTGCTTGCATCTTAAAGACTTTGACACAGATTTGTATCGTCAACTCGTTTGTTATCCACAGGTCAGTCTATCTTTAACTTACCACATCTCTAAAGCCATGTGTATTTAAGTTTTAGGTATTTATGACATTAGTGTTTTTAGGAGGTCATACCAACTTTTGATATGGCAGTAAATGAGTTGTTTTTTGAACGCTATCCGGAAATTGGATTGGAACATCAGATACAGGTATATGCATATAGTTTTATTAAACTATTGTAGTATTTTTCAGGTAATTTTTGATGAAAAAAATTTCTGATGCATGTAGCTTAATATTACTAATAATTCCATTTTATTGATTATATCTTTCTCCAGTAATTAAATCTGTGGTAATGTGTCTCCAACTAGCTTTTTAGTATAAATAATTGGATATAATTTGTTCGATGTAATTTTATTATTCGTAAAATTTGTGGAATTTTATACCTGGATTTAAAAGCAAAATTGAAAACTGTCAATTTAGAAATCATCTGTGTGCATGCAGAGACATAACCTTTCTTTTGACGACAAATAGGTACAACCGTTCAACGCAGAGCGCACAAAAAACATGAGATCGCTTAATCCAGAGGACATTGATCAGCTTATCACGATCTGTGGGATGGCAATCCGGACATCTTCCCTGATCCCAGAGATGAGGGAGGGATTTTTTCGATGCAATGTTTGTCACCACGAAGTGTCGGTTGAGATCGAACGTGGCCGAATAGCTGAACCGAACATCTGTGAGAAATGCAAGACAACTCATTCCATGTCTCTAATACACAATCGTTCTTTGTTTACAGACAGGTAACTCACACAATATGTAACTTGTTGTGGCTTTTAGTTTTTTTGATTTTTAAACCAGATACTGCACATTCTACTTCAGCTTTGTTACCTTTCAACCAATTTTAAAGAGCTAATTTGTTGCAACTGGTGTATGAGATTCCAGCAACAATATCTTCCTTGTTTTAGACAGCTCATTAAACTGCAAGAAGCCCCAGACGATATGCCAGCTGGTCAAACCCCGCACTCAGTATCGCTACACGCCTATGGTCATCTGGTAGATACCGTACAACCGGGTGACCGAATAGTGGTAACGGGTGTCTATCGGGCCCAACCGTTGCGTGTGAATCCACGTATGAGAAATGTGAAGTCAGTCTATCGTACCCATGTCGATGTGCTCCACTTCCAGAAGGAAGATGGTAAACGCCAGCAATTGTATGAAAGTGCAGATGACGAAGATGCCCAGGTAGTTAGAATGCTTTTTTGGGTCTGTATCTTTTGATCTAGCCTGTCTTCTTTAACTTATTTGGTAAAAGTGTTCTTTCAGGGGCAAAAAGCATAAATACGAGTATTACAAAACTAATTTGAAGTGAGGTTTGACTTTTTTACTTCAGATACAGTTCAGTAAAGAGAGAATTGAGACAATTCGTGAACTCTCGAAACGCCCTGATGTGTACGATCGTCTTGCCCGTGCTGTTGCACCAAGTGTTTATGAACACGATGACATTAAAAAAGGAATTCTTTTGCAGGTATTAGACTTAACAACTACCAAAGTATTTGAAAACATGTTTGTTGGCTTTGTGCTCCTGCCTCCAACTATTTCTTTGTGTCTCCATTTTCAACATCGTTAAAGAGTAATTCTTGTTTGTTCGTTTAACACAGAGGTGACGAACACGCGCCCCCCCCCCCCCGCAAAAGAATTTTGTGCGGCCCGCAAATCGGTTTGACAATGGCTCTTGCATGGCGAAGCATTGTGGCGAGACCAGCAGTTTTGAACTTTCTTTGACCTGTTTCTAATCTTTGCGCAATGCGATATCAAAAGCTGATAGCACGATTGAGTTACAGCAGTAGATTGCCGCACTCAACCGATGTATTTTTTTGCGGCTACGGGAGCAGCTAAAAACCTGCCGAATGAAGCGGTTGCACTTGAATGTTAATTATTATGCAAAATTTTACAGGTTACTAAAAAGTTGTGCGGCTCGCTTACCCAGCTGTAACTGACAAAGTGGCCTGAGACAGCGAAAAGGTTCGTCATCCCTAGTTTAACACAAGATACTTTCTGTTGCAGCTCTTTGGAGGTTCACGCAAGCAATTGAAGAAATCTGGATCTCAAGGTGGAGGAAAAGCTGGAATGAGAGCGGAGCTTCATGTTCTTCTGTGTGGCGATCCCGGCACAAGCAAATCCCAGCTGTTACGTTACGTTCATGAAAAATTGGCACCCAGAGGCCAATACACAAATGGCAAGGTTACTTGGTCTCACTAAAAACTTATATTCAGCTATTAGTTATTATTAGTTACTTATTATTACTTATTAGTTCTACTTACATGCGGTTATTAGTTGTACTACCTTGACTACTTTTGAATAAAGCACTTTTATGAATGAAAAACGATCTTTATTTGCTATGCTTCCGTTATTCTCAATGACCTTCAACCTTGCTTTTACTTCATCCCAGGGTTCTAGTGCTGTTGGTTTGACTGCTTACATCACAAAGGAGCAGGAAACAAAACAGTTGATGATGCAACCGGGAGCTTTGGTGCTCTCTGACAACGGGGTGTGCTGTATTGACGAGTTTGATAAGATGAATGACAGCACAAGGTACGTTGTGACTGACTTACAATTAAGGTTGTTTTCATTTCATGCGTTTACTTTTGCATCTTGATCAGGGATGTCCAACCTGCGGCCCGCGGGCCACAGTGCGACCCGGCCCGTCAGATTTTTGTGTGGCCATTTCACTCCAAAAGTAGTATTTTGAACTTTGAATCTTAGCCTAATTAAAATGTACCAGTCAGCTTTTAGGGGCGCAGTAATAGTATAGTATAGGAGCAACAAGATTATATATAACTATAAGACTCGAAGAATTAAAGCACGCGTTTAGTACTTGGGTAAATTTAATAGGTTCTGTGGCCCATTTAATTATTTTAAGTGACAATGCGGCCCACTATAATAAAAGGTTGGACATCCCTGATCTAGATAAAGGTTTTAAGACACTGTGTTGACAGTCTTGTTGGCTAAAAGTTAGCCATTAGTGCTTTTTTGGCCTACAACTTTTTTCTAAAATTTTTTATTATTATGTTATTGCCCAAAATTCCTCATTTTTTTAGGTCCATACTGCATGAGGTTATGGAACAGCAAACACTCTCTATTGCCAAAGCTGGAATAATTTGCCAGTTGAATGCTCGGACATCAGTCTTGGCGGCTGCTAATCCATGCGAGTCTCAGTGGAATCCTCGCAAGACTATAGTTGAAAATATCATGTTGCCGCACACTTTGATGTCCAGATTTGATCTTATATTTTTGATGCTGGATCCTCAAGTATGTTGTTGTTTGACAGCAAGGATTTTGGTTCTCAACATTTTATTATTTACTTCATTCTTTATATAACCGTTCTTGATACTTAATCATTTTTCGTTATGGGTTTTGCCTATATATGCCAGTATCAAGGGCTGGTTTAGGCTTTTAGTGATCTCATAACTATTTTTTGTACTTGAGTTGACAAATGTTTGCTTTCATGCTGTAGTTGCAAAATATAACTAGTTAGCTTGCCCACTGTATTAAACTCAAACATTATGCAGCTGGGTAACAACTGCCGTACTTTGCTTAAAGAAAAGTACAAGATAAAAGAATTTTATTTTAATAAAATTACTTTCAGGATGAAGTTTATGATCGTCGTCTTGCCAATCACTTGGTGTCGCTCTATCACCGTTCAAGACAAGAAGAGGAATTAGACGTTTTAGATTCTGAGTTATTGAAGGATTACTTGGCCTATGCTCGGGCATTTGTGAAGCCCAGGTTGTCCGAAGAAGCAGGTCAAGAACTGGTTCAGGTGAGTTAACACCATTTGTTCTTCACATTTAAGCATTACATGAATTTGCCACAATGTGCTTGTTGATCTGGGATTACCCAAAATATAGAGTTTATAATTTTTGAAAAACTTGTATTTCTGGAGTTTGATAGACGTAAATAAAGTCAATCAGCATGATTTTAATATTGAAACAGATATACGTCAGTATTACACCCACAACTATGGAGATACGTAGTCAATAATGTGCAGTATAATCAGGAAGATAGTCTAACATGCTATATATAATATTGCAGTGAATTTTGTAGAATTTTTACGTAAAGTTTTTTTGTACAGGCGTATGTTGAAATGCGGAAAGGTGGCGGCAATGGTAGCAAAGGTGGCGTAACTGCTTATCCGCGCCAGTTGGAGTCTCTGATAAGGTTATCGGAGGCTCATGCCAAGACAAGATTATCTCTTCATGTGGAACGTTCCGATGTTAGGGAAGCAATGAGACTCTATCGGGAAGCTCTTAAACAGTCTGCGACTGATCCGAGGACAGGAATAGTCGACATCTCCATTCTCACGACAGGTAATCAAGTGATGTACAGTACTGTTAATTGATCATTTTAACAAAGAAGACTTTGTGTAAGATTTATTGTCCCTGTCTTTAGCTACAGTAATGCGATTACTCAAGAAAAAAAGGATGACTTACCATTTGTACTCAGCATTTAATGACAGAAAATTACTTGAGCAACATTTTACTTCCTCACTAACAACTGACCTTTTTTACAGGCATGAGCGCGACTGCACGTAGACGTCAGGAGGAACTGAAATCGGCTCTCAAGCAACTAATAGAGCAGGACAAGGGTCGCGGGGGGCCGGGAGGTGGTAAATCTGGTCCAACCATGCGCTGTCGTCCCCTTCTCGATCGTTGGCGTGGACAGACTGACCAGATTATCACCCAAGCAATGTTTGATGAAACTGTTAAGTCCTTGCAAGATGATGAATACCTCGTGCGCACTAGCGACGTCATCAGATTGTGCTAATTTTATATTGATGACCAACTGTTAATCATGTTGGAGCTAGAGTTCTACTTCTTCCCACACACTGCTTGTGGTAGCCACAATACTTGTTGAAACTGAATTTCTGAACGTTAAACACTTCTCTGTATAAAGTGCGGTTTTTCTTTAATACAAGTTTCAAGCTGAGGAATTTATGGGTCATTATACAGTGTTCTAGCAACATTCTTTTAGCGTTCTACTACAAATCTTTGATGGGGTATATGAGAAACGTTTTGCGCCAATTCTTTAGAAAGTATGACGTTTATTAACGGAAAAACTCCAGAAAGGAAACTGCCACAGCCATTTTTTTCTAAACTGGAAAACAGTGAAACAAAATCAGTGCGTAGTTAAGTTCTATGTAATGATATCTTGCGCTGTATGTTACGTATCGTTTGGTTATTTTCATTTTGGTATTTTTTGTTGGGAAGTTGATTTTCTTGCTAGAGATTTTTCAGTGTCTGTTGAAGCCTTGGTCAAGATGGATTTGCCAACCTGCTACAATGCATGAGCTATTAAAGTTTCACGTCCTTTCGTGCTTTGAATATTGATTAATACTGATCTGGCATATGTAGATACAGTACGATTAGCCTGTAACGGTATCTCGATCATGGAAATACAGAAAAATAAGTCGTCAAAGGAAAATGACTCTTGCAGACAAATCACTAGAAATTGGCAAAAATGGACTCATATTCAAGGTTACGCTGCGAGATGACGTCTGGCATAAACATAATAAGTAAGCTATTCAAATAAATAGGAAAGAGCGTGCGCTTGTGTCCAGCTCCAGAATTAATAATGGTAGTCAGAACAGAACTTGTAGTAGCATGAACAAAAGAGCATAAACGTTGCCGAGGAAAAATTGCATTTAACATAGTCCTAATGACTTAATCAGACTCGAGTCACTTCTTGCAAAGACTTGACTTGATCTTCATTCTATCAAATTGCAAATATGACTTGAATCGAGTCTGTTCTTGTTGATTAAGTTAGCTTTAAAGTAAAACAACTTTTTCTTCCAAACCCATTAAAATATGATTTAAATTGAAACTTTTTACTACGAAAGAGTAGGCCCTATAGAGCAGCAAAAGGAGGCAAATTTGTAAAATTTCAACCGTTTTTTGTTGACATAAATTGTATAATTTGCTTTCCGAATGGCTTGGTTTTAGATGTCAAATCACTTTATTTGACTCGAGTCTTTTTTGCCAAATGACTCGACTTTACTCAAGTAGCTTTTTCCAAAGGACTTAATTTGACTTGAGATTCGAGTTCGATTACTTGGTTATAACCTACGACTCCGCATTAAATATCCTTGTCATATCTCCTACAAAGCTCAAAGTTAATTATGTCAATACAATATGTTTTGACGTAATACGTACAAAATATAAAAACAACATGTCAATAGCATCATCACTCTGTTTGGTATTTGTTCTACGTGTTTTTCTTCGATACATGAGTAGTAGTATTGGACCACCGCAATAAAAGTTAGTTTATCAACCTCAACAGTAGCGTGCTGTACGCTCGGGACAGCTCATGCTAAGTGCTAGCTTGGAAGAACGCGCAACCTTTAGCATCCGTCAGTCATTTGAAGTCACAACCTCTGATCGCCGCAGGGTCTTCAACATTGTTTTCTTCTTGTCGTAATTAAGTGTACTAGTGTAGACCTAAATGCATGTTTCTTGTTGTCTAACGTAAATTGATCCAATACAGTAAATAAACAGGAAATAAAACTATGAGTGTTTCTTTTCTTTAGGTCGGCAATTATATTTATTTCCTTTTCGGCGTTGTAAATATTCTTCCAAATTCGATTATCCGGGTACCTCACTAAACCGATGTTTTTCTACAAACCAAGTCGTCATACCTTTCTAAAATCCTGACTGTACATCGAATGTAAAACCACAATTTTATATTTTGTTAAGTTGGAAATGTCTCTAGCTTACACCTACACTTTGCATCTATTTTCAAATTGAACAGTTAACCACTATCTTAATGAGATATGTATAGCGCTATGTAGCCTACCAAAGGGAGAAAATATTAATTTAATTTAAATAGGTTATATCGTACGACTAGATTTGATGTTGATGCTCGTGACTCGTGAGCATGTCAATGATTGAACAGTGAAAACGTTTATTATCATATGATTATTAATTTATCTATCTTTTATCACTGCTTGAGGGAGAACGAAATATATTACGATAACCCTTATAGTGGGATGAAATGGTAATTCCACAAACGGGGAAAAGTAGCAAAGCACTAAAGCAGTGCTTTTCAAACTTGTTGATGACAGTTCGCACTTTTTAGTGTCACGAAAATCTCATCCGCACTTGATATAGTCCAAATAGGCTGTAAAACGTTTGGCAGACTGGCAATTTTGTCATTCGTTCACTTTTCTTGATACTACTTAAGTACTTACCGGTATTGAAACTAAACATTTTATAAAACAATCCGTACCAGAATCCGTATATGTGTCAGCATTTGTAACCCCAATTCAACCCGTACAGAAACAAATTACAACAAACTTAACAGAGTCTTGAAACATTATGTGAGAGTTTTATTTTGCTTGAAGCGCACGTTTACGTCAGGGTTAAACTACCAAAGGGAAAATGCCTACCGGATTCGATCGTTAATTGCGCTACCGTTGTAATTTCCTTGGGCAGGAACGACGGACGTAAACGTGAACCACGCTTACTTTTGTTTAATGGTCCTGATGAACAGTTCCAATTTCGAGGAATACAAAAAAAAGATAATAAAAAATGTGTGTAATCGGAACTTGCTCGAAGACAAGGTCGGTAGGTTAGGCTCGAGCGATGCGGAATCATCGCCGAGTTTAAATTGTGGAAAGGCTTTCCTCAATTCGAGAATAAAGTTTGTGATACCATAGTAACCATACCATACTAGTTTATCGGGCAACTTTTTATGCCATTCGCGTTACCGTAGTTAGGCCGAGCCTAGTTAAAGGCCTCCGTGTCGATTTTATGGGTGTGTGCGATGCTCCGCATACTGTACAAGCAAATGGAGTGTAACTTAACCAATACAACTAAAACTATCAACAAAAAATTTGTTTTTTTCAATCTTATCTACCTCACAACAGTGCAAGTTACGCGAATGTGAGCTATAGCCCATATACAGGTTATTCCAGGTCAAGCGATCTCACGCACATAGTAACATTGGTTTGCAGTGGCTTATGTTATCTTATATTAACTTATGTTATGAGTATCTTAATTTACCTGTTGAATTATCTGACTCTATTGTTGCGGGCGGTTAGAATACTCTAACCTTTTGTCAGCCGAAAGGTTTAAGTATTACAACAGAAATAGTTTACAAGAAAAGGTTTTTATTGTAGGTGCTGTACACTTTCTCAAAATTACACGAACCAAGAACATAGTAATACCACTGCTTATACGATGTCTATTCAGTTGCAATCACCATGACTAGCGTAGACAGCTCATCTGTTCGTTTCGGTGATTTTCTCTACCTGTCTCTGCTCGCTGGTAGAAGTGCGAGCTTATAAAACGTGAAGTGATAGAAGTGAAAATTTTCGACAAGAAAAACGCAGCTTTTCAGAACATGTGCAGCGAGGAAAACAATGTGTCGGTAATGGGATATACATGTAGTTAAAGCTGACACGTAGATAAATAATCAGTATAAAGTTAAGAAGCGGGCATTTCCAACAAAGACTTTATCAGCACAGGTGCTGGAAACAACCTAGGAACATACTAAAAGGAGTTTTCACACGAAGGTATTCAGAGTAAGTTTCCAAATATCAAACGACAGTTGAAGTGCTATCAAAATACAAGTTCATAAACTTCAATCAATAACTAGAAAATTCTTTTCAAGAAATGATATAATGGTATTAAAAATGCCACCCAGGCCGCTACAGGCTCCTAAGATTTCATTAGCAATGTATGCATAAAACGCTAAACTTGTGCAACCATTTTGGTTTGCTTTAGAATAACGGAAAATCAGAGAGACGAATATCATCCGCACTGCATCCGCACTGCATCCGCACTGCATCCACACCGTGTTCGTCATCCACACTAGGTTTTTTCCAAACGCTCTAGTGCGTACAGCCTCACATGTTGAAAAGCACTGCTCTAAAGACTTGTAATGAAAAGTGGTATATGGTACCTTAGCCTGTAAGGTTTACCCACCTCACTACAATGGTTACACAACAATGACAACTGTATATTCTGATTATATTTGAAGCTTCATTGAACGAATACATCAAGATAAAACATTGTGACAGCTACATAATAAAGTCGACCATTTTCTTATTGTTAACTTCGTAGACTGTAACGCATTGAACAACTATGAATAACAACACACGCAATGCAGGCATGCACGACATTTTTGTCACGACTTAATACGATAAGCAGAGAGTAACGCAATGCTTTGCTTTGCCGATTTCCGTAAACAAGAATTCTATGCGGCATTCGATTTGCAAGCAATTTTATATTATCATCACAGACTTTACGACTACGTACAGTAACCTTTCTATAAACCGAATAGATAAAAATTGTAGGGTTAAGTTTATATACCGCGAGTGACACGACACAAAGAGCTTGAGTTTGCAAAGTTAAAGACATAAATAATATGAACTTGGAAATAAATGATTTCTATGACTGTCAACTCTGTCCGACTGCTCAGTTAGCACCAACACTGTTCATATTTCCGATGTCTATAGCACAGACCAATGCTGTGACTATGGAAACCAGTTATTAAAATGGATGTTACTTTTGTCAAGTTGTAAGTTAGAAGATAACTATTTCAGTTTTGACGCATTTGTTAAATATTTGGGCTATTATTTCAAGTATTTATATCTTTTTAGACAAACAAGCTGCGTTTACATTTGTTAACAGAATTTAACCTTAATTTTAAACTTGATTAAACACTCTTTCTGTTTTTGTTTTCTATATTCAATATTCTATTTATGATGAGGTGGCTACAAGTCAACTCTGATATAAACAAGGTCACGTCACTTTGATTTGGAGTGAAGACTGGAAACCAGACATGATAAGGTAATGGTATCGTGGACGATTTCGGCAAACGCCGTTTAATTACCGTAATGCAGATAACGTAAATTAGGTAAACGGCAACTGTTTTAGGCTATCGAAATCAGAAAGTCCTGATCGGGTAGGCTTAGCCGTCAGCTCGCAGTTTTAGTAACTTGGTAGGCTTATAGTTCTGTTTTTGCACAGCGTAGGCCTAGTTCAGGTAGTTCGTAGTTACACTGTAAAAAATCTTTTCTAATTATAAGTCAGTGAGACAATTGAGACTAATAGTTAGTCTTCCAACGAAAAGTATGGCTTATAGTTAGTCTCAATTGTCTCACTGACTTATAATTAGAAAAGATTTTTTACAGTGTAGCATTTAGCGAAACTGCAATTTGCCTAATACATAATAAATACCGTGAATGGTAAGCAGTTACCAATAAAAATTTCCATTATAGGTTATGGTAAAGATCAAGGAATTAGATTTTCTTGTTGTTTGTAATGTTCTTGTGTACCATGGGTAGGCTATGTTGAAAAGAAAAGTTTAGTGCAAAAGTACACAACCAAATGACGTAAAAATTTGAGTAGCTAGGGTCTAGTATACAAATGCATCCTGTGGTTGTGCACTTCTGCACAAGACTCGAAAATAATATACAAAAATTTTTATTCGTCAAACGTTTCGATATTGATAGGCTACCACACCAACTTTTAATGTATTAGATTAACAACGATACAGCAAGGTTTATAACTATTGTCTGAATATGGTATGATTGAAAACAAATAAACTGTAAAAACTGGCAAAAACTGTATAAAGAAGGTGTCATTTACTCCCAAGTAAATTCATTTACCTAACTGAAATATTATGATACGGTAACCTAACCTATGTCTATCTTCTAACCTAAATCTAACTTCAAATGACCTTTGAAAATCTAACATCAACTTGTTGCATGCCCATTTCATTAACCTAACTACCTATCTTTAACAACAGGTTGCTTGACTTAATTATATTTTAATATTTTGTAATATGGAATTTTTTTGTTGATCTATAGACATGTATAATAAAATTTTTGGATGTTTACATTTTGCAGATATTATTTACTATCATCTTTAAGTTTGGTCCTGCAACAGTGTACGCAGTAATGGGTGCTGTTGGCAATGTTGAAAATGACATTCGCACCGTCTTAAAAACAAAACGTGTTCGTGTCTCTGAGTTTTTTAAGGATTTTGATCGCTTACGATCAGGTTACATCACTGCTTCACAATTTAAACGTTGTCTCGATCAGTTCTTGGGCTTAAATTTGACAGTAGAGCAACTGGATGGTCTACTAACTAAATATTGTGTAAAGGAAAATGACATGGTAAACTATAAGGCTTTTGCCGATGTCATTGACCAAAATTTTCATCCAGATGAACTGAATGTTGATCCTGCAGCACAAACTGATCCTGCTTTGGAATATCTTGGTACTGAGAGATCTCAAATTCCCCTTGGGCCTGAACTGGTGGAAAAAGTTAATGCAATTTTGCAGAAGATTCAAAATTATTACTCTTACCATGGAGTGAACGTCAGAACATGCTACGAAGACTTTGATAGACATCATAATGGATTGGTTACCATGTCTCAGTTTGCTAGAAGGTTTCCGGGGCCACCTGATGTGTCAGAAAGTGACATTCAACTGCTTGCCCAATACTATAAAGATCCAACAAAGGCTGGTTTGACCAATTACTTAAATTTCCATCATGATGTGGAGCATATCAAGAATGTTTCTGCATTGGATCGTGTGGTTCTTGAATCATCTGGCACTTGGCAGTCTTTTCCTCATCAATACCGTGACTCCACGATCAACAATGATCCAGATTTAAAAGTGATTTTTGACAAAATCCGTGTGGCCATCTACAAGAATGGAATCAGAACTACAGAGTTTTTTAAAGATCATGACAAGCTACGAAGTGGTATTATAACAGAAAACCAATTCATCTGTGGATTGTCTATAGCTTGTGCAAAAGAGGCTCATCTCTCTAAAGAAGAAATTACCAAACTGGCTGATTTTTATCGTACACCAGATGGCAGAGTTGAATACAAGTCATTTTGTGACATCATGGAAAATGCTTTTAATGTGCCAGGATTGGAAAAGAAGCCAACTGCCCATCCCATTTCACCACCTTCTGGATCTCTAACTCGGTCCTTAGCTGTGGTCGGGAAAGATGAAGAAACTAGATTGATGGAAGTCTTATCAAACCTCGCTGAGGTTGTGAGAAAAAGGCGTTTAATGCTCTATCCTTATTTTAAGGATTATGATCGTGGTGTTGCCTACACTCGTAATGTGACTAAGTCCCAATTTGCACGGATCCTGCACTTCCTCAACTTGAATGTGTCGGAAGAGGACCTAAAGCTTTTATGTCGTAAGTTTGAAGAACCAATCAGTGGAGATGTCAACTACCCTGCATTTTGTCAAGCGATTGACAAAGAATTCAATCATTACACTGTTGATGCGCCAAAGCCACTCCCAAGTTCTCAGTACGTTCCTAAAGTACCACCTCCAGAAATTGACACTTCACATGTTGACATAAAACAGATGATTTCTCGCATTCGTCACCATGTCTTGGTCAATCGTATTAGGGTTGCTGAATTTTTTGAAGATTTTGACCTATTGCGTAGTGGCTCAGTTTCCCAGGCGATATTTGCACGTGGAATAGATTTGATGGGTGTAACCTGGCTGGACAAAGCACATGCTCATGCCCTCCAAAACTGGTACCGGGACCCCAAAAAAGTTGATTGTGTCCTTTGGACTAACTTCATGACTGATATAGAATCTGTCTTTACTCAGCCAAACTTGGAGAAGGATCCGACAAAAGTTGTGCTCCCTCAGGAAACCTTTGTTCTTCCCAAGGAGGGTGCTAATGTTGGGTGGCTTACTACATCATCGGACGAACAAGCTGTCTTCGATGAAGTGATGGCCAGGATGAGAAGTAGGGCCTTACAGCGCCGCTTGCTTGCTAAGCCGGTGTTTCAAGATTTTGATAAGCATAATAATGGCCATGTCACAAAATCACAGTTTCGTCAGTGTTTGGCATACTTGGATCTAAATGCTGATGAGTTTGAAACTAATACTATGGAAAAGAAGTTCACTGATAATGTAGGGTTTGATTACATTCGTTTTCTTAATGACCTTGTCCCACAGGCCAGAGATGTTCCAAAGTACAAGGAGCATTTGAAAGAATTGCAGGCTGTTAATGCGCACAAGAAACCTGATGAAATAGATGCCCTTACTGATTTAAATGCTATCTTAACCAAGGTTAAATCAATTGTGTCAAAGCAAAGAATGCGTTTGTATGAGTTCATGAAAGATTATGACAAGCTCCGCACTGGTCGTATACCAGTCGCTAACTTCGAAAGGGCTTTGGACCTGGCTGGTCTTGGTTTAAAAGAGTCTGAAGTAAAAATTCTTAATGCTGCTTTCCACTCCTTGTCACAACCAGGCTTTGTGGAATATCTGGCGTTTTCAGATGAGATTGAATCCATTTTCACCTTGAAAAACTTAGAGAAAACTCCGCTGGAAACTCCAAGTCAATTCATACCACCGGTTGAATGGGAGCAAAACACATTGTGTGAGGAAGAGGAAATTGTATACAACAAATCAATGATGCGAGTTGCTGAGCACGTTCGTAAAACACGCACCCAACTCTTCCCACTTTTTGAGGACTATGACAGGGTTCACAATGGAACGGTTTCGAGGTCTCAGTTCCATCGTGTATTGGGTGAATTGGAGATGGGTTCCTTGCTTAGTGAGCAAGAATTCAGGGTGATATTTACCAAGTTCAACGTTCGCATCGGTGGAAAGAATGATGTTAATTACATCCCATTCTGTGATCGCGTTTATGAAATTGCTAGATTTGATCCTTTTAAACCTTAATTTGTAAAAGTTGTTGCCAATGAAATGTATTTTTAAACTTATATCACTGAAACTGATTTGTTTATTTTTGTGAAATTATTCAAATTAAATTGGCATTTTTTTAAAAAGTATTTTAATTAATACAAAAATTGTATAACATTTAAAATAAAGATTTCCATTTTGTTAATATATTGTAGGATAACTTAATATTCATGCTATGTTTGTGCAAAATGTTATAGCTGTGAAACTGTCAGATATACTGTGTATACTATTTCTGTTGTTTTGTAAATGTCTATGTGTGCTTTTAGGTTTCGCTGTTCCTTGTACAAAAATTTTTGACAAATACTTTTTGCGTATGTTTTATTTTTTGTTATATCTTGAAATATTCTTTATATTATTTTATGGTTCTAAAAATGCTTGTACATAATTCTGTTAGGAATCTGTCACTGTTTTACTAGTTCACTGTTTTTTACCAATTTTTACCAACTAAATCTTACTGTTCCTATGAAATATCAGTTATATGTATATATACAGTAATTGCAATGTTAAATTAACTTAATGAGTCGCCAAACTGTGTATTGTATTTTTCACTTTAGGTACTCGTGTTATAGAAAAAGTTTTACCACTTTTTTTGTTGGATCCAAGTCCATGTTTTGCACATAATTTTTAAGTATATTTTGCTACGTAATCAGTTCAATCCGTATTTTATGTGTGTTCTTAGGAATCTCTGAAGCTATTCACTTTTATTCAAACTAAAATTTGAGAATCATGCTTCGACCACTTTTAAGAAAATCCCTCCATTCCCTTTGGTACACTACATCAGTATCACAGTCAAGGTGTAGTTCCCAAGCCACTGTTTCAATCCAGGAAAACATCAAAAACAAAAGAAAGAGAGCTCAACTTGGTGGTGGACAGAAGCGAATTGATGCACAGCATAAAAAGGTAAGATGTGTGGCCAGCAAATTCATTGTGGTCTGAGTGTTTATATTTCTATCCATTGTGGGCAAATTCAAAACACTGCACAATTTTATACCAAACTCTGCAGTTCAAGTCAAAGTAACCACCATATTTGGAATAAATGTGAATTGCAAGTTTTGTCTGTGTAAGATATTTCTTTTTAAAGTGCTGTGCATTTGAAGTAACATTCTTAGGAACTAACAACCCACAAACAGTTGCAGCCTAGTTTTCTGCAAAAATCTTGTTTACTGGGTTAAGCATTTAACATATTGTTTCAGGGCAAGCTAACAGCTCGAGAACGAATCAACCTTCTTCTTGATCCTGGATCGTTTATAGAATTTGATATGTTTGTCGAACAAAGATGTACTGATTTTGGAATGGACGCTGATGAAAATAAAGTGATACCATAGGATCATAAAGTTATACGCAGCTGTTATGGCATGATTGTGCCTACTATGATACTAAAGAAACTACTAAATATACCACTAAAACATATTGAAATGTTGATATGTAAATAACTATGTATTTGCAATGTGTGTACTTTTTTTATAGTTTCCCGGGGACAGTGTAGTGACTGGCCATGGCTTAATCCATGGAAGACAGGCTTACGTCTTTTCCCAAGATTTTACGGTGTTTGGTGGTTCCCTCTCCAGTGCACACGCACAGAAGATATGCAAGGTTGGGAGATTATTACAATGCCTTTGACAAACTAATACTAACAGAATGCTTAATGGGTAAATTGAATGGGAAACAGAATGGGTAAATGGGAAAAATTGAAACAGAATGGGTAAATTGTGAAGTTAGTTTTCTGTCCCAGAGATTGTGAATATATTCTGGTTTACAACAGATAATGGATCAAGCCATGATGGTTGGTGCTCCTGTCATTGGTCTAAATGACTCGGGCGGCGCAAGAATTCAAGAGGGTGTTGAGTCTTTGGCAGGTTATGCTGACATATTTCAGGTATGCGCATGGCATATATGTTGTTTTTGTTGATACAAAATTCAAAACGCCATTATTTGTAGAATGCAGTAGTATCTTGTGATGTCGCAGTTACAATCCATTCGAAAGCTCTTTTGATTTTTATGGGGAGTCTACAGTTGCAGCAGTTTACAACATCTTTTTATTTTAAGAGGAATGTTATGGCATCTGGAGTAGTTCCCCAAATCTCCCTCATCATGGGTCCGTGTGCAGGAGGAGCTGTTTACTCCCCTGCACTCACTGACTTCACATTCATGGTGAAGGACACATCCTACCTCTTCATCACAGGACCTGATGTTGTCAAGGTCAAGCTTACTTCTTTTGTGTCTGCTTTAACATACTAACTTTCCAAGCTGTAAGGAAATGAATTGTTGAACTGTTGTAAATCAATCTGAAACAAAAAGATAAATTTAATCTGTGCTTTTTTCAGTCTGTGACTGATGAAGATGTTACCCCTGAAGAACTTGGTGGTGCAAAACCTCACACTTCTGTGTCTGGAGTGGCACACGATGCTTTTGAAGATGATGTGGATGCTCTTTTGAAACTGCGTCAGTTTTATAATTATCTTCCTCTAAGTAATCGCGACCCAGCTCCAATTATGGCGACAGAGGATTCAGCGTAAGTTGACCAACTAATTAATGTTTCTTCATTCTTCTTGTAAAAGTACCAGCACTAATATGACTATGGCATAAGCTTTCCTTCAATCAATATAAAATAAATCGACTATATTACAAAAGTACCTTGCAAACATTTTTTGCTGTTGTGATTGCTCATAAATATATTTTGCCACGAAAATGCTAATTGCATGAATATAATTGGATATGTTTACTTTTTTTGTTTGTTGTTTGAGTGATGCTTGTTTGCATCTCTATGGGCACCTCATCTATGTTTAAACTGTAACATTCATAACCAATAACCATACAGATGCAGCCACCCTTAGCGCAATTGTGTATATTACATGTCATAGATGTTTGTTAACTTTAGAGAGCGATCATGCCCTGTTCTGGATGATCTTATTCCAAATGAAAGCACAAAAGCATATGACATGCACGATGTCATTAGAGCGGTATGTCAAGAGAAAATGGATTTGTAGTATTCAATTGTGAAAGTATTGTAAATTATTTATTTCTATATGCCCACATGCTATTGCAGCTTGCTGATAACCATGATTTCTGGGAAATCATGCCAACTTATGCAAAGAATATCGTTGTTGGTTTCAGCCGAATGAATGGTAGAACTGTCGGATTTGTTGGAAATCAACCAAAAGTGAAATCGGGTTGGTATTTTGGCCAGTTAATTTAGAAAAGCGTTTAGTTTTCAATTTTATTTTTTTATTGTAATATTAGATGTAATTTTTTACATAACCCCTCTCTTCATGCTAAGGCCAGGCTTGGAGCTAAAGAGTGCCCACTTGCGCACATTTTAAATCTTTAACATTCACGCTTGTATAGTTTAGTTCATGTATAGCATATTACACATTTTGCAACTTATCAATCAAAATTTGCAGGCTGTCTTGATATCAATGCATCTGTGAAAGGAGCAAGATTTGTCCGTTTCTGTGACAGTTTCAACATCCCGCTCATAACTCTAGTAGATGTCCCGGGATTTCTTCCGGGAACTGACCAGGAGCACGGTGGAATCATCAGGCATGGTGCAAAGCTTCTGTACGCTTATGCTGAAGCAACTGTGCCTAAAATAACAGTTATCACGAGAAAGGTGATTAACTGTGCAAAGCATTATGTTTCAAGTACACTTTTTAGCAGTATCTAGAAAAGTAAATTTATTTCGTGCACATCAACCCAAACACTGTGGGTTCATCAAGTTGGCACTAATTTAAATTGCATTTGTGCTTTAGTTGCAAATATATTTAAACATGTTCTCAACAAGCGATCACTTGGCAGAGGCTCTAAGAAGTCAACCAAAAGACAATTTTTGTTTAACTTTTGCTCTTTATGAGGTTTCGAACACTTACCCACTGTATTCATTGACTGTTCAGGCATATGGAGGAGCATATGATGTCATGTCATCGAAGCACCTCAGAGGAGATATCAACTACGCCTGGCCGACTGCAGAAGTTGCAGTAATGGGAGCAAAAGGAGCCGTTCAGATTATCTTCCGGGGAAAAGACGGCCAGGCCGAGCAGGAAGCGGAATATATTGAAAAGTTTGCAAACCCTTACCCCGCCGCTATTAGAGGTAAACCCCAGATATTTTCTTCCATATTATTTGAAATGCATGGATGTAGTTTGTATTTGAATCCTTGGCAGTTAACGCAATGTACATATAAATTTTAACTACTCTCATTTTTGCAGGCTATATTGATGATATTATTGAACCTCGTGTTACTAGAAGTCGCATCTGCAGAGATTTGAATATTTTGGCTAGTAAGCAGCAAAGCAATCCCTGGAAGAAACATGCCAATATGCCATTATAACACTCACTTCCAAATCCAGCGCTTGCAACCGCCCTTTGTTGGCAACTGTATAATGGACTTGTAGCAAATATTACCACAAGGCCCAAGGCATTCTTACTCCATAATGCCCCTTTTTGTTACAACCTAAACTCGATGTTTTCTATGACTAACTAGGTAGATAATCTGGTGTCAACTCGCTGAGAGATTAGAACCTTGATTTAGCCGAGATTTTACCTTCAGCAAAATACATTCAAGTGCAATTGAGTACGGTTTAAGCCATTTTATTTACAACAAACTTAACCTGCAAGTTTCATTAAATTATTACTTATTTATTTGCAAATTACGTTTGAAGTCTATAGAATTGTTTCGTTGAATTTTACCCCTAGCAATCATGATCATCAAATCACAATATTTATGGTGTTCTTGCCTCTGGTTTTACCTTTTTTGCTCCAATTCACAACGTTCAAGTTGGATCATAGTAACGAATCGGAACACTTTATCAAAATTTGACAAAACTTGTTGTTGTATACGATAATTAAAAGGTAACACGGAATGTACTGCTGTCTTTAAATGCTATTGTAGATTATGTGGCGCTGAGTGCCACACCAGTATCATATCTCACACCCTAAATTTACTCTTTTGAATGGATAGATGGACATGTTTCTTTATTTTTGTCCTTTCCTGTTTGTACTTCGAACAGCCTCGTATGCCCGTATTTCCAAGGTCATTTTTAGATGTAATAGGGTTAAATTTTTAGCTGCGTTTGTTCTGTGTGCTATCTAGGAAGAAAAACCAACCGTTTACAAAAATTACGCAGTTGGAAGTGTAGTCAGTTTTCAATTTTGCTATTCACTTACCTAATACGCCACATTTACATCGTAAGCAAATTAGGTCGTGTTATGCGCTTCAACAGACGCTCTGTTGAAATAGTAGGCTACATCATCGTGACAAACATAATTGATATCTGAATAGATTTCATTCGGTTCACAAATGTCATGATGACTTGGCAGACTTTGTTGTCTACAGCTAAAACGATTGGTGAAACTATAATAGTTTGGTCGCGCTGTCATAAGCAACGTTGTTGAAGTTCTGCACGCACTTTGTAGTGCAGTAGACAAAGTTGTAAAGTAAAATTCATTACAAGATTACTTGCGAAAAAACTTACGTATTTAATTTTACGTGCTCCCGGGTTACCGGTTTGCAAGTACGGATGTCAGTGTTGATTTTCTCATTTCCGTTATTTTTTCATCGAAGAATCTAAACTTTTGTCATGGTTATTTGTTAGAATGACATACTGCTTATGTTTTGCATTCCGCGTCAGCACAAAAGCTGCAATGAAATATGTCATTCATTAGCATTTAAGTTTAAGAGAGACTTCAGAAAAAAAGTTAGATTATGGTGGGTCATCATTGAGAGGCGAAAATATATAAATAACAGTTAAGCTTTTTACCAATCACTCAAAAGGCAAAATCTTTTAAATTGTAGTAAAAAGCTCCACTGTTTGCAGGCCGGTATGAGTTTAAATTCACTTGAACTGCAGCGCCAGTGGGAAAATGGCGTAAGCAACAAAACAACATGTCAGAGGAGAGTTACTACTGTTTGGTAAAATACAATCAGACAGCAGAGAAGCGAAAAAAGCCTTGTAACATATAGCCTGGTTAGCTATAAGAAACAGTGGCGTAGCATGGGGTATGCGGCCATTGTAATTTATTGTGCTGTAACCAAAGCGGTTAGCATCCTAACTTTCGCTCCGCATAGCTAATGGCGAAAATTAAACAATACAACACAATCTTCATTATTTTTCAATAAAACGCGGAAAAAACAGTTTCGCGCAACAGCTACAATTACATTGTAAACATGGGATTCACCACTGACAGTCAATAGTTGCATGATTCTAAGTGGGGTGGCATTTCTGGTTCAGCAAAGAGCACTTAGAGCAGCCAAAACTCACGCTACGCCACAGCTGAGAAAGCAACACGAAATTCATTAATTCAAGTAACTTTGGCTTTATTAAAAACAGAACAGAACAGTCCTAAAACAAATAGAATCAGTTAGGAAAAACGTGAAAGCTATATAATACTTATATATATGAACTCGTACTATTGAGCAGCCGACCCACCGACACTGCGCTTACAACTGAATGACGTTCTACAGATCAGACCAACACAATTAAGGCGGCGTGATAATGCGCGAGGCAAACAAGCATAAACAAAGGAATGTCACCACATTGGCAAAAAGTGACAAAACATAATTTAGTGTAGCAAAGAATCACTCCAGGTTAACCACCACATAATGCATATAAATTAATCATATAGCCTTATCTATGTGACATGTCCACATACATCCAGGCTTTTGGTCAGCTCTAAGCTGCCTTAGGCTACATGTTGCAAACTTTTTCCTTCTTGTAAGTTTTCTTGCAGAAAAGAATAGTATCAGACTTATTTTATGGTATGATACCATAATGTCTCTGCAGATTCGACTTTGTACGTCTTATAATAGTTAATTGATGCTTAATTGGTGCTAGTAGCAAGGAGTTCCAGTTGTGGATCTGCAAATGTCACTTTTTGTTGAATGGTGGAGCGAAGTTTTTTATTTTGCTGTCACTTATGACATTAATGGGTCATATGGGACTGCGTTGGAATACACAAAGACATCAATTATGTAATAGGCTAGTTTAAACCAATTTAGTAAAAAAAATCTTTAACAAATGCCACTTGTAAAGTGTGTGTGCAGAGACAATAATGGAATGTGATTTGTTATGATTTATTGACATCTTCAAATACAATTACTGTAGAGAAAATGCTTTGAACTACTCGTTTTAATCTAATAATGTTTAAAATGAACGCCTCAGTAATCCACTGTTTCAAAAGCTGATGATAATGATGTAATTCAAAGATGATGTTGCTGTATATATAGGCTAGCTGCTTTAATTTGAAACGAATGTCATCATATGTCAGTCTCATCAGTTTTAGTCGGTGAATTTAATTACATTTTGGTCAGGATTTCTGCCAATTTGATATCACCAAGTTTATTATCTATACCACACCATGCCCTTGAAAACACCAAGTGGCTAATTAGCTTAAATGAACAAGATGGCATAAATATGTCTTTATAAACACTGGACTAATTTTTGAAAAGCTCATCTTGGTTGGTATTAGCTGAAAAATCGATACATTTTTAAGCAGTTTTTTCTGTAATATGTTTTTGTCAATCTGTTAACTGACAATGGCAGTAAAGTTCGGTTTAAAGCAAAATTATTTTTTGAAAAGCTTAAAAACGTTTTTGTGTGAAACTTCTACGACATTAATTGAGCAAAAACTTAAGAAAAATAGCAAAAACTTAATCAAAAACCCAAGTTAAATAGAATTTGAATTTTTATAAAAAAACTGTGGTATAATACTGCAGAAAAGTTACTCCAACAGCTGAAGTAAGGTACATAAAACAGTTGAGTTACAGAAAGAATAGATCAGGTTTATAACTGGAATGTTCTGATAAGCTTTCGGTGAATACTTAATTCAGATATGCTGCTTTGAATGCACATTCTTTACCAATAAATTATTTGCTACATTCATTGCATATGAAAATGTGACTTAACTCCATACATGCAATTAGACCTGCTTGTCATACACAAATTTGCGGTAGACGTGCAACTGAGCTTTCATTGTGATATTGCTTTAAGAGTTTGTGATCTAACTGTATCTACATCCAGCCATGAGCGATACATCCAAGATATTTGAGGCTGCGAGGCTTGCATTTACCGGTAAGCTTAAAGGAACATTTTTTACTTTTTTATTCTTTTTTGCTGAAGAGCTCGTTATTTGCCTTTATGTAGTAACTATCATTTACATTAGCAAGCAAAAAGAAAATGAAGCCTACTCTTTTTAGTATACACATATAATTTCGATTTCTACTCTGCCTAAATTAAGCACAGCCCACAGTATTGACGTAATCCATATATTGCCCAGGCGCCCTGATAGGAGATGCAGCAGCCATGCCAGTTCATTGGTATTATGACGTGCCAGCAATTAAACGGGATTACAATGGCTGGATCACTCAATATGAGAAACCACATAGACTGCACCCAAAAAGTTTTATGAAGTTACCTGAGGGAGGTAAGAAACCTGCCACATGACAGAATTAATTATTGCTTACAGATTTCAACAACTAGTGCAAGATATGGACCGTTTTATGGTGAAGCACATCCTATTTGTTTTGCCATAGGCATGTGTAGCCTTCATTTTTGCACTGATATTAATATGTTGTAGGTGAAAATCCTCCTCTGGTTGGTCATGTGATCTTACACAACAAGCTTGATTACTGGACATCTTCGGAGTATCTAAATTATCATTGTAGTAAGTTCAACATTTCTCACAATGCTAGCTGCAGATGAAATATTACTCCAGGGATAATTTGTTCTGTTGTTTGCTTTGAAGCTATGGAGTCTGGCGAAAATACATTGAATTGTCAATGTGCGTTACTTATCATGAAAAGTTTACGTCAGTTTCCATCATCAATGAATGATGAAGAAGTTCTAAAACAGATCTTCAAAGAATACGTAGAATTCATGACCACGCCGGACAGTTACACTGACAGCTATGCTGAAAGTTACCACAGGTTTGACTGAGCCCTAAAAATATGAAGTGCAGTAAAATTTTTTGAATTGTAATTTTTCTTCTAGGTCATTTTTTGGAGATTGGGTTAAAGCCGGAAAACCGACAGAATTAAACGCTTTGCACAATTTCGTCACAAAACGCTCTGAAACGGCAGAAAAAGCAGTAAGTATAGATACACGACCTTAATCGCGGTGACAACAATACCAACGAGAACATCTTTTTTCTCAGGCTTACATCGGTGCCCTTGGCGCTACAACGGCAATCATACTTTATTTTATTGACCGACCTGTCGACGAAGTGATCAGTATTGCTTTGAAATTTGTAAAGTAAGTTGGCATTTAAAAACTTCGCCTGAATTGTTGGTCTAGCGCGAAATGTGAATGCAGATTCGATTCAAGTCATTTCAATTCAACAGGCGTACACATCGAGACGAAACGCTAATGAAGACCATTTCCAACTACCCCCGCATCTTGCATTCTGTTGTGCGAGGCGGTTCGCTGCGAGATGCGGCAGAGAAAGCACTTATAGATCATTTTGGAAGCGGCGGAGAAGAGAAGATAAGGAAATACGACGAAGCCGTTGAAAAGTAAGAATGGTGGGCTACAGACAGCAAGGCTTAAAAACTATAATTCAACTTTTTACTTAAATTTTAGAGCGGACGACAAGTTAAGTGCGTATCAGGCCATTGGAAAAGAGCTTGGTATAGCGTGTGACGTCAAAGGGGCCTGGCCAATTGCTCTTCTAATTTGCAGAAATTTTCATGACGATTTTGAAGGCGGAATTCTAACTAACGTTAACATCGGAGGTTATAAATGTTTTTTTGAATAACAAATATAGCTTACTACACAATAAGTAGCTTTACCCACATTTATTTTTTCGCTTGTAAACAACCGTAATGGGTGTTACAGTACACGTTACGGTAACATTGAAAAGTGCCAACTTTACTTCTGTCTAAAGTAGTTTTCCTGTGCAGGTGATAACGTCGGTCGTGGTTCACCAGTAGGAGCCATGCTAGGCGCGGCTGCCGCTTGGAAAGGAAAAATCCCAAAAAAATGGTTGGAAGGGTTAAAATATAAATCGCAGTTTGCTGAAATTTTGAGCAAGTAGCTCTGCAATCTGTTATGCAACGTAACTATCTTTTTACTCATTCCCCTATGTTTTTCGTCATCAGCTCAGCGCGACTCAATTGTAGTAATATAATTGGTTCTGCCGCTTATTTATCTCACTTAGATTTATCTTATAATTGCAACCAAATTTTAAATTTCTATGCTATGCAACAAACATGTCTATGCTATGCAACGCACGTCTGACAGACAACGAGTTTCGGTTTGACAGCCGACTCATTTTTCTTTAATGATACTCTTTGCCCAGGCCAGTAAAAAAGCTCGTGAACTTGAATATGAACTCCTGTGAAATGCCATGTTATCGTTTTTCGTCGTTGCTTGTGGGGGAGCGAAAACTATACGACTAACTATTACAAGGGGATGAAATAGTAACTCCACATGCGATGTATACATTCTTTATAAATATAGTCATATACTCTTTCTCCTCCACCACCTTTCCTTATTTCTTCCTTGGCGATGTAATTGGAATTATAAGAACCAACGCTATATATTATTTCAGATCACTCAAAGTATGTTTTATTATTGTACTATATTTGCAATATAATCAAGCTTCTGTCTTGTTGATATATTCTAGTCTTTAGAGGGGAATGGGATTGAATTGCGATGTCAATATAAGGAACATTTATTTGGATAAGCATTAGCAAACCATGTAACCACAAACTTTACTCAACTTTGTAATGTATCACGGTCAACTCAATTCAACTCAACTTGACCGTGATAAATAACAACTGTTTTGGTTGCAGTATTAACGATCTTTGATTTAATGACTAATCAAAATATTTTATTGTTAAGATTGGAATTAAATGTAAGCTATACAGTGAAGATAAAGAATGGTTCACATTGCAACATAGACTGTGGTCTATACGTATTATGTCTATAATAAATCTATACGTATATTACGTCTATATAATATGTATAGAATACATATGCACGAACCTTACAGATGCAAGTTGGTACTTCAATCGTACAGCAATAGAGTACAGAATAAACACTACATAACTTTGGCGCTTGTAAACCAACGTTTGCACGATTTATCAAGTTTCAAGCTCCTGTCAAAATTATCAACGAAAACATTTATGTAACGTGTTTGTAGATTGTGTGTGATACATTTTTTTAGACATGGGGAACGATTGGGTTTTGATAGGAAACACTATGCTACAAGTAATGAAATAGAATCAAAATAATAATGAATTAGCGCAAAAATAGCTTTGTGCAACCCAGCCTAACCCTCTTCCGTCTGAAGCAGTTTGCCTGTGTAGGTTTAGGTGGTAACAGTATAGGTGTCCGCCACTTAGAACCATGGTGGGCGGTTTACAAAAAAAGCCCCGAAGAAATGTTTGGACGGTATGTGACGCGCAGATCGATCAAGTTTGGATCATACGGTACAGCTATCCTTCTATCTGGTCTAAAGTAACCTTCAATTTACTGCATTTTCACAATAAATTCCTGCGTTAGCCAAACCTGCATGGTTCAGTGATAATACATTGGATCAATAGATTGATTTTGTGACTCATCTATTTTTGATAATTGCCTGTATTTGATCAACAACAACATTAAGCTTTCAACTTTTATACGAAATTCTGTGATACATGTTCTTCCAATATAGACTATTCCGCATATCGCATCGCTATATATTTCTTACTCTGTCTGTCCTGGTATTATCAAAAATCGTTTTAAGACCATACCATTTGATGATAAAGCAAGAAACTTTATTGTAAATACACGAGTTGTGACGATAATGAACTTTGCACAGGTTGTAAAAACACACGAACAATTCAAGACAACAATAAGGGTCTTAGGTAAAAAGAGTTTAGACAAGCCAAATGCAATGAGTGTCAAGCTGGTGTTGTTGGGAAAGTAAAGCAACGAGTAAGGCCTGAAGGTAAAAGCAGACTTTCAGTTAAGAAGATGGTGTAGGACTATTTCAATTATTGACAGAAAACACAAGTTACGGAACACGAACACGTCTATACTACAAAACAAAACAGTTAGGAATGACTGCATAAAAGGCTATAAGTGTAAAATCCCTGACATTGAAAAAAAGACGGTCTTTCACAAATCTACAAAAGTGCTTACCTGCTGTATCGTAATGCAGATTTAATCTGTTAACAAAGCTATGCTATCAAAAAATTCACGTTTAGCAGGCTAAAATAGGAAAAAGGGTAGTAAGAAGAATTCACGACACAAAAATTGCGAAACATAATCTTTTTAACCGGGGTAGACCACTGGTCGATACAGACCTGTTTATCAAACAATTCAACAAACATCACACAATTAAATATTTTGAAAACACTATTCTTAATTAAAATGCAATTTCTTTACTCTGATAAAACACTACTTCTGGGCGTAAAACCTCTAAAATTGACATAAGTAAACGCAATATGTTTATTCGTTCATTTATCATGACAGCAACATGATATAATACTTAAGCTTGAGGAAGGTGAAGTTATTTACTGCAATTACCCGAGAAATCTCGTTGAGGCTGAAACTGAGCTTATATTTTGAAGCTTTTTTCTAAAAATCTTAAGTTTTCTTTGTTGTTGATGCCGAGTGCATTTTGGCCAAACTTTGTAATGTCTTCTGGCAATTGATAAACTTTACTCCGAGGTACGTTCGAAATCCAGCTTTCTATGTCCGAATGAAATCGAACAACAGAATACTTAAAATTCTGCATGGCAACTGTGGGTTGATCAACCAAATTCCACGCTATATCAGCGTGATCCAAAGTCTGGTTTATAAGGGGCTTCGTTGTTTCAGAAGAACAGGAATTTCTAAAAATGTAAATTACCTTGACTACAAAATTTAGATCAGTCAGATGAGGTGCTTAGTTGTTAATAAAAACCTGTCACCCACCTGCTACATGATTCACTGCCAACGCTGCTTGGTGGGCATCTCATTGAGTTTCCATATAAAAGAATAAGATAATCTGTGTTTTTTATTTGATTACCCAACCATGTAGTTGCCCCAGTGTTGTCAATCTCAGTTGTTTTCCACAAAGTGTATGTGCCTGGCATACCTAGACGCTTCAAACTACATGCTAGTTTGTCTCCGAATATTTGTACATCTGTTTTTGCGGATTTATTGATTACGACTAGAAACTTTGTGGACAACAGTTGTAGGTCGTCTGCAAAAAATCAAATAGCAGTGAAACTCGGAACTATTACATGCAAAAAAACGAGCTGAAATGGTAAAAAATATGCTAATCTTCCACAAATGTTTATTTAAAATACTGTAATTATACCCATTTTCATCTCTAAAATGTCTGCTAATAAATAAGTTTTCCTTTTTTTTTCAAAAATCTTTAACCGAAGGATTTTCCATAAAACATATGTAGAGTATACCTTTCCTGAAGGCCAGCGTACAGCCATACTTAGCAATACAGCAAACCAGGCACAACGTGACCAGTAATAACAGTAGCCCTATTATGGCATAGACAACATATTCTGACAAGATGTTGGAAAACTTTCGTATGTGGAACTCTAAGTGAAATAGAAATGAAAGTAAATAGCTTGCATTATTAGCACACCAGTAAAATACCGGCTAAAATGATTCATACAAAAAATTAAAGACCAGAGCAGTTCCTTCAGGGGAACTAAAAAGTAAACACAGCACTAAATGAATCAACAAGCAAATCTGACCTACCTGTGGTCGGCAAATAGACATTTGGGAGTGTAGTTTCCAAAACTTCTTTAAAACAAAGAGTGATTTTTTAACTAATCTCACTTAAAATATCTAAAAATACAACTTAAGATTATGCTGTTTTGCATGCATTTAATTTAAAGCTGATGGTGTTTTAGTTAAACCTTATTAACCCACTATATAGTAACATATAAAAACAGAATAATAACTTTTATTTATATTTTTTAATTCTTAAATTAAAATTAAAGATGAATTATATAAGTATATATATAATTATAGAAGGATGAAAAATAAAAGTTAACCCTATAGAGTGCCACCTTATATTCTGTTTTATGTTTAATTTAAAATTTCTCTTTTGTTATACATACCTCTTCTTTGACATGTAATAGTTCTGTTTATGACCTCATTACTGTCGCAACCTGCACCAAATATAATGTTGAAAATCATTGTAATCATAGCATTGAAAGTCTACATCACATAGAAAAAAATGGAGGCTGACATCAGATTTCAATGAAATAAATGTTTTACAAACCAGGAATGTGCAGAAAGGTAGGGTCAGCAGTCCATGGAAAGATTGATCCTTCATTGCTATTGAAGTCAATAACTGGAAGTGGTAACACTTGTACATAGAAATCTTCACCTGGTTTGACATTTGGCATTGCACTTGTAGCCATACCATAGCAGCTGTAACTTATATCAACCTACATACAAAAAAGCTTTCACTTTTGCGACTGAGTCAATTTTAACTTCTGTCATTTGCAAGTTTATAAATAGCTAACAGACCAGGTTATAAGTCATGACGATTATAAGCACGTGAATAGATTTCTATTAAGGGATTATTCTAAAACAAGGGTACCGTATTTCCTTTTTTTTAAGTTAAAACATTAAAACATACTAAAGCAGTTGGTTCTGTTGTCTGTTTTTATTAAGAGTATTTAGCTAATATTGAATACACTTACCATTGTCTCATAATGCAAAGTACAAAATTGTTGCATCATCAAATAGGTATCGAAAGACACCATACTTTCCCCAGGAGAAAGTTCAATAAGGTAGCCAACAAGTCTTCCACTACAATATCCTGCAAAAAAGATATGTAGCCTAAAATGGTAGGTAAAAAAATATTGGGCGATGACCTTGCTAGTTAGTGAATGTAATCCTGGTCGTAATCACCTTTCCAGCTAATATTGAGAGCTAACTTTGTTTCTCCAGTCTCTTCCATGAAGCTGTACCAGGAAAAGGTTATATCCTTTGGTGGAGGCGGTGGCACACCAACGCTAGGCTCATATTCTGTGTGAAAAAGGATCAATCAATTGTAAAAATAAAAAACACAAAAGTTGTTTGACATTGAATTGAGTCAGAGTTAAATAAGATAACAGAAAAGCTGTTAAAATAGCTGCAAAATACCAGACAACAGACATACCAGTATAGACCTCACAGACGTCATCTTCGCCGGGAGCAATTACATCAGTATAAGGTGCAGAGTGTTTGCAGATGCGATCACAGTTAAAAATTGCACCATCAATCTTGCCGTCTCCGTGTATTGTCTTTGCAAGAAAAGCAAGTACAAACAGCACAAACTGTTTCATTATGTCTTCAAGTATTTTGCTTCCGAGTAAGACAACTATCATATAGGATTCATACCTAGTAAGCAATTTTGCAGACAAACTACACACTAAGTTTAAACTAGAATATGAGGACTACTAGGCATCAGTGCACCACATACCTATTAAACAAAAACATATCAATAATTAATTAGCTGGGGCAAGGAGAAATGAATTCAAAATTATCAAAAATTTCATCATATCAGAGAAAAACTGAATGGATAAAGTTTACCAATCAAAAATCCACAGAGTCGTTTAAAAAGCATATGATAATTACTGTAGTTCACAAGTAAATACATTTTTAGTAAAAATAATTAATCTTCCAATACAATAATAACGATCAGGTAATGACATGGGAGGTAAGCATAGCTTCACATAATTCAATAGTTAGCTAGCAAATTTATAAAAAGTAGTTGGAATGGCAAGGTTTATGCTTCTAAAGGAACATAAAAACATTTTTAGGTGTCACATTACTGCTTCCAATGATAAAAGGGATGCAAAGTATGTGAACTGTAAGCAATGACTACAGATTAGGCTATGTATGGAGGGAACTATAAACACTGTCAAAAGACAAAGGCATAAACGCATTGTACACATTTACATACAGTATAACACCACACACAAAAACAAAACACATGCATAAGTGTTAGAAACAAGGTATGATTTGTTGTTTGAACTTAAGTACCAAAAAATAAAAAAAATATGTACCATAACAAGATCATTTTTCGGAAAGAATTTTAAAACGAACCCAGAGTTAGACAATACACAGTAGTGATTGGTCAATTACTTGTCTTACAGTACGTAATAGTTTACAAAATATCTTCAGGTAAAAATGTTACGAACATAATAAAAATGAACACAAAGACAAATTCACATGTACAGTAGAATTAATATGATATCTGTAGTACAAATGCATTTGCAATGTAGTACGAATAATAAGTACAAATGCATATGCAATTTTTTATTGTAATAGCTCAAGATAAAGGTTGACACTGAATTGCATAATTTATTCACGTTGAAAAAAAGCCTGATTTAAGATATGTAATAGGCCTGTGCATAGGAAAAACTGTATAATTACAAAAAAATGTTTTTTTAGCCTTCAAGGTTTAATTATATTAATGAACAATTTTTGTGTGGTTTTTACTCAAATCTTTATTCTTTGAACTATTTTCTACTGCATAGCCTAAACGATTTTACTTGTAAGCAGTCATCTTCAGCATAAGGCTTTTGGGATGGATAGACAGTGCACTTTGCACGCATATTCTTAGGAAGTGACACACCACCCCATAGCATGGAAAAAGCAAAAACAAAAACTTTTTTGCTTTGATTCATTGATTTCCTTTTAGTTAGTTTAGTTGACAGCATTCATTTACTGATTAAAAAACTGGTTTTCATCATATCAATGTCACCTTTTGAGGTAATATTAAGCACGTTTTGGCAAAATTGCCCAACTTTCTTTGGAAAATGATAGATTTGAGACTCTGGAACCTGAGAAAGCCAACCTTCTCGGCTGGAGTGGAAATAAACCACAGAATAATCTAGCAACATGCTTTCTTGAATGATATGCCTGGCCAATTCAAGTGGATCTGACTTGGAAGGTAAAAATTGATCAGAATCCGAAGAATATAAGCACCTAAAACTGTACATAATAATACAACATAGTCAATGTGAGTAAACTTATATCTATCAACAAAAAGTTTATTATAAAAAAAATGGCTGAAAACATTTCTGCACCAATATACAACCGTTTTTAGCCCAAATGCCACTACCTCATGCGGCAACACGTTAAAGTTGAAAAACGTATGTGTTGCATTACCTGCTGTCAGACTGTGCAGAGTATAAGATAATAATATGATCTGCTTTCGTCACAAATTTTTGCATCTGCTGTACGGCACCAGTGTTGTCAATTTCTGTAGCTTTCCACAAGGAGTAAAGAACTTCAAGGCCAAGTTTGTTCATGCAGCAAGCAAGTCTATCTCCAGCTTGGCGCATTTCTTCATTTGCAGATGAGCTGATGACAATGAAAAAACTCTTTCCTGCACATCTTTTCCCTAAAAAACACGTTTGTAATGAAGCAGCTATTCGCCTTTTACATTAATTTTGTAACATTCCTACATAACACATTGAACGGGTTCCATGTCAACAAAGTCCTGAACATTTGATCAACAACAGTTTTGTTTAAACAGGGTCAGAGGCGGCGTACTGACTGAGGCTAATTAACCAATATTTGGTTAGCAGGGGTTAATTTGATTAGGATTTAATTGACAAGGGTTGCAATGACTGAGGATAAGTTTAGGATTGTCAGTGGTCAAATTAACCATTAAAAGACTAGCATTAAAAGACATAAAAATAATATGTGAAAGTGTTCAACACGTGCACTTGCAAATGACTGATAAGATCATTCAAAGCTGTCATACATACTAATTGTGCAACGTGTGCAAAATTTGATCTTACAAACCACAAATAACAGTGCAATTGGAGCAAAAAATTAGAAAATAACTAACGTGAGCATATCTAGAACTAAAGAATATGTGCTTGTTCACATACTTTTGGAAACTTTATTGTTGAAATATCTGATTGCAACTATTCCAGTTAAAAGTGAAGCTGTACCAACCATCGCAATAACAATTATGATCTGTACTGTTTGCCATTGTAAGCCTTCTTGCTTGGGGTCTAAAAGCATTGAAAACTAAATAAACTGAAGAATAACATCTGGTGAATGTTTGTAACAATTAAGTAATAAAAAAAATAATAAAATAGCCAAGTAAACAAAAACGCAGTGCACAATGTACACTTTTTCAATTGCAAATGAACACACCAGTGACATAGTTTTTTAAACCAGGCAACATGTTTTTCCATTGAAGCAAAATATTTTACTAAAAACAGCTAATCTACAAAATGTGTAAAGGAATGTTTGCTATTTAGAACTAAAGTTACTGATCTAGAATAAACCTTTATGTTAAATTACATGAAAGCAAATACAACAGATTACTGGTATTACTGTAAATACTACTTCTATAAATTCAAGCGCTTGCTTTAATTGAATTTCTCAGAACAAATTGATAAGACGAACAAAAAAGCAACTGATTTCAAAGGCATATCATATCTCTATTACATAAAAAGCTGCTTTTCATTATGTTTTTACCAACATAATTGGTGTTGACTTATAAATGAGCTTTCTGGTAATACCTATAACAACTGATTCGTTTGTCTTTGATATAGGACCCTTTCCACCTGAAATGTAGAAAAAATTATTTTAAGAAAAATATTTGTGAAAAACGTTTTTCGTCTTCCACTTCGTCTTCTTTACTTGTCTTCCACACAAACAAACAAACTTCAATTGAGCGATACGAGAAGAGCATCATTCAATAAATGTGAAGCATCTATCACCTTTGTCACGGCAGTAAGAAGTTTTCTCTACTCGATCATCTTCACTGCAATCTAAAATGTTCAAAAATCTGTGAAATTTTTCTATTGGATAAACTATGAAATTTTTATACTAAACAAAGAATTAGTGTTAGTAAATTTTTTAATTAGAGTTTTAACAACGTATATAAACTTATATTCTTCACAATACAAACCTGGAATCGTTATAGCTTCATCTTCAATCAGAAAAGGCATTTCTAATGATTGATGTGCGTCAAAATCAGGCAAAGGCAAAGACAGGACAGCGATGAAATACTCCTTTCCAGGAATTAGTTTTCGGTCAGGGCCAGAGTCCAGTCCAAAACACCTGTAATTTATTTCCACCTATAAAAAATATTTAATATAGTTAATAATTAATATAAAATAAGCCACTAGCAAAGAATAAGACAGCAGAAGTACTTTTAATGTGTTAAGGTTATATCACGTTCTTTGGAAAATTTTATCACTTAGTTATGTTCATTTCTTATTGTATTAGAACAAGATTGTCAAAATAATAAATTTAAAAATTATATATATGTTAAATAGCTTACTTAGAAAAAAGTAAAAAATGTTTTAAGAAGTCAGTTTAATGGCAAAATACTTACAAATGTGTTGTTGTGTTCATGACAGAAGTTGTTCACAAGCACATATGTGTCAAAGGTGATACTACTTTGGCCAGGGGAAACTTCTATGAGAAACCCGTCAAGATTATTATTGCAATAACCTGCAATATTGAATTTTATAAAGAAAAATCAAAAAAGGTAAACTTGAGTCACAAATTTATTATCTGAAAACTAATTTAAAGCGAAACTGAAGTTATTTTCACATTATCTTCTAAAAATGGTTAAAAACACGCTTATTCTGAAAATGTAAACCAAATTTCTCTATCTTTTTTCGTTAACAAGATAATGGCAAAACCGTTTTCAAAAAAGCTTGCTTTCAGCTTTTTGATAATGTTCATCAACGCAAACTTTTATCTCCTACCAAATGTAGTAAAAAATTGGTTAAGATAGCTGTTTCCCGAGTGACTAAAATTGGGTTAACTTAATGATTTGATAGTCAGATACCAGAACGGCAAGAGTGAAAAGAAGCTAGCCGCAGTAACCACTAGCTAAAACAGTAGGATCAAGCTCAAAGTCAAGGGCAGAAGCGCACAACCATGTTGTTCGTTACTGGACCTCTTCTACTCAATTTATGACATCATGTTGCGTCAGCACTGCTAGACCCAACAGTTGAGTAACAAAGTGCCCTTAATTGTAGGTTGTAAGGTCACACAGTGCACATACAGATAACACTTGTTTAATTAAAAACTCCTCTTATAATTAGTCGATCATCCATTACTGAAGAAATACTAAAAAAGACTGACCAACACGCTAACTAAATTCGCTGAAACGAATTTTCCAACAGCAACTTTTCATTCATCTGATATGCGCTTGAGCCATGTTTGAAGACCGATCTACTAGGTCACATTCGCTCCCCGCACAGTTTTTGGAAAGTGGTTTAGCCAATAACTCGTTAACGAGAAAAGATAGAGAAATTTTGTTTACATTTTCGGAATAAACATAATTTTACCCATTTTTAGAAAATAAGTTAAAAATGACTTCAGTTCCCTTTAATATGATGCTTTTTAGTATGTTGTCTTTTTTCAAACTTTTCTTCGTTTCAGATTTGAGTAGTTTGGAACTTTCCCATTGTAACGGGTTTATCGTGTCCATTCCTGCGAACAAAGCTTTAGCTAAATGTTACCTGTCCATGTTATGTTCAATGCTACTTCTGGATCTCTTTCATTGTTTTGAAAAATGTACCATTTCAGTGATAAGTTTCTTGGGGCTTGCGGTGGAACAACAGCAAAATTGGGCTTATAGTCTATAAAAATATTTTATTTAACTTTCCAAAAGCTCATAGCATTTTTGCACAACTCACAGCTAGTGTTTTAATCATTTCTCCCTTTTGACACTTGGTATATCTGCATAATTATGTGTAGTGTATCGCTTCAAAAGTGTAAGAAAACCCTAACGTAAAAAATGAACACAAATAAGCAAAACAGCAAAAATCTCACTGGTACAAGAACTTGCTGTTTGACAATCCGTAGAAGTATGACATTCAATTCCTTCATCAGATTCTTGTTGAACAAACTTCAAATCTCTCACGGATATCTTACATTCGTAATCGCAGTTCAACTTGAAGTCAAGATGATGTTTGCTGCTTACTGATGCAACAGACCATAAACAACAAACAATGGCTGGCACCCACAACATTGGAGTAATATCATCAAACCACTCAAATACCTAGCCCTAGCTGCTTCCTGTGTATAGCTATATACAAATCCATATAAGTTAGGAACTTCCTATAATTCGATTTCCTGTTTAGAATATACTCATGATTCAAACCATACAGACCGATATCTGTGACATTGTACACCCTTATTATGACTTATTATTAAAATTCATTCATTTAAATATGTATAATACAGCATTTACTATGAAAAATAAAGCTTCAACCATAATATTTGAAAAATTGTTCATTATTTTGAAATTTTGTTTCGGCGGTGTTTTAGCTAGTTTTAGTGTTTAAAAATATAATTAGCAAACTAGAAAATCATACACATAGTCATTCAACCAAGCAAGCACACTAAGTACACAACGACGGACATAACAATTGAAATTAGGACACCACGATCTTCAAAGACAGTGCTTTTGTTCCACATTTCAAAAAGGTTGCTATTCCATTGTGGGAGAATCCGATCAAATTACCAACTCTTTTAAAACCCTTACTGACGTTCTTGTTTAAAGTAAAAATACTTGTCTCATAAAAATTTGGTAACAAAGAACTTGAATAACATTTAGCAAAAAAACTTTGCACACAAAGGAAATAAAGCTTGATCACCAAAAGCTTATCCAATAAAATCGTAGTTTGAGTAGGAGTCCAATGAATTTCCTGTTAATAGCAAGATATAGATGAATGCTTTAAAGTTAGGCGATAAGTTTTCCACTGCAATCCTATCTATCATAAATGTTACAAGCATCTAAAACCATCTGCAATTATAACAAAAAATAATAAATTGGATGAATTCCAGTAAAAAATGATACAAATCTCCAACATTCATACAAAGCTTTAGACCTATGCAATTAAATAACTAATACTATATATAAGTAGGAAATTCATCAGTTATAACATTTAAAGCGGAGTAGTTAACAAGCCTTTTTTTCTGACTCGTATCAAAGTTGAGTCAACCAAACTTTTGGCTTGAGTCAAGTTAATGCCATAAAATTTGCTGATGTCGTACTGAGTTCTGCAGCAAGTTGGTTAGCATTGATACAGGCCATCTCAAGCTGGTAAATACCTTCTTTCAGGTAAACGTAATTTGCTTTGTTATTTAAGTAAATAATGTTTGAGAACCAAACCAGTCACTTAAATTTCTTCAACGGCCTCGCAACATTTATATTTTTGCAACTACAGCGGAAGATTAGCAGTTTCTTTTCAAGAGTGGTGAAGCTTAACCTTAAAAAACCTTGGCCACGACCAATGTTCCCTCTAATTGTTCATGAGTCTGAGCAAACACACTAACTCCCTGAGCGGTCCCTTGGACCACTGTGAGCAACATCAGACGTGCCACGTGCGCACTGTGGCCATTATTATGTGTTTATTTTATTTTCAATTCAGATTGGATTTTTTTCTTGTGCGCAGCACAGATTTTCTGTGCGCGGAGACCGTGTCAGCAGTGCGCATTTGCACACGCGCGCAGCTTAGAGGGAACATTGGCCACAACTATCCTAATCTGATGCGAGTCAAGCCCAGTCATTAGAAAATGTAACATTACAACACTGATTTAAGGAGTTATTGCAAAGATAAGCACTATGAAATAAAAAAGGCAAAAAATAACTTACAATGAAAGCAAAATTAAACTACTGCATAATTATGGTATTACTTATTGTAAATAATTTTACAATTACGTTTTTGTTAGAATTTGTGTAAAGCTTACTTGGATTTCATAAAAGTATAAGACATATTACTAAAATAAAAGTATTGAAGTTGAGCCTTCGCTATACTTGCTATACTGTAAGTATTTGAACGGCAAAATCCACAAACAGTTTTACAGGAGGTAGCAAGCTGATAACAAACTTTATCTTTGCCACATGTTAAACCCAAGATAAAACTTCACGAGGTGTCGCATTACAATTTTGTTGAGGCTGTAAAAATGATGCATGTAAACAAAGACAGGTGAAATTTGAGAGTGTACTACAATAACCATATCTTAACATCGGAAGTTAGTCAAAATTTCAGTTCAACAACAAAATAGATATTGAACCAAATAATAAACAAATTTGTTTCTGCAGAACACTGTCAGTCTATAGACATTGCAGGCACTGTGGGAAAATTTAATAAAACATCTGCTGAATTGATAACACTTAAACATAAAACATCCATTCAGTTTAACATTATTTATCAGATCATTGTGTATTTAAAAATACATCAGTTGTACCACTGTTGATGGCTAACAAAATCTGAAACTGAATATTTATTAGGTGTGACAAAATCTAAGCTTCAGTGACTTATAATGTAATGAACAAATGAGTTATAATAATCTTAATTAACATCAGCAAACACTTTATGTTATCAAAAACATGGTATGCATCACTTGATCAAAGAACAATTAAACCTAAAATACTATTCTTTTAACTTTTACATGTACTGTAATTTAATATTTTAATGCTTAATTAAATCACATTACAACTAGCAGCAAACTAGCTCATTCGTAGGTCACATGCCTTTAGCGGGTGATAGCGGTAAAACTTTCACTTTACCACTGTTTCGCAAAATAGTAAATTTGAAAAGTTCAACAAACAATTGCTATCACTTTGCCATAAATTTTGTAATTAAGTTGTTCTTAGTGATTAATTTTGTTCTTTGGTGATCCCACAGAAAAAAACTTTCTTTGTAATATGATGTCAAAAATTAGATATAAAAATGAACAAAACAGATTGAAAAGTATGAAGTGAAAATAGAGCATGAAAAATTGGGCATTATAATGTTTGAATCAAAGTTGAGAAGAAGTTATTTGATAATCTTGAAAAATATATAAGACATACACCTCTAGCATTGCTGATTATAAGCAAATACGTAATAAATAAAAGCAAATAAAGTGAATGGGCATCTATATTAAGTATTTATTGTTAATTTTAACTTATATGGCTGAAAAGCTAAGCATTTGTATACTAAAATAAACAAATTGAAAATACAAATTTACATGAACATCAAAACACAACATGCCGGTATTAACCTTTGTATAGCCTTGCTATATAATGCACTCTCATAATAATAAACCAAAGTTACTAGTTAGTAGCGCTTTAAATCAACATGACAATGTTCACAAAATACACAATGTTAATGCAAATTTGCATTCGCATCAACATGACAAAATACACACAACTAAATTAAGAAAGGCCTAAGCATAAAAGCTAACGCCTAACTGCTGAGAAATAAAGGAAATGATTCACTGAATCTACACAAAATTAATGTCATCAAAAAATATAACTTTTAATATCATGCAGCACCTATACAAGAATATTTTCAATAACAATCTATTTGTTACCATACAATTCGGCCAGGCATTAATAGCAATTGCTCTTGTTCAGTGGTTTTGGTTGAGATTTTCAAATTCAGGCAAGATCACAAATAACTATAATAGGTAATTAGAAATGTATTCGTATTTAATAAACGTTGAAATATCTTAAGATCTCTATCAACAAGGATAAGACCAACGATCTGAACTGATATCTCACAACGTTTATAAGTAAATTTTATCAAAATTGACAGTTTTTATTTGACAGAAAAATATATTAGGCCAGAAATAGCATCCTCTGATTCGGAAACTCATAGGCCATTTTTGGTGAAATATATCTCTATGTCAAACCAAAACTGACTGATCTGATTAAAACTTACATTTATTTAAACTATAAAAAAAGTAACCATCGCAAAATTCACACAACAATTTTGGTAAATAAAGCTGAGGCATCATTGCTGAGTTTAAGTCGTATAAAGACCTTACATGGTCCAAGAACAAATATTCTAATAGACTAATCATTTCAACCATGTAAAGGATTAGTACAGTTATGGAAAAAGTTCAACAGAGTGGCTTAGGACGGTAGTTGTAAAATCTCAAAAAAAATTTTAAAAACTACAATTCAAAATATTTGAAATTGGGAATACTTTGCTGTAAATCTGAAGCTTATCTATAATATAACAGGTAACAGCAAATACCACCGTGCATGCCAGTGATGTGGTAGGCCTACTGGTAGGCTATGCTACCGCCTGGTCGCTAAGCCTTTAATTTATAATGGCTTTTACCAGTTAATTCTATTCCAACTTAACGAAGTCATCAAGAAGCTAAGAGCGTTAACAAAGTCAAGTGCCCATGGACAACAACACGTGAAATCCCCACATACCGAAGTCATGAGCATTAAAGTATGACGCCAAAGCTATATGCATCAACAGGCAATCTAAATAGGGAAAACCCCAATGTACCAATTTTTTTTAGTATTTTCCACCAAAATAAAAACGTTTGATTTGCAAACTACTAAAACTAATGTTGCTTTATTTTAGCTTAAACTAAGATGTCTTTAACGTTATCTTCAATGTTAAATCAATTGCTTTTTAGGGTACTCTTGTTTTACACAATATAGAAAGGTATCAGAAACAAAGAAAGACGACCAAACCGTTCAGAAAACAGCGACAAAAGCTGTATGTAAACACTTGCTACCGCACAGCAATAGAATTGCAACTACCATAACGCAGTACTACCTGGGTTTGAATAGCTAGATCGCTTAAAGGGTGTACGATATTTGATACAGCTCTGGGAATACGGAAACACTTAGCAACATGTTATACTAGCAAAACTTTGTTTTCTTCGGTAACGATAATTTATATAATGATATTCTGTGAAATTGTTAATAACTTTTCAGCTGTTGTATCAAGCATCTATTACTTTTGTGTTATTGCTCTATCAATTTCTATGGCGGTCTACGCCGTACAAATACAGTAAGATCTCGGTTAATTTCGCGACTTGAATCTAAGCAGTTTATGCGAACTTATGCGGTAGGTACGAATTTAGCGAATATGGTGTTGTAAATGCAGTAGCAGTAGCTATACAACAGGCGTATTATTATGTAATGTATATATCAGCAAAACTGAAGGTGCTAATCAGAAACTATTCAAGACTGATGGATGTCTCAATTGAAGTTAAGCTAAATATTTTGCATGTACAACGGACGCAGTTCGTAAGTAATATGACCAAATATACATCAAATATGCATCAAAAATTCATGATATGTTTAGTAAATCGTAAACTTTAACAAAGCTATTTTTTAACTTTTTTATGATAAGTTGAGATGTTTTTGATTATATGATAAACTGCTGAAAAAGTTGAATCTAGATTTTTTAATAAATTTTTTCGAACTTAAACGGGTGTCAACTTCACCGGGATATTACTGTAAGTCTACGGTCTATTCTATACTGTAAGTCTACGCCACACGACGGCCAAGGCCAAACAAATTATCCCAAACCCCAATTTTATTTAGTTTTGTTGGAACATTTTCACCATTTGCGTTTTCGTGTAGCAAATGCTTAGCAAACCAGGTGCCGCAAATAAATTAACCAAAGATTTGGTCAAATTTTAGAAACTGCAACTTAAATAGGAACATATACTCAAGTCTTTTTACATAATCTATGTAATGAAAACTCCTTTGTTAACTAGCCTCGTTTTATCTTAATTATTTCTTGGGTTTTGTTTCTGCTTCGGGCAAGTGTGTTTTCTTCGTTGTAGACTACAACTACTTCACGGTTTGCATTGTTACAAACGAACATCTTTTGAGCTGTGAGGTTGTGTTGCTTTGCTTATCCTTATTCTATTATTTCAGATGAACGATTTTACGTTATATAAAGCTAAGTATAACGGCATCATTTAGTACAATCTATGAGTCAAAAATCAAGTCGAAGCACTCGTATGCTGAATTCAATTCAATTAACGATCGCTTTTACTTTTTAAGAGATAGTTACGACCGTATATCAAAAAAAATATAGATATATTTAGATTGGATATAAATATTGAATGAAATTTCACGATTTTGACGCAAGGTAAGTAGTGGTTTGTGGCGGTTTTGTATAGTTAATTTGGGGTGTACGGCCATCGTTACTAAAACCGGATGAAAACCACTGATGTTTAAGATTCATTGATTTCACTATCGGGTCAATTTCACAAACTTACGACGTCAAACTAATTACCTTTAGATGTACAGTATAAGTTAACTCAATTAAACCTGAGTATTTATTATATAACAGACGTGGGCAAACTGCGGCTCGCGAGCCGCATGCGGCTCTCCGGCATGTTTTTTGTGGCTCTTCTAGTCGAATCGTAAAATTCAAAAAAATGTAAAGGCTACCAAGAGTACCGTTTATGAAAGTTTCTGTGTAGTTTTTCTTTATTTAGGCCAGCATTTCGTTTATGACGTAACACTAGACATCGATTCCAACATTCTTTTCAGGTATAGATTCTATACTCTATTGCAAAGGTTGTCAAAATGCACCTCACCAACATGTTTTTATGGGTCTTTTAGTTAAAAAGTAATATCCCAAAATGACTACTAATAGTATAATAACCAAATTGACAATCATTACTGATTTTGCGGCTCGCTGGTGTTTATATTTTTCCGCAAGTGACTCTTTCATTGAACAAATTTGCCCACCCCTGTTATATAACATAATGAAGTACATGACATGACTTTTAAGCCATGCGCCCCTTAAATTGAAACAAAACTTTGACAAACATTTCGTAACAAAGGTTTATATAAGTCGACGATATGCTTACTCACCACGAAACGAAGGTGTAGAAAGAGAAAAAAGAACTCTCGTTTTTTCTTTTGCTCTTTCAGCGCATTGGTTTAGGACTTTAGGACTTTAGGTCATATCAGGTAACGTCTTGTGCAGCTAAATGCACGAATACTATTTCACAGCTTTCAAGCGGCGCAAATTGATCACATTTTGGTTATTGTTGAGATTTGATTGCTGTGTCGAGCTATGATACTGTCATGATTTTCTGAAGTTTTGCAGTACTTGCGTGGCTAAACGCCCAGCATATCTTACATAACCAAGAAGCAAATTGAAATCTTGCTGAGTGACGCTAAAGAATGGAGATTATGTCGAGAAATATGATGGATTTTCTAGTAGATGGGAAGGTTATCAATGAAAGAGTAGTAATTAATGAATAAATAGGCTATTAGCAACTAACAACTGTGAGTCGTACACGAAACAAAACAACGTACTAGTTGTCAAGCCCTTCAAAGCTATTTTGTTGCGTTGTCCACTGTTATATAAAATGTAAACGTAGTTTAAAACAGGTAAAACTGTGCTATATTATGTTGCAGGAAATATGTTAGGCGTTAGCTTTAGCCTAGCAGATGCGTAGCCAAACCACCGCAACACGCGTACCTCAGCAAGTTCGTTTAAAGGGCTTCGAAACAAACAAATTGAGCAGCAAGCCTTGTCATATGTCCTTTTAAGAAAGCCGAAAGATTGAAACCTTTTGCACAGTTGCTTGTTAGTTTAGACAAAATCGTAAAACATTTATGAATCCGATCAGGTGCATTTGTATTGTAATGTTTGCTTGCGATATGTTTATCTCACATGTAATTTCTGTTTCCATTCACAGAACTGTATTAAAACTAATCGTTGTATAAGTGCCACAAACTGAGCATGACGAAAACATCCGCAGCAGTTCTGAAAACAGCGGTTACTCAAGCGTATCAAGGTAAGCGCAGCGTTCGAAATTGCGATTCTTGGTTACAATGCATATTGGCACTGGCTTGATATATTCGTCAACCCTGCTTTTACCCATTTTTTTTGTAAAATTTGTACCCACTTAGCTTGAAGGCTTCAGCAATTGTAATATGGCGAAGCGTTACTTTGGTAACAGAATAATTTCTATCACCGGAACAAATTGAAAATAGCCTGAACATTTCCATAATAATTTTACTTTTACCTAGCTATTTGTATGTTGTTTACTTTGAGTCTAGTGCAAAAATGCACAACCAAATGACGTCACAATTTAGGTAGTAGGGGCCTAGTATACAAATGCATCACGCCGTTGTGCACTAGACCCGTTTACTTACTACTCTGTTGACCTCGTTCCTGTCGTTGATGACATTATTTCATTAATAATTTATGAGTTTTTTCGATGGTACTTGCATTCATTCAACCATCTTAATGTGACTTCATCGAGCGATTATGCTGTCTTTTTGTCTTGTCTAGCCATCGTAACATTTTTCCAGCAGATGTCAAAAAAGCGTGTCCAAATGATCTACCCCTTTGGTTTTATCCTTGCAGGATTATTCATTGGAGATGCGGTCGCCATGCCAGTACATTGGTACTACAATGTACCAGCCATCAAAGACGACTACAATGGCTGGATATCTAAGTACGAGAAGCCCAAAGACGACCACCCAACCAGCATTTTAAGGCATTCAAACACAGGTACCAATGTATATCTAACTGCTATGGGAAAATGTCATAGAACATCTTAAGCTTATCGATGCCTTTAGTCAGTGCTACATATACAAAATACAGTACATTATTTGCATACAAATAAATTAAGTCACCAATATGGACGCCTAGTTCGGAATATTTTTGTCAGGGATGGCATCCCAAACCAGCGCGTTCACTTCGCCTGGAGGCCAGCAAAGTAATTACAATAGCGCAGGTTATGATTACCAGCAGTTTCAGAATTAAAATCTGCTAGTATCTTCTCGGCAGTACAGCTTACGTTAAACAGACTGGTGTACAGTAGTCCAACGATCGTCATCACTCATCACCACAAAAAACTTTCAAAGACACATGTTGTCATATCACAAAAATCGAAGCATGAATATCAGGCATTAATACGGACTAATTCAATACATAACGTGTACTGAATATCATTTTTAGGCGTCTGTCACTGAAGAAAGTTAAAGTTAATTTTTCTGAACTTTCAGTTGAACTTTCTCTTCTGTAGGTGTCTTGTATGTAGCAAAAATGGATTTTTGCTCTTGGTAGCTTATGGTGCCTTTGTTTGAATCGGCGTTAAGCTTTTGCAGAAGACCGGGCATTCCTGCAACTAAACATTACAAAAATCAACTACAGGCAACAGATATCCGGCGAACATGCTAACTAAGACCTTGACGACATTCAAGCTGACATTTTACAGAACTATTTTCTTTACCTTGCATTGCACCGTTGGCTATTTCCGTATTTCCGGGCGTAAGTTGCTGGGGGGCGAATTGAGTTTTGAACGGTAGTGGAATGATTTGTGGCCGGGGCTGGACCCACTGCTTGCTCTGAGGGCAATACATTCTGCGAGTGGGCCAGGCTATGTAAGCAGGCTGAAGGAAGGAGTAACGCAAATTTGCAGACCCATTCGCCATAGGAAACGGCGTCGCTGCAACACAACAGAAATCTTAGGAGTTTGCAAATAAGGTGTAAATAGGCAATAGTTCTTGCAGTAAGTCGGTATCGTTATTAATCTAACCAATGCTTTACCTTGTGGGGTAATAATTCAGTAGAAATTGCCTGTGGTAATTTTGTCTACATTAAAATGGTTTTCAATCGCTTACCCGATAGTTATTTCATATCGGCACAGGCGGAACCAAAGTCAAATTCGACTGAACTTTAAATCAACCTGTGCCATGAACATCGTTGCTGCCTAACTTAAATAGTGAGCTGTCTGAAGCATTGCATGGTGTGTTTTGCCTGAGATACTTACGGGAACTTATTATTCTGGGCGCTGGGTAACCGATCTGTCCTGGAACTTGGTACACCGTGAATGGATTATTGTGCGCATAACCAACTTGTGGCTGGCTCGAATCGCTGGTTGGCAAGCCAATTGGCACGCCACCTCGTTTTCCATGAATCATAGTGCCGGTGAGGTTTGCGCTGCTAGTGTTCATCTGTTGCATTTCACCCGATGGTTTGGTTGCTTCTGGAAAAAAGACTTGATTGCTGCAATAAATCTGTCTTCAATTAAAACGTAGTTAAAATATAACGACAAATATTTGGTAATAACAATTTGTTAAAACTGGTTTGTAAGTTAAATATGAGAATTTTGAAAAGAACTCTTGGATACCTTCAGGAAATGCGTGCGATGTCGTGTACATATTAAAGGTTCCCTGGCAACTTAAATCTAACGGTTGATCGGTAAACGCTTGTTCCACTATGTTTTCCTCCGTTTCGATACATTCTGGATTATCGCCGCCCTTGTTTTTCAATAGATCTTCGTTTTCTAACGACAAATCTTCCTCCATATTTTCATCATCTTGTTTGTGGGAATCATTATTCACCGCATTATCGGCCACGCAATTATAGCAATTACGCATTGCTTTCGGTTCATCTATTTTCTCCTTGATTTGAATCGAATGTTTGGTTGCCTCTAATTTGCTCTCTTGTTTGCAGCCGTCATCCTGAATCTCTGTGTTAGGTAGCTGAAGGTGATTAAAACGACTTGGCCTTGCAACCATTGTAGGTGGAGAATCTTAAAAATTGTATGCCTTGTTGTGAAAAAGAACTACCGCCGTGACAGTTACTTTCGATGTTTATTCGTATAGGCTACAAGGCAAACCGACTGCTGCCATTTTTCTAAGCTTGTTATACACATGCTTACCAGAATTGTCATCCCACGCGCACTCGTAGTCAAATGAAGGATGTCTTTTTGGTTTCGCCTTGCGTTTGCGCTTGCTTGGCGAGTTTGGCAAAACATTATCTCCCTCTGCTGCAGATGCGCTGATTTCAGCTGCCGCTAGTGATGACCTTTGTCTCTTTGCTGGCTGGGGACGCACACCTCGTTTCATAAACATCAGCAAATCAGGACGGTCCCGGTGAAAATACCTAAATCGAATGATACTTTCATACTTTCTAAATATAGTTTAGAAATCCATTTTAATACTTTTCAAATGACTTTCTCACTGGCACGTTATGTTGTTTAAAGATTTTGAGAAAAGACAATTAAGTAAACAAATACTGCTTTGTTAAGTAATTTTGTTAACACCGGTGACGGTTACTGCTAGAATAAGGTTTTAAGTTGTTTTAGGTGGTAGATAAGGGCCACGTTATACCATTTAAGCGTGAAAATACGGTGTATATGAGCATTTTTTGCCGGTGAAATAGAAACTGGCTTAAATTTAAACTTATTCCAAAAACACTTGCCACAGTTTACTTACGGATGGAAGTACCGCCGAATATGTGTTGGTTCTCTTTGGCTTACAACTTCTATAGCGTTTGTATCAATGACTTTTCGAAACCCATACGCATGCAGCTGTCTTATGAAGCTTGTTGTGGATGTAGTTTTCAGCTGGTACTTCCATCTAGCATGAGTATTTTGAAGTAGCTCGTCTTCAAATTGCCTTGTGTTAATAAGCATCTGCTCTCCATCCCCCGCCCAGCGCATGCACAGGCATTCGTCATCGTTTACCATTCGATAGAGTTTAGTAGGAAAAAGCGATACTGTTGCTGAAAAATCTGGAAAACTTATCATTTTGCTGTAATTGCGAATCTTACCGCTAAGGCTTGTGCACCCTTCACAAACATTATAGCAGTAATCGCAGGGCATTATTCATGGCGATTCATTTTGATTTTCTGTTATTGAGATTTATTACGTCATAATCAAAGCATTGTTGTAGTTCGCGAATATGACGTTTTGGCCCGAAAAACCAATAGCTATGCACTGCACAATGCTTTACAGAATACAATACATTGTTTGGCGTTGGTACAAAAAATGTTGGGTGGTGGGTCAATTCAATCTATATCAAACCCACAGACGTTAACTGTTTAGTCCTGGGTTTGATCGTCCATGGGTTGAATTGACATGGAACCAAAAACGTTTACTTCTGTACCTGTATTTTTGTTTAGGTGGAAGTGGAAGAAGTCATGGTTCACAGTCTGACCCTGTTATTGGCAAAGTCATTCTTCATGACAAATTAGACGCTTGGTCAGGTAGAAGTAATGCGTCTCACTACCACCAAGGTATACTAGCGTGATTATGGTTGGTAATTTTTGCTTTCATAACGTCAATCTAAAATCAAACAGGTTTAGTGCAAACTACTAAATCTTCTCATTACATAAGCGAGTTGTTATGCAACTTCGGAGAAGTTACGCAACATCAGCTAATGTCGACTGGCGTATTTTGTGTTTATATAATATGTGTGGAAGGTGTGGGCGTGATCGCAGCCCAAGGTGTTATTAACTCAAGTACATGTGCTTGTTTATTAAATTAGCCGTGCCCGCAGTTAACATAAGAATTGACCATAGCATAGCCCTGTAAACGAGTTAGTGATAGCATGTAATGTGATATACGTCTTTCTGGTGCTTTTACGTCATGTCCTATAACTAAAATTAACCTTTCTGGTTTCTATACACTGTGTGTATGTATTCCACGTTTTTAGGTATGGAAGCAGGCGATAACACATTGAACTGTCATTGTGCGTTCCGTTTAATGAAAACACTTCATGATTGTCCCAAGAACATGACGGACGAGGCTGTTTTGAAACAAGCCTTTGTGGATTATGTAACATTTATGACAACGCCAGGCTCCCACAATGACACGTATGCTGAATCATACCATCGGTAACTAAGACAAATGCAATAACATTACATCTGTAACTGTATTGGGGCCTATAATGTAGGTCGTAGGATAACCCTATTACTACAATGGCTATTATTTAGATACGCCTTGTGTAGAAGCGGTTTTACATGATCTAAAGTACTGTGGTACGATACAGATCATTTTAAAGATGAAAAATATATTTTCTAGTAAGTTTTTTGCTGATTGGGTGAAGGCAGGCGGACCGATCGATCTCGAAGACTTGTTCAAATTCACCACCGATCGTTCAAAGAGAATGCTCATTGACACCCAACTGGATGTTATTGGCGCATTCGTTGTTCCTACTGCTATAATCCTTCACAACATCCACAGGCCCATAGAGGAAGTGACCCGCGTTACACAAGAGTTGTACAGGTAACGTTTGCCGGAAGATATTATATCGTTTGTCACGAGTTATGTTACGGTTTTTAAATGCTCATCGTACTGTTGAGCGATTGTGCAGTTTTAAAGCCTTCTTCCAAACTTTCGCGCCGTAGACTGTGAATTTTTCAACTCATAGCCTAACCATCTTTTTACAAAGAATGTAGTTTACTACTTTGTAGGCATTGATAATTTTTCTTCCTCATCCGTAAGTGGAAACTAATTTACCCAAGCATTTTTATTTTCCAGCCGAACTCATCCGGTAGATGGCATAATTGAGCCGATGAACGCCTACATTAGAATTTTGCATGCAGTGGTCAGAGGAGGATCTCTCAAAGACGAAGCTGAAAAGGCACTGAAGGAGCATCTGGGGCCTGCTGGCGGAGCGATGATAAGAACTTTTGACCAAACTGTGATATCGTACGTAGAAAAATATCATCCATTGCCTAAAAATACTTGTTATTCTGTGCTGAAACCTATTCAGTAAACCTATATCTACTTCAACGTTGATGTAAGTAGGGCTGCAACTAACGTACCAATCATGATAATGTCAATTTAGTACGTTTTACATGCTTAAATATTTATGTGGAACGTTGTGCACGCACTCATTGTATCCACTGTCCATTGTTCATTATCTTGCGCTAGCAAATATCTGTGTTTCAAAAAGGTGCTCTTCCGCACTGGCAAATTATCTTTGCGGCTTCTATAATCGGATCACCTCGACCTGAAACACATTTATAAGATCGTGTTTTGATAGGAAATTTGTGTTTTTCTGCTGTGGCGCTTAAACACTGTCTGCATTCTATTTTCTTTCATTGTCGCAGTTCGAAAACGAAGCTGGCAGCTTTTCAGAGAATTGGCGAAAAACTAGGCTTAGCATGCTACGTCAATGGGGCTTTTGCTGTCATGCTTTACTTGGCTCGTCACTTCCATGACGATTTTGAAGGAGGAATTCTTACCAACGTTAATATTGGAGGTTCGATTAAATGATTGTATCACAGCGTATACTTAATATACGGAAAACATTTTGTTTTGAAATTTACTAAGCATTATCTATAGTACTGTAGTGAAGGCAGGTTCAAACTTTTTTAAGTTCAGTCATCTTGTCACATTTTTGTAACAAAAGTTGGCCACCAAAGTTACCCAGTGCAACTACGGAACATGTTGTTGTTTCGCTATTCAATCTTTTATCGTTCTGCTTTTTAGTATTTAGCTGTATGGGTTTAGTGGCCGAAAAATATAGATGATGATATCGTAAACATATTGCCATGACTCAATATTCATAAGCCACTAGAGAAAACACACGTCAAAACACAACAGCTTTTTATGGAAAACGCGTTTAAGCAAAAATATCGATATAACCAAAATCTTTTTCAGGTGAAAATTGTCATCGCGGTGCCGCCCTAGGTGCTCTTCTGGGGGCTTCGTCGGGTGCATTAAAGAAAACAATTCCTGCAAAGTGGGTGCAAGGACTGAGATTTGGCCCTAAAATTGATCAAGTTTTACACTCAGAAGTTTGAGAGTTATTTTTCGCGATATATTTTTTCAGTGAATTTTTGAACAAATATTACATTTCTTTTGTCTGTTTGCGATGCATATGTGAAACGTTTTTTCTGGGTGTATAGTCATTAATTACACTAAGAGATCGGTTGTTTTTGACGGGTTTACGATGTGACAAATGATATCTTTTAACGTAAAAATGTTGTTGATTTTTGTTGATGTTACCATGGATTACTCTAAAGCTTAGAGTCTAAGCTTTACATTATAATCTACAATCTACATCTATGTATGGTGTTACCAACTTTTTCAGCTCCGGTTTCCACTCCCGAAAGAGATTCAGTTTTAGGGAATTCCCTGAATGGTTGTTGAGCCTGTTTTTCGTGTCTATCTGCAGAAGTTATTGTTTAAATGTTTGTGTTTCGGTTAAGTCGTGAAAAATCGCTATCAAGCAATCGCTATTTTATCTGATGATGATTATGTAGGTTTTTGCGGCTAAGCTTTTATAAAGCGCTTAGAAAACTATATGCAGTTCTATGAGTAATATTGTGGTCATGGATACGTCACTCCACCAAATCCTAAAGCAATGTCGAAGAGAAATTATTGCATATATTACTTTTTGTCTATCAATGAATTTTAGGTTCTGATGTGATGTGTTAAATTTCTTTGTTTGGTACTATATCGTCTTTTGTGATTGGGTGTTTTTGGCAACAGGCGTGTTATACAGTATTACTATTTCTCCAATTATAATTGTTGTTTAATTATGATCTTCCCCATATATGTTTCTCCTGGGAAAGTATACGAACGTTTCCTTATCGTTGTAGAATATAATTATAAATATGGCTACACTATAATTTTTTGCGCACTTCGCGGGATGCGCGTCTATATTACGCTACTAACGTATTCCTTGAAGTATTTTTATTGCTTCTGTATCTATGTGCACCTTTATTGGGACATATAATATATGTCATATATATATGTAAAGTGCAGTTATTTCATTACGTATTTAGAAATTATTAAGTTTATTTAAAATTGTTCTATTTCATGTTTTTGCCGGCGCGCAGTTATGTCATATAACCTACTGCACCAAATGATTTTTTTAAATGTAGGACTGTTGGTATATAGGCCTATTAAATTAAATTTGCGGTGCAGTTCCAGGATAGACAATGTACACTTCGTATCTGCTTAACGATACAACTGTTTTCGACTTTAACTTCATATCTGAACTTTTATGGCTTGAATATGATGCTAAAGTTTCTTATTGGCCGTTTGAAGGTTTTATATTTACAATACACGCTTTATGATATGACGTCAGCGAAGAGTTAAAGTTAAGTCTTTAAGCCTATTATATCGTCTGACGTCATTTTACTGGAGCTGTCTTCGGCTAACACGAATATTCGCAAATTATATAGGTGTTTAGGTGAGATTTTACGGCTTAAGTTTGCCTTTCCAGTCACACTTAAGCTGTTTTCTGATAAAATAAAATCTGACCTTTACTATCGTTCTCTCACCAACAGGCATATACATTCACATTCTTATAACTATATGTGAACCTGTTTTACGCAAATCAAACCCTGCTATATAAACGGCAGGGTCTTTTTCTTAAACCTGCTCTTAGTACAACAGATTGATGTTTGCGGTTTTGCGTGTCATGTATACAGAGCAAACTTCGAAGAATAAGGCAGTATCAACAGCATAACGTAAAGTTAGCAAAAGTCTCAAAGGGTTTGTTTTTTTTTCGAAAATAACTCAGAGATTAAGAACCTTTTTCTCCACATTTTCAATCAGTGGAAGAGGAGGAGGAGTCTTTTCAACAAAGAATTCTTCTTCTCCATTGATCTTTTTCTCCTCATTCGATTCGTTCTCCGGTAAAGCAATTACGTCTACATCTCCGCTACCGATAATCTCCGGTTCAGGAGTCGTAGTCGTCGTCTCTTCAGGAAAGGAAACTGTAACTTCTTCTTCTTGGCCATCTTCTTCAGGAACAGCTTCATCTTCGGATGCTACCGTGTCTTCATCATCATTATCTTCATCCTCGCCGATAACCTCTGTACTGGTGGTTTCCTCTCTCTGTACAAGCATATATTACCAGTCGATAACATAGCAAGCTATTTGCAATCGAACGTTGATAAAAAGCCCAATTCTCCGAACCAAATAGGAGCGTGTGATTGGTGCGTTACATATACAAGCTGCATGTGCATATAGTGTTGATTGTAATTACAAAGTCAGTTGATGGAAGGTTCTTTATGACAATATTCTACACATAGCCTATACTTACGGTAAGAACTATTCCATCACATGTTATTTTTAAATTGGTGATTTGAGATACGCCGTAGGGAATAGTACCACTGGCTTGACAATGAGATCTCGTAGTCTGGAAATTAGGAATAAATATTAAACAACTTAGTATAATAATGTTTAAAACATTATAGAAATATATAAATGAATGAGGATAAGTATCTTATGATTATTTTTAATCGATTTATATTGAAGTTATTTCTGATTTAATTATAAATGCTGTAAAAATCGGCTTTTTAACCGTAATGCTTATTATTACATAAAATAATACTCACATCGGATGGAGCGGTGCAATTGCATTTTTCCGTCCAGGCACATCCGTCTGTTTGAGCGATGACGTAAATGGCGTGAACCTCGTGGCGATCAGGAGTACAGCCTCTTGAGCTGCATCTCTCGCAATAAGACACCTGGAAACATTGGAATTTTGAGACGTGGCAACATGCCAGAAATTTCATGAGGAAAAATTGTGTAATCATGCAGATGTAAATGGTTTTAATGCGTTGACTTAAGTCTGACTTGAATGTTGTATCAATAGGATGAAGCCACTGTATGCGGCTTCGACCCGACGGCATGAAGCTGAGGTTAATGGCTCGATTATTTCAAAAGTATCGCATCATAAAAAGTATTTTTTGTATTGGTTACTTTTCGCCATTATTACTGCGGGAGCGAAAATATGGTGCCAATTGTTGTTACAGCGCAATTGGAATAAATTCTCACTCACAATTTAACGACTGAAAAAAGTCCCAAAAACCAATCCCCGAAAAGTTAAAAATGGAAAAATGTTAAATGCAATGGTACTATAAGGATGGCAAGTTAACGCGGCCACCAAGTTCAAGAGGTGATTCATACCGTGGCCCTGGGGATCGAGATTAGCGTGTACGGCGTTTCGCTGTCGTAATCCAGAAGCACTCTTTCCATAAGTCGGTTAAGCTGACTTGAACGAACCATGTTCCATGGACATGCAAACGATTCAATTCTATGTTTCATGCCCTGCATTTGTTGCCTGGAAAATAAAATATATCCGTTTTTAGCAGTTGAGTAAGTTTAGTTGGTGACGTATAGGCATAAGCAAAGCACTTTGACATACAGAAATGTTATATGAAACCCGTTTAGAATCCATATGCAAGACATTTACGTTTAAAAAAATGAACACTTATTTCCTTTCGAGTCTGAGTTGCTATTTTTACAACTTACCTGATCTGTCTGGGAGTAAAGGGAAAGTTCCTCATTTCGTTCATCATATTCTGGTGCATTTGCGCCATGCTTTGTGCCACGTTTGTATACATCGGCATTCTAAAAGCGGGCATGGAGGGCATGAAGTGAGGTCGGAAATTTGCCATATGTTGCGCCGCACTTGGGAACATTAATCTCCGCGGATGATATCCGGTCATTCTTGGTCTGTGGATGCGAGGCAGAACATAACGTGGAGCAGTTATCAATCTCACAGCTCGACTGGAGTCCCTGGCAAAAAAATGAAGAAAAACCCACTTTAGATCAATGATGCAGAACAACTTACGGATAGCGTAAAATAATCCAACAAAGCATTTGTTTGGAACAAATTTCATACTTGTTTAAAAAAAAATTATTACTGATCTCATTTTTATTTCAGTAAACTTTCAATGACTACATTATTAGCATTCACTAAAAGCAACAAATATCAGAGGTTTAAAAAATAAAGTAAAAGTAAATAAAAAAGGAATAAAATAAAAATAAATAAAGGATTTATATTGACATTTCATCATATACTTCATGACATAACTGCATAAAGTTCTTTCTTTAAAAATTACCTCGGTGAACCAGAGTAGACTGCAGCTGAATCTCGTCGTCCCCCATGATGATGATATGCTTCGACAAATAATGTAAAGGATGTCAGCATCAATACAAGTAAAATACTGGTTCTCATTTTTCTTGACAAAATAATTGAAAATTTTGAAATCACACTTTTCAAAAAAGTTTCTCATATACTTAATCTGCAAACATCATAGGTTATTAAGCACTGTATATTATTTAAAAAATGATGCAATGATTATTATCAAATAATTCTCTTTTCATTTCTGCTTTTTCAATATTCTGTTCTAATAAAATATCCTACTTAGGACTACACACACAATCTTATGCAATATTATAGTATAAGACAACGTTAAAAAACTCAAAATCTTTACACGCGATCAAGTCTGACAACACAAAACCGAAGTTCTCCAAGTCAGAACAGAGAAGATCTTTTCAAATCCATTTTTTTTCTATGAAAAAGTCTGCAGCCAAACAAAATAAAGCTGTTTGTCTTCATTCAGTTTTCACCAACCATCATCAATTAAAATGAGGAACAACTCCTTTTACTCGGAACCGCGCAGCTGTTATTGACACAAATCAATTTTCCTTCTACCGTGACCATGCAGTTTGTACGAGCTACCTTGAACGAAACGTGAGGTTTTCCTTTATTGCGTCATCTGATTTTCTTGTTGAAAATCATCCGATTACAAGTGACGCATTTAAATCCAGGATAAGGTCTGATTTATAGACGAGCAGCTGCCTTCGCATACGCAAGGTATATAACCAACTGTGCTCGCTACGTTGAAACTTTCCAGTTTGATAAAAAGGGCGATGACCGCAGACTGTCGACGCCGTTAACTACAAATTTTTTCAAGTTTGAAACGCGTCATCTCATCAATTCCAAACGTTCTATAATTATCTTTTCAAAAACATGTTTACGGCGGTAGAAGTTTGGAATTTCTCCAAAACGATTAATTATATATATATAAGTATGAAGCTTACGCGATACTTCATTGTCTGATGTTTTTTGAAGTTTGAAAAGCTTGATGCTTATAAGCATCGTCAGCAATAAATAACGTCATGTGTATTAGTCCATTTTTTTGCATAATTATCCTAAACTGCTTATTTGTTTCGAAAGCTGCATCAACAGGTACAGCAACAAGTTTCAAATTTTTTGTTTTTCCTTTTATGCGTCATCCAATATTATCCAATTTAATCAATTCTGAAACACTTCTCGAGAATGTTCCGCTTCGTTAGTTAATTCTTAAGACAGCTTATAGAATATCCTTATATGCACCGGTAAACACGAAGGACGGCTGAAAACGGTTACAATGTATAACTTAGTCATGAGCAAACCTGCAAAATAATACATTTTCACTGGTTTAAAGGCTGTTAATTAAAAAGTCATCCGTCGACCTTTTAGTTTAACCATTCCACGAGATCGACGTATTTTACGAACATTAACCAACAGGTGATTAAAAATGTTTATATACAGCAGAGGATTAAACCGTGTTGTGAAAATTGGTTACGCCTACAGAAAATATTTCCAGCAAACTTGTGAATACATAGGCTACATAGTTAGCCTATGCCTGACAGTATTTACTTTGCACCAAACGCTGCAACTGTTGCCAGACAGCTTTGCAGCAAATATCGGTTAAGTTATTTGCCCTTTTTTATTTACTGTACCTGCCTGGATTTAGTTTAGTTCAAGCTCAAATTACAAAATTAACCTTTGTGTGCAAGCTCATCGATCAAATATAGTATAACTTCCGCTTTGTACAATCTTGGTGCTGTAATAGTTTTAACAAATTAACTGGCAAAAACTTTCCTTAAACTGGTGGAGTCCAATTTTAACTCTTACTTGCACGCATGCAAATGATATATAAATTCGACGTGGGTTTTTTAACAGTGATGGTGCCGCTATAACAGAAACCTTGAACTCTTTAGTAAATGTTTCAGTGGATTTGGAACACAAGACATGGCTGTTATAGCTTCTGCGCCAATTCGTTGTGGCATAATAATCAATGCTTACATATTTAGCCTAAAATTTGATTTTAACCAACCACTTTAAAAGCGACATTACTAAAATCGTTACGTGGCAGTCTCTCAAGGTCACGGTGATACAACCTTTAAAAGGAGTGACAGATACTTGGCGCCATAGGATATATTCTCTTTTAGTTGCGTAATTTTCTTGTAAAACGTCTGGACCGAGGCAAAATTCTCCTAAACACAACCTTATTTTAGCAATCTTGTTTGAACCCGCGCTTGTACCAAGATGAAAATCTTGCGCCCAAAACAAAGATAAAATCTTCTCAGTCTCTCACTACTGTACTCGTATCTAGCAACTCTAGGCATCGACGGTTGAATATTTAAGTAGAATCCTTTTCGCTTCTATCTATGTATGTGATCGACATTAAAAGCTGCAAAAATGTAACCCCTACGACATCGTTTCTTTTACGTAATCTGTTGCAATTTTTAAGCACTTTTCTGGGTATTTCTTGTTTATTTTGTCCAATTTTATCCCCAGCTTAGCGTCGGCCATATTTGAACGGAAACGAGCCGTATTTGTAACCTCAGATACGATCAGTTTTAAAGTAAATTGGATTAGTTAGAGTCATGCAAAGTCGGTAACAGTATTAATCATAAAAACTGATGGTATGTCACAGGCACCATTTCAACCACGCCTATATTTCTGAAGTGTTTTTGTGTCTTTATCGTTATAGCATAGCACAACGCTTGAAGGCGACTGTTTTGTGGGAACTTAATAACTTTTAGCGGGTAATCGGTTCCATTTTCGCATTGCGTGAGAATGTTTTTGTGCTGATATTATACTTCATCAAGTTAAACATGTCTGATTGTATGTGTTTGAAAAAAGATGAGCATATAATCTATTCAACTTTTATTACATTTTTACGTTACATTTTTTCCTCGACATGTTACTAGGCTACTATATAATTAAAGCTTGAAAAAGATCAACAACTAACTTTGAATAATGTATTGTTGGGTTAATTAATCTTACTTTGGAGCTTTCGGCAAACCTGCGTATGTTTTAGAAAAAAGTAAGCAAAAAATAGTTGATGAGTGCATAGTTTAATGCAAAAAAGGCGGGTAAACGCCACCCCCAAAAATAACAACAATATCTGTTTCTATACATTGTTCAACCACATACCAGATAAAAACTTCATTGTTTAAAATACTTTTTAATTTTATTATGACCGCAAAGCTACTCTCATTTCCTTTAAAAACTTTCATGTACATGTGTTAATCATTCATTTTAACTTAAATCTATTTGAAGAGAACAATTAACATATACTCACAAGTTTTCTTTAGTGGGAAAATGCTAATACCAAAAAGACGTAGAAATACTTCACTAAATTAGTTTGGTATGAACTGAAAATTACGATTGTCGATCTACCAGCAACAATAAATCTCTATTGCTTATTGTTCAATCTTGTTTGTCGGAATACCTTCACCAGGATGCCGTAAAGTCGTAAACGAATGCATTATCGGTACAGTATCTTTTGATCGGCTTGTTGCTGTGCAGATAATTGTCTAAAAATTACAAGTTGGCTATAAAGTAAACCAAGTCGGCTGGGGTTAATCTTATGCAAGATACACGAATCACAGCATTAATTTCTGTCTTTGAACATACAGATTTTTTGTATGGCTGAGCTGCTACGTCAGAGTGTTGGTCTTTTAAACTACGTAATGAGCAGTTACAAGGGAAAACTATAAAAGCATTGTTTAGGTTTTCATCAAGAACTTCGCTACCCAAAAGTTAACTCACGGAAGAATTTCAATAACGTGTTAAAAGGACGTGATAGGCTATTTGGAACGTGCTTGTTATAATGGGCAAGTGGTACTGGGATCAAGGCTATAGGGAATGATTTTTTTTGACTGTAACTGCAATATACAGGGTGAGCCAGAAAAACCTACCCCATTTCAAATTGTTACTGTACCAAAGCTGTAGCAATCTGACAGGAGGTTGAATTGAAATTTTGCAGCAAAGGACTTACCATTTGTGTTTCAGGTTTTAGTTTTTATAAGTGAATTATGTTTTGTGCAAATTTTTAAGTTCGGGTTCAGCACTAAAGCGAAAGCCACCTGGAAGGCCTCGAGGGCGCCATCTATATCTCGAGGGCACCACCTACAGGATGTAATCATTAAAACATAAATACATCAAATGGTAACCTTTTGACTTTGAGATGAGACAACAAATGTTTTGATTGCTTATAAATTTTGTCTCTTTTTCCTAATTTGAAATGTGGTAGGTTTTTCTGGCTCATCCTGTATAAATCAATCAAGGTTTTATTTGATTTTGTCTTGTTTCTAAACGACAGGCTGTGGGTGCTGAATCTCAAACATTTACTCTTTACCGCAAGTATAATCATTTACATCAGGGTTGTCCAAACGTTTTTCATTGAAGGCCTGCATGTGCTAAAAAGTTAACAAGTGTCCGGGCCACTCACTATGTGTGAAGATCACTGCTTGCCTACAACACACTAAATATCTCATCTCATCTATAATCTGACTACAATAAAGTTTTGAGAGGGGTTGTTTAGATTTAGAATATGCAGTTTAGAAACAGTCTCAACTTAACAGCTAAATAAATATTGTGTGAAGTTAACTTTTCGGGATATTTAATTTACTTATGCTAACATTTCAGATGAAGATAAAACATGTGAAAGATAGCTATCACTTAAAAAATTTTTAAACATTAACTTACATTCATTTCACGAAACATCTTATGAACGTCCGATAGGAACTCACGATTCGGTTCCAAATTATAAGATCTGTCCAGAGTTTTGTTTATAAGTCTATAGGCTACAGATGAGAGAGCACTTAAGCAAGTTGATAAACAAGTTTGTTTAATACAGCTGTTGTATGATGCACACGGGATATTGACTACATTATTTGACAAAGCCAAATGTCATGACTAAATTTCAATAGATTCAATAGAAAAGTTAACTTACAAAGATCATGTTCTTTTCCTGTGCAGGAAGTTTCACTCGACGAACGGAAGCTGTTGTGCACACTATACAATAAGGTGAATGGTGACAGCTTTTCCAAGTTGATTAGCCATTGGAGCAGAAAGTCTATGAAGGTTTGAGAAAATTAACTTAGGCTACTATATTTTCAAACATGACATCATCTTTAAGATAGGTAGAAAGGAGTCCCACCGATTTATCAGTTTCGTAGAGAAAATCCGATTTAATTTGCTAAAATGTTTTTGTCACATGCTCGCTTTGTCAATTACCGCTGCAAATTGTACAAGACCACAAGACCAAACTACATGTGGAAACTTTTCTAAGTCAAGTCTGATCAATGCCTTTAATTTCAAAAACATTTCTGACGTCAAACTGCGCGTTAGATTAAATTGATTATCATAATGTCAACGCTGTATGTATAACAGTTTTTTAATTAACGAATCTTCTTTGTTGACACTTGCCTCAACTATTAATACACATTGACAATACTGTACACTACATGACTACACTGGTACACAGCTTTTTTAACTCTGCGCTTATATAAAGTGTTTATGCAGTGAGGGATCCCAATCTTTAACCTTGAGAGATTTCTATGTGACATGCTTCTTTCTGTAGAAAGCGTCCAGAAAACCATAACAAGATAAATTTGGCACACGTTTGATCCAATATAGCTTTAAAACATTGACCAGTAGCCTAAATGCTAAATCAGTCTCTTAATGTAATACTGACTGACTGGTATCTATAATAGAATATATATCATTTTGTCTACTCTAGCCCATCTGCGTAGGCATATTCCTATGTGATTTATATCTGTCTTTGTTTGGTACTTGCGAGTTCGGATCATGTGCATTCTTTTTAATCAAAATATCAAATTGCCTATGTCTTTAACAACAGGCTGCGTGACCTAGCCTATACTTATACAGTGAAATACTTGGTCACTTTTTATGCCTGTTTGTTATAATATTTAGGTTAGGACTAGGTTAAAAAGAAACTGAAAAATAGCTTTAACACATAATTTTTTGTCATGAAAGTACTGAAATAACGACAGCCAAACTAGATACTAGCCCACAATTATTGAATGGGAGAAAGTGACAAAACCCTATGGACTTAAAATATGCAAGATGACAACAATACCATTGTGTGATAATGTCATAAGATAGTAGATTAACATGGCCAACCGACCTATAGGCAACGAGGGCCAACACTTTATACTAACTTAGTATTCTAGACAAATACAATCACAATATACTATTTTTAGTCAACTTGGTAGTTGTGTGTTGAGAACGCTGGACTCGCAATAATGCTTCACATGTTACACGTTCAATATTAAGTGAATAGCGACGAGCTACCGTTGTTTGTAATGCAATGTAATATTGTTTGGATAAGGCATTAATGGTGCTTGGTCCTGTTCTGTGGACCTGGTGAACAGTTTTAAATTCAGGGAATACACTGTAAAAAATCTTTTCTAATTATAAGTCAGTGAGACAATTGAGACTAATAGTTAGTCTTCCAACGAAAAGTATGGCTTATAGTTAGTCTCAATTGTCTCACTGACTTATAATTAGAAAAGATTTTTTACAGTGTACCATTGAAAAAAATAAAAAAACGACAAAATGTGTGATATATAATTATTAATTAATTATGTGCATATAATCAGAACTTGCACCAAGACTAACTCGGTAACCAGGGCTCGAGCAATGACGATTCATCGCTGGACGGGTTTAACTTTTCCCTGTCTAAAGATAAAGACCTTTCAATACCATTAATTAAGCTCCTAAATTTAAGTAAAAATGCTATAGCCTATATACTGTATAGTACAAAATTTAGCTTACACAAGAATATTAAGGTCTAGTTATCTAGTATACAAGTGCACAACTACAGGATGTCTTTGTATGCTAGACCCCAGCTACTCAAATTGTGACATCATCAGGTTGTGACTTGCATACCAGACTTAGATTATACAAAAAAATGAAAGAAAAAAAAACTAAAAAATGTGCAGGGAAACGTTTTAGAAAGCATGTTCCCAAACATTGAAGACATTGTTAACTATGACTTAAATAACTTTTGCTTGCTCAATTCGATCACAGTGGCAAAAACATGTTTAAGTGAGCAACCCAAACTAGATAGCAGCAGGCTATAACTATACTAGATACAGTATTACCATACAGCATCTACTGATCTAAATATATTGTTTATGGACCGGTATGATATAGCTTAAGCATGTTTTGTTTTATTAGAGAAACTATCAGTTACCTTATTGTAAAATTCATTATCAAAGGCCCATTGACTGATTGAAAGTAAACGAAAGGTGTTAAGATAACTGCATTTGAGCACATTCCATCTTCTGCTCACTTGCCTGTCTTGGTGGCAGCAAAATGTCACATTCACTGGTTTATAGATTAAAAACTGCAATATGGAGTAGAGCAAGAACTGGATTTCCGAAAGTTCAAAACTACATTTTAAATGTGAACAAACACAAATTCATGGGTATTTCGGTAAGTATTTTTAGTTTTGGGGTCTAGTGCAGAAATGCACAGCCACGTGATGCATTCGTTTATTAAATCCTTGCTATCTAAATTGAGACGTCGTTAGGTTGTGCACTTCTGCGCTAGATCCTATTTTTGTTATTTGGTTGGTTTGTGGTGAGGCTAACATGACCCATGCGGTAACATGTACAGTTGAACATTTGCAGTAACCTCTTAATTAGCTACACACCCATTTTAAATTTTCATCCCAGATGACGATGCAAAATTTGTGTTTATCAGCAATATATTAATAAGGGACGTTAAAACAGTTGATCATTAAAAAGTTATTATGCATGTTTATATATATATAATATATACCGCGTCTTACCCTAAAATTTTTTTAAGTTGCCCAATACAGTATACAAAATAATACAGTATAGAAAATGACTCAGCTGCAATTTTGCAGAGCAATTTGCATATTCTAGTATTGTTGTTGCCAATTGTTAAGAAAATAAGTCCATACAAATAAAAGCGTTAACAATTCATGGTTATGAACTTACCAGAAAATTTGTGCTGGTCATTCATACTACTGCAAAGACTAGAAAGTATTGTGATTAAGCTATAATTGCTTCATTCTTATAACTTACCAGTATACTGGGTTTTGCTGTAATGAAAATTCTGTATGAATAAATGCATTCCTCGTGTTTGTGGTTTCACTGCACTCTTTAGCTGTGTTTATCATATTTTGCGAGTAGATAGACATAGATAAGAATGGAAAAGTTGTTGGACTTGTTGCGGCAACATAACAGCCTCACGTTGATCATGCATTGGAGGCATGGCTTAAGCATTATTGATCTTGTGTAACATCGACAAGGCTGATTTGCCAGCCTTATTTTAAACATATCTCTACCAAACTTGCGTTTCTTTCTCGTGTTTAACCTTTTTTTTTCAGTTTTCTGTCCAACAACGTCAGATCTGTTTATGACAAGTATTTTGACCAAAGTAGTTTGAAAAATTTTAGCTTGGTGAAAATAGATTCAGCGTTCAGCCCACTGCTATTTGTTGGGCTTGCATTTACCACTGCAAATTTGGACTCATATGTCCCTATGTACAGAAGACAAATTTACCTGAAAGATTTTTATATACCAATAACATTTATAGGAGATTTGTGTTGTTGTAGTTCACCCCGGCCAGAATATCCTGGTATTCAACTGAAGTTAATCAAGCAGAAGTGCTTAAGACAATGAGAAATATTGGTATTGCAGCTCACATTGACTCTGGAAAAACAACGGTAACAGAAAGATTATTGTTTTACAGTGGAAGGATAGAAGCAATGCATGAGGTAGGCGTTGAGAAGCTTTTTTTGAAGTTGTCCCATAGAAGTCTCATCAACATGTAGGATTTTTTATCTGATAAGAGTAAAATAACTTCTTTTGTATTCATGGTCATAGGTAAGAGGTAAAGATAAAGTGGGTGCTACAATGGACTCAATGGATTTGGAGCGGGAAAGAGGAATAACTATTCAGTCTGCCGCCACACATGTCACTTGGAAAAATCATTTGATAAATATCATTGACACGCCAGGTCACGTTGACTTCACTGTGGAAGTAGAACGTGCTTTGAGAGTTCTTGATGGTGCAGTGAGTCAAACAAAATTTTTCATTTTGTGGTTATTGTGAAGTTTATTTTTGATGTTATTTGTAGTTTTATATTTTGATTTGGTGGTTCTGACCTTCATCTGTGTTGTCTTCTGCTTGATTCAGGTTCTTGTAATTTGTGCAAATGGTGGAGTGCAGAGTCAAACATTAACTGTCAATCGTCAGATCAATCGCTACAATGTTCCACGTCTGATATTCATAAACAAAATTGATCGGTTAGCTGCAAATCCATATCGATGTTTAATGCAAATACGGTAAGCCAGATTAGGTGTTTAATACATGTAGGCTCTTTGGTTTATGAACTGAGTATAACCTACTGTCATTTAAGTTCTGTCTTGCATGATTTTTAACAAGTTTGCTGTCCCTGGCCATGGGCACTCTAGTGCACGCCTTACAATGTTGATTTTCTTCTAGGTCAAAATTGAGACATAATGCAGCATTTGTTCATATTCCTATTGGTCTTGAAAATGATACGAAGGGAATTGTTGACATCATCAGACGAAAAGCCTTGTATTTCGAAGGGAGTCACGGACAGGATGTGGTTGAGAAAGACATCCCTGATGACTTAAAAGCTATCACGGAAGAAAAGCGCCTGGAACTTATCGGTAAAGTATTTACACATACTTCGACACAGCAACCTTAATTTATCCACTTTTTACTGTTAAGTTTTTTCTACTTTCAGAATGTGTTAGTAACGTTGATGAGCCGCTGGCAGAAACATTTTTGCTTGACGAAGAACCATCGATACAAGAACTCAAGGTATGTTAACTTCGCTCATTGTTTTTCTATTCGGTTGTTTTTTCCTTTTGTTTCTTAATTGAAGCTATTGATTTAAAGTCGATTAATTGTTTTGAATGAATTAATATTGCTACAAATTCTTTAATTCGTTTTGTAATTATTTGTTACAAATTTCATCAGGCTGCAATTAGGAGATCAGTAATTGCAAGAAAATTCACACCAGTACTGATGGGAACTGCTTTGAGGAACAAAGGGATCCAGCCTCTACTGGATGCAGTCACTGAATATCTTCCGGATCCCTCAGAAGTAGAAAACTATGCTTTTGATGATTCAGTTCGAGAGTAAGATAGGAATGTAGTAGTAATTTATGATTTTGTGGTATTGGTACTTAAGTCTCAGAAGGTTTTATACATATACTTCTCGCATTGATTTTAGTGAAGATGACGGACCTACAAAAGTTCTAATGAACCCTGAGAGAAGTCCAGATCACGTTTCTGTTTCTCTTGCTTTCAAGATTGAGGTATCACTGAATTTTGTCTCTCTCATCTGTGGTATTACCAGATGTTTTAGCTCATGAGTACTAGCAGTCTATTTTATAATACACTTAATCATGCCCATTGCCCATTTCATGATTTTGTGTTTTATAGATTTTTGTATATTTCAATCCAATTCAACTTGCAATATTTTATACTACAGTTTATTAAAAACAATTTCATATATTGCACTGAAACATTCGTATTTAGCATTCTGTATAGTGTAAGCTGGTACAAAACGCTTCCTCATTATGTTTTTCAGCAAAGTAAGTTTGGTCAGTTGACGTACTTGCGTGTCTATCAGGGTTTGGTGGAAAAGGGTGAAAACCTGTTCAACGTAAGAACAAAGAAGCGAGTTAGAACTTCGCGCTTGGTTAGAATACACGCCAATAACTTGGAGGTAAGTGGCAACCAATGTTTTTCCGCATTTTCTTCTCTTAGCTCAAAATTTCATTTGAATGTCATATTCAACGAAAACCAATGCAAGAAAGTATGTTTATCTATAAATAACTTAAGAACCCAGTTTTGGAAACGGCAGAAAATAAGCATAAAAGCCAAGAAAGTAGCAATCAATTTGTTTACAGATGTTTTCGGTTTACCTTAATTTATGTCAAAGCGGTTTTAATAGAACCTAAAAACAATTTAAACTTAAATAGCAACACCTGTTTATTGTATTTAAATGACTCTTCAGGACGTGAACGAGGCTTATGCAGGTGACATTTGCGCTTTGTTTGGTGTCGATTGTTCCAGTGGTGACACTTTCGTTGGAAAGTCGAAGTTCGGCATGGCAATGGTAAGTCATATTTTTGTCGTGCCAGTCTATACTGCGGTGCCGCTTTTTATTCATCTTTTTCCGGCAGGAATCGATTTTCGTTCCCGACCCAGTTGTGTCTATGTCACTGAAGGTTGTTGGCCGTGACGATAGCGGCAAACTGAGCAAGGCGTTGAATAGATTTTCGCGGGAGGACCCGACATTCAAGACTTACTGGGACGATGAGGCCAAAGAGGTGATGTTAAGCATTTCTTTCTAATTCCACTGCTCCTGCTGAAATTTGTGAAATTTTAATCCCAATTATTATATCAGCAAACCAGAAGTTACCGCGTTTTTCCACAAAGCTGTTCTTCCATAATAAATTTAAAACGACTAAACTTAATAATACAAATTTAATATATACGAGCACAGTACGTATAACTTAAGTGAAATAAATATGCTATGGTTGCCACCAGGCATGATAATGATCAAATATAAGGCTCAACCGGTGAAAAACAGAACCTTATTTTCTGCCGACGTTTCATTAACCCAGGTTAATGAGAAGGAAATTCTGTTTTTCACCAATTGAGCTTTATATTTGCCAATTAAGTAAAACAAGTTACAAGTAATTCACATTTCAAATCTTTCTCTTGCTCCCAGATGGTTGTGTCCGGGATGGGAGAGCTCCATCTCGAAGTCTACGGTCAACGCATCAGGAACGAATACGACTTGGATGTTGTTCTGGGGAAACCGAACGTCGCCTTCCGAGAAACGATTACGTCATCAATTGAGTAAGTTTCTCTGTTTATGATGATATGATGCTGTTAAAATAGAATGTTTTTAATTTTCACATTTTATATTCTATTTTTGACAAAGTTCTGCGGTTTAAGTGCATTTTGTCAATTTGTAAGACGCGGAAGCGTCTATGCAAGTTTTTATTCTTCATTCAACCTGCTTAACCATCAAAGCACATACGCTTTAAACGCCTTTATTTTGCGCAGCCGTTTAGTATTAAACTTCGCATTATACATTTGATATGATGATGATTTATTTATATCTGCTCAGCCATACATTATTGAAAGGTGATGTGACCGAATGCAGGCTAAATTTCGGAATTCGACATCTATATAAATATTTGAATTGGTTTAATCTGAAGTAATATAAATATCCTATAAAAGTAAAGTCCCGCTGTTGGCGCCGCACCGACCACGAATAGGCCACGAACTTGGAACGACGAGCGAGGAATACATAATTGCGATTAATATGACAAACCTAAGTAAACTATCAACTAGAAATGATAAAAATATGACAAATGCTTCAAGCGTTTATGATATAACGGGTGTCTATTTTCTGCATATCTGGTTTGACAAAACTGCAAATAAGTCATAAAAAGATTTTTTGGCTTAAATATTTTTTTCAAATCTCACCATATTCAAAAAGCTGTGTGTGTGACATTGGACAAATATCACGTCTATTGTCCCATCCAACGGGAAGCTGCCCTGCGAAAAATCTTTGTCGTGCTAAACTGTATGAATTATGACAATAACATCATAATTTCGCGATGGCCGTGAATTGGGCTCGTGAAGTCGGAAAGTACGGAATCGTGGAATTGTACTTTTTTCTGGGCTATTTTTGAACTTCTGAACGGAGTGTCTCTATTTTTGCCGTACTGAGTAATTTTAAATGTACCTTCTGTCCTTTGTATGCCTATATTCATTAATTTAACGTGATTTTATTTATTTGAATTCAAGTTTCTATTGCAAAGTCTGTTTATTGCTTCACAAATTTCCAAATAGTGACAACACTACGTAGCACAGGAATAACGTTTACAGCAAGCGCAAGGTAAACAACTGAAATTGTTCTCACGCGTAAACACACACAACATATCTTCAGCATTTGTCGTCGACATAGACATCTTGTAAAATCTACTTCCAAGGATGGGGATTCCCGTCAGACTGGCGCCAACCCCAGCCCCGGTATTTCTTTTTTGGGTTGGGGATATTTTCGTTTGTTTCGAGTTGAGCGATGAGAGAGCCCAGATCATTTTCCTCACCTTTGCACTTGAGAGGAGCGGAGATCACTCCTCTGTTCAGATCCACTTCTCCGGAGCAAGTTTTGCTTTCCTGCGCAAATAGAATGTTCGTTTTGTTCAATTAATAATTGTTATTTCAATCGGCTTGGAACTATATTCAGAATTTTCTTTCGGCGTAGGGTTATTCGGACATTGGACATTTTTTTAAATGATAAGAACAAACAAAAAATTTAAACGATTGTTGCTTCTATCATACGTTTACCCAAGAGCATTTTATTGCCTGTTTTAATACCCTAACATGCTGTCGTTGTCAGAATAAAGTTCTGCTCAACAAAATCACTTCTAAATTTGCCGATCGTACTCAGCCCCATTTTTATAATGTTTGACTATGGTGTCCAGTAAGAGGTTTTAAAAGACCGCGAATTTTAAAAACCATCTGCTAATTTTCTGTTGAAGTTGCAAAAGTAAAAATTTTGAGATACCGTTGGAAAAAGTTAAGATACCGTTTCGGTCCAGCACGAAAACACTTTAAAAACACGACTTACTCCATCGATGACAGTGCACTGTCCGCTTGTCTTGATGGGTTGTTGGAGCCAGCTGGTAGTTCGCTTGCAGTTAGTCGGCATGAGCACTAGTGTCAGCCGACACTGGGATTGATCAGCATTCTGAAATCAATATGAATTAACTCCGTTTTTAGGAGTTCTTACCAACTAGATTACTAGACACAGCTCGTTTTAAAAGATTCACCGTTCAATATTGGTTTATTTCTCAAAAGAGTTTAGGCGGCGAAGAACTTCTCAATTAGAGTATAATTTAATTAATTGAAAAACACAATAAATGCAACAACATCAAAGTTGTCTATGACTGTGCCAATACCTTGCATTGAAAGGAGTTATGTCCATATGTAATGGTGTAGAGTTGAGAGTTTGACGTGGAAATTATGTTGTAATCAGACACCATGAGTATAGCCAATCTCTGCATCAGCATTTTTGAGTGATCTGTAAAAGAAATCATGTAAATTTTTTTCTGCTATCAACAACATAATAAATATAATTTTTCGTATAGGTATAGTTCACATTATACAGCCAGATAATGGCAACGATTCAATGTCATCACCTGGGTACCCAAAAATGTCTTGAGGCTGAACAATCCCCATCACGTAGAGAATGCAGCAGGTGAAAAGAAACGTTCTCCTTGTTGTTTCCATCACGATTTTCAGTGTAGTTTTTCTTACAAATTAAATCAATTACCTTAAGCTCTGCGCAAAGTAGGTAAAAAATAACGTCAAAACACAAGTTTTCGATCAAACGAATTTACATAACAACGATAGTATTTTGCCCAGCAGAAGACCAGGCATGTTTAAAAAGCAGCGCTGCGTGTCCTTAACTTGAGCTAATTGTAACTGATAAGTTGCACCAATTGACTTGTCTTATATATAGAATATTTTTTTGGATTTCCTTTACGCCCATACAGTCATAAATATTTTTTCTGCCTGTATACGTCGTAAGGCTTCCGTATATGGCGCGGAGAATAAATAATTACGATAAATACGACAAAGCTAAGTAAAATTATATCGGTAAGTATTAATAATATGACAAAGTTTTCAAATATCTCCTTTCTAGAGTGCATATTGTTTGTAAATCAATGTGGATAAGTTGGTAAATAGTCTCCGTTTTTAATGGTTTTTTCTGAAACAGAAAAATCGGTTATCTTTTTTTAGTCATATAGTGGATACAAATACAAACACAGCAGGAATGACATAAATTTAACCCGGGTTTTCCCAGCACAGATTGGTTTCTTAGAATATGTTTAAGAGCAATGTCATCTTGACTGCGTACCGGCCCTTTTGAGATCCTAACCTCGTCAATGTTGTCATAATTTTTTAATGCTTCAGTTGTCTTTAGAGTTTACGACTTTAGAGGGTAATGTGTCACGTAATTGTTGAATATTATTCACAGGATATTTGCACCAATTTTTAACGGGTAGCAGATCGTATTGGCGAACAACAAGGTTAGGGGCTATCTTGGTCAGAAAGTATAGAGATGTGTCAAATTGAAAAAAATGGAATTCGGTAGAATACAAATAACAAGCTTTGGTATTCGTGAGAATTCGAACCTGCTGACTTTGCTTATTTTGATCAAGGGAATCTGACATTGATCCGTCACCTTGTTGGTAAATAAAAGCCATCAATTTCTTTTTTGCTTTTATGAAACTACCAATAAATTAATAATTCCCACAACCATTCCAATGTTTTACGGTCAGACATATCGTACAGTACAACCGAAAATTTGAAAGTTTATGTTGCTAATTTGTTGCTTTCTGTTAAACCATGGATTCGATCCTAATCTGCTTCCAAGATTCGGCTTCATGAGAATGGCAGAAACGGTCGATAGTCGTACGTAATATTCGGACGCATGTTCAACCTGATACATATACCTTCCAGTGAGTAATTTATGGCAAGCATTTGTACGCAACGCACCTTGGAAAATTCTGTTAGCCCGCGGCATTTTTGCTTTCACTTCTTTCCGTTTTATTTTCATGTCCTACATAATCGTAAATCCCAATGGGATTTTGACTCTGTATTTCCTAAATATGCCACGATAGATCAAACCGTTATGTTATATTACCTTCACATGTTATATTTATGATGTATGTTTTGATTTTGGTACGCAAAATACTTTTAGTGCGTTTTCTTACATTTTCACTAATGTTTTGTTAATTTTGATGTTTCAAGGTTTCCGAGCTAGTTTATATGTAGGGCTTGCTTTGTGTTTTTTAAGTAATCGTAAATATCTTACGTTAGATTTTTGTAGATGCTGAATTTATAGGTTTTGTATAAACTCAAATGGGTCAGGTCATAGAATTGTTCACAATTTTTTTACTAACGGCAACCCTACTAGTACACGACCACGTATAATGAGTGAGTCAAACATTGAAAGTGTGATTCTTGAATAAATACAATCAATAACTGGTACAAAACACAAATATCACAAATTGTCAGCTTCCGTTGTCCGCATAGACATCTTGTTAAATTTTTTACCAAGGGTGGGGATTCCCGTCGTCTTCGTCCCATTTCTTTCTTGGGTTGAGGATGTTTGCATCCAATCCGAATTGTGCGAGAAGAGCGTCCAGGTCGTTTTCCTCGTCTTTGCAATTGAGAGGAGCGGAGATCACTCCTGTGTACATATCCACTTCCCCGGAGCAAGTTTTAGTTTCCTGCGTAAACAGAACATCTTTTATTATCTCAATGCTGGCGGACATTTTGTAGGAAGCTTAAAGTTTTTCGAGATTTTGCTACATTTTCACCGAAATTCATGTTGCTCGCGCAACACGTTTCGCGAAAGGGTTTCATAGTGCATGCGAACGTACTAATGCAAGCAGATTTAAGTTTCGCAAAATGACGATCTAGTTCTCCTTGGTTAGTTAATTCTTTGTTCCACTCACCCCATTAACAATGGCGCAGAGTTCGTCGGGGTCAGTTCGCCTGCAATCCGTCGGCATCAGTGTCAGTGTCAATTGACACTGGGAAATGTCACCTTGCTGGAAACAATTGTAAACTTTTCACACTAGCAAAGATTGGCTTTAACACTTGTTTTTTCAAATTTTCCAAACAATTACTGTATTTAGGAAGCTTTGTCTTATTCTAAATCAGCCGTCACAATTGACAATTTTTGCAAATGGGTATTTATATGACTGGCTAAATGTACCCTGCACTGAAAGCTGTTGTAGCCATTCACAGTGGTGTAGAAACGAGCGTTTTTCGTGGTAATTCTGTTATAGTCGCACACCATGAGTTTAGTCAGCGCCTGCATCAGCATTTTCGAGTAATCTGAATTATAAGATATGCAACAAAATGAGAATCGTTTCTTTGGTAAAAGTTTTCAGGTGCTATTTCTCATTAAACATATAGCTTCAACCTTTTAAGTTGAAAATAGCACTAAACAGCAAGCTAATTGCAGCATCGCGAATCTTTGCATGCGTTAAGTTATTTACCTGGTTTTCTTTGGTTGACTTGCACGGCCTCCGTCATGTAGAGAACGTAGCAGACAAAAAGAAGAATTTTCGTTGTTTTTTTCATCACAGATTTCAGTCAAGTTCGCACACAAATTAAATAAATATCTAATAGGTAAAAAGAAACACTATCGAAAAGTACACTTTTCATTAACTGCATTTTTGCAACAATATTATCAATCCGTGCACTGTTACATCAAACACTGTGTTAACAGTAGATTGTTATCAACAACTTGCTCCAATCAAGTAACCTTATATAACTTTTTTTTCGCTTTCTTTTTTTCGTCTCTTTTCAGGCGCAATCATATTAATCACTTCGTGAAACTCAAATTATACGGTATTTCCAGCCACCCGATTACGTATTAATGAATTGGATCAGCGATTTTTTGCGATTATTATTTTCTTCGGCATGCTCTAGAATTTCCAATGAAGTGATTACACGAACACACGCGTTCCCACACTCTACTTGTTCGATGTCTTTTATCTTTTAAGCCCGAAATCCTGAAACTTCATGTAGGTCGGTGCTCTCTCGACCCTGCTATTTTAACGTTCTCGAGTTCCCATCATTAAGATTATGTAACTTACATCGATAATTGCAGCACGCTGACGTATGATCGTAATTTATTTACGGACATCATGCTGATGACTTCTTTCTGTGTGGCCTTGAAGTTGTCTGCCATGCAATAGGTAATTATAACAAGCATGTACGTTCTGGCGAACGGTTTTCACTGCATTTTCAGGCGCATGTATAAGCAGATATTTACAATGCTACTATGGCCCAGGTCACTACAGAACCAAGAAAGTCGTAATTACGTCCACTTGCTATTGAACTTGAGATATTGGCGAAGCAGTTGTATGACACAACCTTAAATTTCCAAATAAATTTCATAACAAATGTCGGTATTGGTGGTCGAATGTTGGCTAATTTTACACTTGACGATATTACAAAAATGTCTTTTAACCCGATATCACATGCATTGTCCCTTTTTATTTTTAGGCCGTGTACTATCTGGCTTTCACTCCGGATTGTAAGATTGCGCAGTCATGAGAGTTTATGGGAATTCGTCATTGTTAGACTGGTTGTTTTGAATTTGGGCCTTACGCTTGGCCTAATTCTATTCAATTGAAAATGTTGGCCAGCATAATAAAATCATTTGTCGAATGCCGTAATCCTTTTTTCGCAGCAGTTCGGTTTTAAACAAAGAACAATTTTACCATACTTTAAGCCGCGAATTTCAAGATTTACAGGATCGGAAAGTCATGACGTCGTCTTTACGTCATGGTACGCATTCCGTCACATGAACGTTCAGCCAATGGAAAAAAAATGATATTCCAATTTTCTGTAAATAATTAATTTTCATGAGTTGGAATTTGCATTTCAAGTTTCATAAAATTGAATTCCTCTTCAATTAATTATTTATCTTTCGAGTTTATGGATTATAAGAGATTTCGACGGTTTTGGTTGAACAAGGGCGCCTTGTAAAATAAACAAAGGGGCACTTAACGAAATGTTTCAAAACTGTCCATTGTTTTGCCAGTTCCGACGCGGTCAATGTCAATTTTTGCAATTTGTATCGGATTACGCTATTATTTCAATTTTAAAATCACATTTTAAAGTTGTAAAACTTGATCAACATGAATGAAAGCCGGAATATTAAGCAATTGCATTTGGTGCTTTGTCCACTGGAAATGATTGTAGTCATTTTCAGTGTATTGGATATGACAGTCAATTAATATTTCATCATTGATATATAGCGCTGTCACCCATTCATCATAATCTAAGGAAATTGTTATTGATCAAACAAATTACCACTGACTTTGTAGATCGGTAAATTCGCGGTTGTAAACTTTTGCGCTCACAATAATCTTGTCCCTTACCACCTGGTGCTCCATTTTGTTTTGAAGCTTTCGTCTTATTCTGTGTCATACAATATAGCTGTATATTTATTGTTTATTCCGTGCAATAACTGCTACTGATGTTGACGAAATTTTTCCAAATCCGTTTCCAATCTGCTATTTTCTTTCGTCATTTAACGCATACCGACATATAGACTTGTAAGTTTATGGCACGACTCCAAACTTTTTTATAATTAATTTTTTCCGATTTTTCAGCTTCGACTACACTCATAAACGGCAGAGTGGAGGGGCCGGGCAGTTCGGAAGGTTAATCGGGTACATAGAGGTAGGTCTTTGCAGATTGACCGAACTTGCTTTTCTACAGTTTGATTTGTCCAAAGTATTCTCATTAAGGCGCACTCTTTCTAACCGCATCTACCCCAGTTCCCATGAAAATGATGTGACATCACATCAAAGTTAGGTCTGACGTTACCGATCTGTAACTTTTCTGATAGTCTTATTTCGTGGTTCTTGCTTTTATATACGCGTGTTCACAAATTCGGCGTAAAGTATATTGGTCCAATTTCTTCGTTTTTTTTCGACGGCGACCATATATGGCTTAGTATGTTTCAAGTTTAAGGTTATGCATTTAACTTTTATTGGATTAAGTTCCATCAATTTTTATAGACTTGTTTTTTCGTTTTTTAGATCACTTTCCGTTAAAGTTCACTCGCGCCTATAACCTTGTAAGTCGTTAATTTTATTTCGTTAAACGAAAACTCGATTACCATGTCCACTTGCACGTTCTATCGCGTGGTCTTTGGTACGCAGATTTTGCGTGGTCTTTGGTACGCAGAGCGCTCGAGTTTTGTTTCGGAAAGGAACTTTAATACGTCGAAAAAGTAATAGCCCTTTTCGACAAATAAAAGAAAAAAAATCCAGAATTCTCTCTACACGTTTATTGTCCACATCGTTCAATTATATCAGCAAAATCTTGTAATCTTAGCACGGCATAAACAATGACCATTCACTTGACATAATAATCTCTTTTGCAGCCTCTTCCGGCCGATCAAAATACGAAACTGGAATTCGTAAACAAAACAACTGGTACCAACGTCCCAAATTGCTTCATGAGCGCGATCGAAAAGGTACGTAATCATCAACGTTTTTCTAGATTACTTGAACTTTGGCAGAAAAACTGCATGTATCTTAAATCCTACCGCTTAGTCTATCATAATTCCAGTATCTCGCCATTTACGATATCATTAAAAATATTACACTATAATTAAAAAAAAACACTTTCCCGTTACGTTTGTGTGAATCCTGACTTGTATTAATCTTTAGCATTAAAGGTGGAATTAAGAAAGTTTTTATACGTGACAGGGTTTCTTGGTCGATTCAACAGATAAGGGTCCACTGATCGGGGCAAAGATGGCCGGCTTCCGGGTCGTAGTGGAAGACGGGGCTAGTCACTTGGTCGATTCATCCGAGATCGCTTTCCGTCTCTGCGCACAGGGCGCTTTTCAGCAAGGTATGAAAGTGATCATTTTGAGTGCATCTCTCCCATATATAGCGCATACCAGCTTGACATATTTTTGTCGAATCGAACGCCACCGCTATTTATGTGTTTACGGAATCCTGAACCAGGCGCTTTCTGTAGGCTTTAATCTTTCCGCGCTTTCCATTTACTTAAAAAGGAACAAGATCCTGTTTAGGAAATAAGCGGTTATAGACGGGTTTGACATTCTTGCTAAACATAAAGCTTCTTCGAGTTTTTAGCTGTCGCTCATGGGAGTGATATTTTTGGCCGGGATCAGATGTTATTAGCTGTTGTCAAACGAATGGAACTGCTGCATTTGTAAACTATTACTGTATAATTCGTGTAGAATTACAGTAGATGGAGTGTTTTGAACATTTCAATTTGTGTATTTGGATATACGTTTCAATGCGGTGACCAGATATCAGAATGTGGTTTATGACAAATCTGTTTTTTGCTATGAAATATTGTATCTCTCTAATTTGCGTTCAACCCCAAAAAATAATAGGGTCACCCCCTACGCCGTATACATGCAGTACTCATAGTAATATTTTTATTAGATTCAAATGTCAGAACTAATTATGATGATTTTACTCAGTTTGTTATTTCACTAACGGTTCGAAATGAGAAAACGTTTACAAAATTTTAGTTTGACTTCATTTACATTTTTTCATCATCTGGTGTTCATTGGCTTACGACTCATGACGTCCCTATAACTTTTACGATGACGTCATCTACAGCTATGGATCGCGGTCTGAAATGCATCCTGGAGCCGATCATGAAAGTGGAGGTGAGCGTTCCTCACGAATTCCAGGGATCTGTTCTCGCTTCCATCAACAAGAGGAAGGGAATGGTCGTCGATCAGGACAGCGATAGCGATTATGTCGTCATCAACTGTGACGTATCACTGAATGATATGTTTGGCTACGCAACAGAACTTCGGTCCATCACAGAGGTATAGTTTAATTTAACAGCTAGAATGTACTTTTCCTAGTTTGTACATATTTGGTTGTAGAGGATTGTGACGCTGATAAAAATGCGTTGAACAACGAGGAAACCATGTTATTGATTAAAGCACTTTTTAGTGTCGACTCTACCTTTTTTAATTTACCGCGTGGTGACGCAATGAATCACCCAACACATCGCGGAAAGCTGCAAATTACATTTCATCTCACACTTTTACCTACTCTAGCCAGGCATTTTCTACCCCACACACTTAACACTTTGCGTTGTTGCACCCAGATATTATATAGGTGGTTTCAGCAACCCGTAGGACTTGCATAAATAAGCCACGGCTTGATAACCGCCCTCCATGTACATTTCTCAGGGCAAGGGCGAATACACGATGGAGTTCAGCAGATACCAGCCATGCCGCAATGAAGTTGAGGAGCAGCTCATCCGCAAGTACCAGGAGGAAAATGCTCCGAAGAGCACGAAGAAGAAAGCCGGACGCAAGAGATGATTTGTGTCTGTTGTTACGTCATATCGTCGTAGTAATGGAAACCCTGCCGTTAGATGGCAGCGGTTTGCTTTCTAACGCTCTTTAGAGTTTCCCGTTACATTGAAATAACCTTTTTGGAATTTAGGAAATTTTTTTGCTTATTACTTTTGCCCGCATTTTGTTGAAAGAATGTCATATTGCAATGAACGACTTCGGCCTACAGGCATATTGTATTGTTTTTCTTATACTGTAGATTCTTTCGAGATACAGTGTATTAACGATTCCGGAAGTTTTTCTTCCGTTTTACAAAGATTAAATAGCTTGAATACTACTATCACTGTGGTTGATCAATAATTATATAACAGCGGCTGTTTCTGCCGCTGTGACACGAGTACGCAATTCTGTTTTTCACCCATTGACGTGAAGATATGCCGATTGCGTGTATAATACATACTCCGTTTGTGTAAAGCGGTTGGAAACAGAAATGAAAACATAAAAGTGGAATAGTTTGACGAACAATATCTTGTAGATGTTGCTGATAGGTTCATGCAAACGCAGTCGTCACATTCTTACTGCCACTGATCTACGCTTGTTAGCAAATGAATTATTATATCACTGGTCAACACAATTTTTGGTGCAACAAAGATAAGAGGGGTTTTGGGGGTTTTCGAGTGTGGGGATTCCGAAAATGAAGTCCGTTTTCCCGTATCAAATCTTTTTTTTCACAGTAGACATCACACGTTAACCCTTTGAGGACCATTGGCACACATATGTATCACAGATATATTGCTCATCAGTGCCTTTTCTTCGAACTTGTCCCCATGGGTTTGTTAAAAAAGAAATAGAAACCTTATTGAAAATTTATAAGTATCTCAACTTGGATTCAGCCATAAAGCCGATACCACACTTCGATCAACTGCCTGTCCCTGTGTTTACAAGTTTTCATGATGATAGTGATGACGATGATGAAGACCATGACGTAATTTATTTTTCCAGTGAAGCTTCAGCCCCACTGACTTTCGATGGAGAATTTGTCACGTCTCAAACTGATTCTAAGGCGCATTCACCTTTTTCTCAAGCACATCTGAATGATTTGGTGCGAGACCTCGACCTTCCTAAGAATGCTGCTGAGCTGTTTACTTGCATTCCGTTTACAAGAAAGGTACTTGTTGACTTCTGGGACAAAAGTTACATTTTATAGTCATCGAGAACAAACTCTTTTGCCATATTTTACCATGCAAGATGGATTTGTGTATTGTAATGATGTCCATGGTCTATTGAGTGGCATGAACTACAATTTCGAACCTTCTGAATAGCTGTTTATAGACAGCAGCAAGGCCAGCCGTAAGTGCGTTCTCCTTAACTATGCGGGCAAGTTTGCCTCCATACCAATCGGCCATTCTGTTTCGATGAAAGAGAATTATGATACCATGCAAATAGTGCTGACAAAACTTGACTACAGTAAACATAACTGGGTTATTTGTGGCAACTTGAAAGTATTAAGCATGCTACTTGGACAATAGCATGTTACACCAAGTATCCTTGCTTCCTTTGCCTGTGAGACAGCAGAGCACGCAAGGAGCACTGGCATCGGAAAACATGACCTGAAAGGGAGGAATTCATAGTTGGTGAAAAAAAAACATAATAAAAAGCCCATTAGTTGATCGCAAGAACGTCTTACCCCTTTGCACATTAAGCTCGGCCTTATGAAGCAATTCGTGAACGCTTTTACCAAGATAGAAAGACAATGGAACGAAGATGTCAAGGACGATGGGACACGAGCATGATGGGAGATTACTGTTGGTGCCTCATGCGAGACTGCAGCAGTAAGTCATATTCTCGTCAAACAAAACGGAAGAAAGTTTCACCCTGAAGCTTATATGCTAGTTAATGTTTTTGTAAATAAAGTTTTGATATACTCCTTCACACAGTAGTAACATTGTATTAGTATATAAGATCTTTCTAGTTTCATCCAAATTGCATTTGCATCGTCAATTGTGTTGTTTCTTAGTGCTGCAGTAACTTATGGCATTAAACTTTGCCTAGCAGACTAAGCCAAAAATGTTGTACTAGCGTATGAGATTCAAATATTTTATGATTTTATGTAGAAATAAGATGCGTAAATTTTGACCTCATTTTCAAACTCAGCGACCCAAATTTACTTTAAAAATAATCTTTTTTTTCATCCACCAGAAGTTGGTTTTTAAATTGTTGACCAGTTTCATCTTCGATGATGACGTTTATTTTTCTCTAAACCAACTCCCCAACAAAGAGTAGTCGTCATGCCAGGAAATGACGTATTGAAGCGAATGAGGAAAAACAATTTTTTGTCAGCTTGTATTGTTTTTCATTTTGACATTTGACATTTGACATTCAAATGACATTTCATCTCACACTTTTACCTACTCTAGCCAGGCATTTTCTACCCCACACACTTAACACTTTGCGTTGTTGCACCCAGATATTATATAGGTGGTTTCAGCAACCCGTAGGACTTGCATAAATAAGCCACGGCTTGATAACCGCCCTCCATGTACATTTCTCAGGGCAAGGGCGAATACACGATGGAGTTCAGCAGATACCAGCCATGCCGCAATGAAGTTGAGGAGCAGCTCATCCGCAAGTACCAGGAGGAAAATGCTCCGAAGAGCACGAAGAAGAAAGCCGGACGCAAGAGATGATTTGTGTCTGTTGTTACGTCATATCGTCGTAGTAATGGAAACCCTGCCGTTAGATGGCAGCGGTTTGCTTTCTAACGCTCTTTAGAGTTTCCCGTTACATTGAAATAACATTTTTGGAATTTAGGAAATTTTTTTGCTTATTACTTTTGCCGGCATCTTGTTGAAAGAATGTCATATTGCAATGAACGACTTCGGCCTACAGGCATATTGTATTGTTTTTCTTATACTGTAGATTCTTTCGAGATACAGTGTATTAACGATTCCGGAAGTTTTACTTCCGTTTTACAAAGATTAAATAGCTTGAATACTACTATCACTGTGGTTGATCAATAATATAACAGCGGCTGTTTCTGCCGCTGTGACACGAGTACGCAATTCTGTTTTTCACCCATTGACGTGAAGATATGCCGATTGCGTGTATAATACATACTCCGTTTGTGTAAAGCGGTTGGAAACAGAAATGAAAACATAAAAGTGGAATAGTTTGACGAACAATATCTTGTAGATGTTGCTGATAGGTTCATGCAAACGCAGTCGTCACATTCTTACTGCCACTGATCTACGCTTGTTAGCAAATGAATTATTATATCACTGGTCAACACAATTTTTGGTGCAACAAAGATAAGAGGGGTTTTGGGGGTTTTCGAGTGTGGGGATTCCGAAAATGAAGTCCGTTTTCCCGTATCAAATCTTTTTTTTCACAGTAGACATCACACGTTAACCCTTTGAGGACCATTGGCACACATATGTATCACAGATATATTGCTCATCAGTGCCTTTTCTTCGAACTTGTCCCCATGGGTTTGTTAAAAAAGAAATAGAAACCTTATTGAAAATTTATAAGTATCTCAACTTGGATTCAGCCATAAAGCCGATACCACACTTCGATCAACTGCCTGTCCCTGTGTTTACAAGTTTTCATGATGATAGTGATGACGATGATGAAGACCATGACGTAATTTATTTTTCCAGTGAAGCTTCAGCCCCACTGACTTTCGATGGAGAATTTGTCACGTCTCAAACTGATTCTAAGGCGCATTCACCTTTTTCTCAAGCACATCTGAATGATTTGGTGCGAGACCTCGACCTTCCTAAGAATGCTGCTGAGCTGTTTACTTGCATTCCGTTTACAAGAAAGGTACTTGTTGACTTCTGGGACAAAAGTTACATTTTATAGTCATCGAGAACAAACTCTTTTGCCATATTTTACCATGCAAGATGGATTTGTGTATTGTAATGATGTCCATGGTCTATTGAGTGGCATGAACTACAATTTCGAACCTTCTGAATAGCTGTTTATAGACAGCAGCAAGGCCAGCCGTAAGTGCGTTCTCCTTAACTATGCGGGCAAGTTTGCCTCCATACCAATCGGCCATTCTGTTTCGATGAAAGAGAATTATGATACCATGCAAATAGTGCTGACAAAACTTGACTACAGTAAACATAACTGGGTTATTTGTGGCAACTTGAAAGTATTAAGCATGCTACTTGGACAATAGCATGTTACACCAAGTATCCTTGCTTCCTTTGCCTGTGAGACAGCAGAGCACGCAAGGAGCACTGGCATCGGAAAACATGGCCTGAAAGGGAGGAATTCATATAGTTGGTGAAAAAAACATAATAAAAAGCCCATTAGTTGATCGCAAGAACGTCTTACCCCTTTGCACATTAAGCTCGGCCTTATGAAGCAATTCGTGAACGTTTTTACCAAGATAGAAAGACAATGGAACGAAGATGTCAAGGACGATGGGACACGAGCATGATGGGAGATTACTGTTGGTGCCTCATGCGAGACTGCAGCAGTAAGTCATATTCTCGTCAAACAAAACGGAAGAAAGTTTCACCCTGAAGCTTATATGCTAGTTAATGTTTTTGTAAATAAAGTTTTGATATACTCCTTCACACAGTAGTAACATTGTATTAGTATATAAGATCTTTCTAGTTTCATCCAAATTGCATTTGCATCGTCAATTGTGTTGTTTCTTAGCGCTGCAGTAACTTATGGCATTAAACTTTGCCTAGTAGACTAAGCCAAAAATGTTGTACTAGTGTATGAGATTCAAATATTTTATGATTTTATGTAGAAATGAGATGCGTAAATTTCGACCTCATTTTCAAACTCAGCGACCCAAATTTACTTTAAAAACAATCTTTTTTTTCATCCACCAGAAGTTGGTTTTTAAATTGTTGACCAGTTTCATCTTCGATGATGACGTTTATTTTTCTCTAAACCAACTCCCCAACAAAGAGTAGTCGTCATGCCAGGAGATGACGTATTGAAGCGAATGAGGAAAAACAATTTTTTGTCAGCTTGTATTGTTTTTCGCGTGCTGAGTAATAGAATAATAGCCCTAACATTGTAACGTATATGTAATAAAGAGAAGAAATATTAACACGCAATAAATTCATTGCAATGCAAAAACTTTCGAGCGCTCGCTTTGCTGTTGGTAAACAACCGTAATTTAATTTTCTGGTCAATCGTAAAACAGGGCGTTATGTAAGCATTTTGTTGATTTTGACCCGTGCGCTTTGCACGTTAAGAACGGCATGATCTGTACACAGTTGCCGACATTTTTTGCAGTGAAGCAGTTTTGTGGCCTCGTCCAATTTACTTGCTACGACCGAGTACAATAATATTTGCGGTTACGACTTAGGTGATGAAAGGTATTTGGAGACACGTCATAGCATGTTACTGAGACGTCGAACCAGTACGATCAGTCACGGGCTTTGTTTGGGCGGTGTGTTATAGCGGTTGAAATACCGCATGCAGTATATAGTTTAATTCCCGAGTGAATATGAAGTAAGATGTGCAACGCCCTACGTACTCCTTTGTGACTTGGGTTTGCAAAACGAGACCAACAAATTGCTATCGAGATTAGCGGTATAGGTCTACAGCACGTAGTTGTTTTGTAGCAAATCAAGCAAATCCTGGTTGTATTTTAACTGTCATTTGTCAAAATGAGCATCGGGAAATCCCACGTTGTCACCTTTCAGCGGGAGGGAGCCAACTTTGGTTCGTAATCGCAAGGATATGCAGAAATTTTAACTGATAAATACGGGATCAGTCGAAATGCAAAAAAAGTTAAATGTTTACCATAGCAATACATCTGCAAACAAATGATATTTACAGAGCATCCTGTAGCTGGGGTAGCTATCCTCAACACGTCTACACATTGTTTAGACAATGATTGGTTGGTGCAAATTTGCTGGTAGATTGGTCAACACATTTAGGTAGTAGACCCACTTTATTCGCTACCGGCGAAGACCGAAAGTGCAGCAGTTTAAGTTTGATCTTATTAAGCAAATGTAGACAACAAAACGTTTCAGTATAACTTGTTTTGTTTAAGGTGCCAGCTTAGAATAAACATAACGAAAAACCTCTAAGCATGGCCGGAGAAGAATACGACACGATTGAGGTCCAGCAAGAGACATCTTTAACCAACCAAGCTCACAGAAATGAATCTCAACAGGTGAGAGTTAAACGATTTTTGACAAAACCTCGGATTCTTACTGAATTCAAAATCATATTTCTATTCTAGTCTAATTGTCATTTTGTGAAAATCAATTTGCATTTAGTTAGTGATGGATCAGCAAATTTGTTCACTTGTTTTCAATAAGCATTTGTACAGTATATGTATGGGGGGAAACCGTCTAGCAAGGAACAATTTGCTGGTAACGCCGATTATCCTGATATGCCGCTAAAGTTTTCATGGTTGTTACAAAATACTTCAGTGTAAATCTTCACACTGTATTTTACCGCAACGCTGACTCAAGATCCGCTTTTTTGAAACTATTTAATTTTTGTTACCATCTTCTTTCGAACGTTTTTAGGCCAAAAATGCTGACGTTCAAATTGCCAAACCAATGGACAGAAGCACCACTTTCATTAAGGTGTTTGCCGGCGTCTTGGGAGTTGTTGCAATTGTGCTTGTCATAGTTCTGCCTATTTATTTTGAAGTCATACGTGAGTATGTTTAAAGGAATCTTTCCATCGCTATTTTGGTTGTTATTAGTCGGCGTATTTGTTTGTCTACTGCAGGCTGTGATCTAACAATTCTTTGGATTCTGTGCCCGATAGTCGACTGATATTACAAATAAGACCGTACACTTCTTTAATTGAAATCGTAATGATAATTTTGATGTCCCTAAATCTCGACGCTATAGCTGATGCTTTCAAGGTCATGCAAAATGTAACTGTCAGGGGTTGGTATTTATAAACCTAACATGCTTAACCCCGCCAAAACCAAATAAACACCCACACAAAACTATCTTAATCTTAAGCACAGACAAATACCATGCAAGCACCGGCTGTAATACCGTAGTTTTACGGAAATCCATAATTTGCGTCTTTCGAAACAGAAAAAGATGATGAAGTCGTTGTACCGGTGACATCGGATGAGCTCAGATTCGATTGCCATCCGCAACCAAACCCAACGGAAGAATCTTGTGTCGCCAAGGGGTAAAGTTTAATTTTCAAACGCGTTCGCTTTTAGGCAACCGTAGTCATTTGTGTTTGTTATGCTAACTCTACTTTATCAAAATTACCTAAGATTTCTATTCTATGCATGGAGGTAGACGTATTTTTAGTCCATTTCCACTGTTGTACAACACACTTTGTTCAGAAGCACATTTTTCTATTGCAGATGTATTTGGGATGCTCACACAGACAGCACAAGCGCTCCGAAATGTTTCTACGCCGAAGATGACGGCTATGTGTGGGAAAGCGGTCCCAACACAATACCCAGCGGATACTCAGCAACTATACGTAACAACAACCCTGTGGCTACGGCTAGGGCTGTAAATCCATCATCATTTGAACTACTGGATGTTATTGTCACCAGGCTTACGAAAGATACCGTCAGGATTAAAGTAGGTTGCGTGGACGCTTGTGTTACTCTCATAATATATTATTAAGTGTATACAAAAATCCAACCCTTTACATGAGCATAAGTGAAATCGTAATAACAAAGTAAAACTGGAAGCTATTTTTAGGCTAATAATAACTAATCTATTATATATTTACCAAGTCCCAGTAGAGAAATGTGTTTGATATTAACGGTTAGATATGGGTTTTACTTAAAAACATGTATTTTGTTGTGAAGAATATATGTTTGTTATTTTAATTCTACAGATTGTGCCGACAAACGATGATTCGAGGTTTGAAGTTCCCTTTACAACAAAAAACTACGATTACGTCAGCGAGAACGACGCATTGTATACAGTCAAATTCATCACCACCAACGCTGGAATGTTCGGAGTACAAATCCAACGAAAAAGCAACGGCAGAGTTCTGTAAGTTGCTTCTGTTTTTTTCAACAGTGTAACATAACTTCAAAACAAGGCTTCTGTTCTATTGCGGTCACAGTAGTGTATTTTGTGGCCTTGCAATGCTTTGTTCACATGGAACTTGTGTTGGTACTGTACCACGTAAATTGGTGTGGCGTCATCACTGTTTCTGTGGAATCGTGCAATTATTTTTATGCAGGTTCGACACTTCGGCTGGGCGGATGACTTTTGCTGACCAGTTTCTTCAGCTTTCGACCTACCTTCCATCCGAATACATCTATGGCTTCGGCGAGCACATGCACGAATCATTCAAGCATGACATGCAATGGAAATCATACGGAATGTTCTCACGGGACCAAGGTGTAGGGGTAGGTCTATTTAAAATTTTGTTGCCAAGTGCGACGCTGAATTATGATGGTCGTGTTCTTGTAGTAAACATTTATTACTGCTTTGTTAATATATTATGGAAATTTCCAACAGTGTAGATAAACATTGTATGACAGTACTTGAGTTGAAAATTAATGAGTACGGAAATGCCTATGTGGTCAATATTAGCCTTGGTGTTACGAAATACTTATTTGGATTAGATTTTAACGAGCAGCCATAAGTGGCTGTCACTTCATCGAAGATTTTCTCAGACATATTTTGTGCTTCCTGTATAGCCTAACGCCAATCTTTACGGCGTCCATCCCTACTACATGTGCATGGAGGGTGATGGAAACGCCCACGGTGTCCTATTCCTAAACAGCAACGCCCAGGGTCTGTTCTTAGTGTTTTCATTGTCTATTAAAGCAATTTGAAGTAGAAAACAGGGATGAAAACAAAAAAAAAAATTTTTGAGTTTTTGTTCTAGCTGTTCTTTTTTTTAAACACATGACAACTATTTTTTCGATCACGGTTACGACTTTGGATTTTTCGCATTGATCAAGTTGCTCCAACACTGACTTATATTTTAATTTGATGCAGACGTGACCTTACAGCCGACCCCGGCCTTGACCTATCGAACCGTGGGAGGTATTTTTGATTATTACATCTTCCTTGGACCAGAACCGGAATCGGTAGTTTCCCAATATACGGACTTTGTGGGCCGCCCCTACATGCCACCCTACTGGGCCCTCGGCTTTCAGCTTAGTCGTTACGGTTACGGAAGCCTCGACAAACTGAAAAAAGTCGTTGACAGGAACTTGGCTGCCGAAATACCCTATGTAAGTTATTAAATGCTTAAATGACAGTACCCGCGTTGGTTAAGTTTACTTTGAAGTTTGAATGAATTCGATTTCAGGTCATGATTGCTGGTGACTGCCTGCTTGCTTCTTGCGTATATCATGTTACATTGGATTTTTAAGAATTCATTCATTCACCAATTCATTCTATTATTTTGGTTTTCCTGAAAATCCTGGTTTTATTGGCTCAATACTCTATTCTTCATTAGTAATTTCAGAAAGCCCAGGGAACTCAGAGTATTTAGAGTAGGCTTACCACAAAAATTTGGATTATTTCATATCAATTCGATTTGGTGTGATGACTGATGATTTTACGTTAGCTCATTGATGTTGATGTAATTGGACCTTTTATCGCCAAGTTATTATGATAAATTACTTTCTAAGTTTGCTCACTGCAGGATAAAAATAGGGCTTTGTTGTCAAGCTTACGACTGCGATGAATCACGGTGAACGCAATTTTTTTTAACTGTTTGCGTCACGTAGCCATTGTTTTCTTCCATTTACGATTGTTGATTTGTTTGCTTGTCGCTCTGTCCCACAGGACGTACAGTACACTGACATAGACTACATGGACAGGCAATTAGACTTCACAATTAACGGGACAACATACGTTGGCCTTGAAGACTTTGCTCGGGATATTAAAAACAACCATAAGATGAAGTATTGGTTTACATTGTATCTTAAAAAGTGCAAAAAATTTAAAATTTCTTGTTCTCTATATGTGTTATTCCATTTAAAAAATATTTCAGCGTGAAATATGCGTTTAATTTTGTTTAGATACATTATAATTTTCGACCCAGCCATCAGTGGAAACGAAACAAAGGGGACTTACCCACCTTTTGACCTGGGGGAAAAAAACAATGTCTTTATAAATAAACAAGAAGGGGGAATCGCCTTTGGAAAGGTCTGGCCCGATCTTCCCGACATTTACATCAACACAACCTGGGACTGGGATTCGCAGACGGAGGTAATTGGGAAGAACATGTTTCATCTATCATCAATCGACCATCAACCGTCAAGTGTCTGTTCTACTTGCCAGAGTAATTTACCGCTTTGCTTATTTTCACAGACTTTCAGAGCATACGCCGCTTTTCCTGATTATTTTAATCCGACAACAAAAGAATGGTGGTACAATTTAACCGTTGACTTTCACAATAGGCTCGAGTTCGACGGGCTATGGATTGTAAGTTGTCGACGCGAACTAAAAGCTGCGTTTGCATTTGCTTAGCATCGTGTAAAATAAATATTTGTTTCCACCGCCAGGATATGAACGAACCAGCAAGTTTTGTCCATGGGTCGCCAAGTGGATGTCCATCTACGAAATGGGACGATCCTCTGCCTTACCATCCACGTGAGTTGGCTTAATTTTACTTTTTAATTTAATTTTGTTTAATCTTTTAACTTTCATTTGTCACGTGTTGTTTCGAATTTGGCTTTTTTCCTGCTATACCCGATATTTTCAGATATACTGGGCGACAGGTTGTACGAAAAGACAACATGCATGTCGAATCAACAATACAACCCAATCACTGGCGAGAGCGAAGTACATTACAATCTGCACAGCCTGTACGGGTGGAGTCAAGGAGAGATAACTTTGGACGCTTGCAGGTATGATATCATTTATTCGGGCGTAGGAACATTTTTGTCTTGGACAAATAGCATTTTTAAACTACTAAATGCCCTGTACGGATGGAAGCATGTAAGGCGTTTATATGTGGATGTGATTTAAAACGGTCGTTTTGCGTTTCTACTGTCAAACTTGAAAATATTACTATCTGTATATTCCAATTCTTATCAACTGGAAATTGCCTTTTAGGGCGGCCACTGGAGAGCGCTGTATAGTAATTTCTCGCTCAACTTTCCCCGGAAGTGGAAAATTTGTCGGTCATTGGCTGGGAGACAATGCGAGCATCTGGTCTCATCTTTCAGCGTCTATTATTGGTACCTTGCTTAAGACAATCTTTCTTTCCTTATTTTAATCTTTTTGAGTTTTTGTATCAATGATACTCAGATGATCATTATTTTGTAAGCTTTCTAAGGAAAGAATCTTTTGTTTAGGAATGCTGGAATTTAATCTTTTCGGGATTCCCTATATCGGAGCCGACATTTGTGGATTTTTCCAGGACACAACGGAGGAGCTTTGTATGAGGTGGATGCAGGTCGGAGCGTTTTATCCTTTCAGCAGGAATCACAACGGCCTCAACTTCAAGGATCAGGATCCGGCTGTTTTTGGACCAAGGTGATTTTTCATCAACAAATTTTATAACAAAATCTTTACATATTTTTAGTTATAGTTTAAAATGTTTTAAAGAGTCACTGTAAAGTTGTTGAAGATATGTTGCAAAATGTTGTATTCACGTAACTTGTAGCTTGCTCTGTTCATGTAAGCTTGCTTGTTCAAAAGACTGGTTGATTGTAAATCGCAAACAAACCATTAAGTATGTTAAGCAAATGTAAACAGTTAAATTCCCGCCAAGTCATTTTATGACGTTGCATAACCGTCTTTTACACTCCATCAGCTTCGTAGCAGCGACGAAGAAGATTTACGAGGTCCGTTATCGCCTTCTTCCGCATTTCTACACTCTCTTCTATGACGCTCATACATCTGGGTCTACAGTCATCCGCTCTCTGATGGCAGAGTATGTAACCTCTTTTTACTGCCACTTATCTAGCTTGAATTATCACATGTCGTTGACTGAAGAATACTTTCTCGAAAAATGTTATACCCCTTCGCTGTAATGAAATGTATGCATTGTAGGTTCCCCAAAGATAGAAACACATACACTGTGGAAAGACAGTTTCTTCTCGGAGGGCATTTGCTCATAACCCCTGCGCTAGATGAAGGGGTCACATCCGTAAGGGGTTATGTGCCCGATGCAAGATGGTACGACTTTTACACAGGTACGTGTGACAGCGAGTTATCGGGTTCTAGTTTTTATTTACCTAAAGTATTTTTTGATCTTTTGAGCATGTTTAGAAGTTTTTATGTTCATGCAATATTATGTTTATCGTAACTAGGAGCCAAATTAGCTGATGCCTTTCGGAAAAACAACGCTTACTTTGACGCACCATGGGACCACATGCCCATCCATGTCAGGGGAGGAGCTATTATTCCAACTCAAGTAAGTTTGTATGAGACCTTTTTTCAAAATTCAAATGCTTTCTTATACTAGCTGGAAGTTTTAACAGAGTATGAATTTTACTCTTGAACTTCTAACACTTTATATGACCCTTTTTTATTGACACAGTATATTCTCAGACTCCAGCAAGAACAACTGAGATTCAACGAACAAACCCACTCGGAGTCATGTACGCAATCGATGATTCTCCAGCGCCAGCTACCGGTCATCTTTTCTGGGACGATGGCAAGTCGATCGATACAATTGAAAATGGAAAATACATTCTGGTAAACTTCCAAGGAACTCAGGTATTCGGTTACACTTTAATCTTGGTAATGTAAATTGCTTTCAAAACTAACCTAAATTTTAAAAATGCTTTCATATATGCAACGTTACGTATTATAGAGCTGGACTTTTTTGGTTTGACTGTTTTTCTTTATATTTTTTTTGTTTACTTTTCCCGATTAGTACCAGTACTTTGCTATTACCAGCTGCTGTATTTGTGAAGATTAATCGCTAATTTTTGTTCATTTTTATAATTTAAAAAAATACTAACCAAAATTATATAGCACTAAGTTAACATTGCTAGCATCACTTAAATCAATTATTATTAAATCACCAACTAAACTAAATATACTTCCGCGAAATGTAGTCAACTACGTTAGGAATATTTTAAAATTATGAGTTTCTCAGTTGATCAATGCAAATTTTATTGTCAGGAAAGTCTCTCAGCTACAGTGGTCCACAATGATTATGCCGACGCTTCTACCATGTCGTTTGATCATCTGCTTATTTACGGGGTGATGAGCGATGACGTAAACACGGTGTTGTTGAATGGTGTTGAACACAGTTTCTTTATCTTCGATGCGGCAAACAAGGTGCAAATGTAGTCCTCTATATACCTAAAGCTGCCAAACTCGACTGAACTTTGCGTAATAATTTGAAGACGTGACTATGTTGCTGGTGCGTCTCTGTCGAAAAATTTGATATTGTTTAGTAAATAACTTGAAGAATTAACGACAACTTTTGGCATTTTTGGTTTCATTCATAACCACTTCTTAAATAGCTAACCCTGGTATGTAATTTTTGAAATAGGTTCTCCGAATAACCGATTTGAATCTCTCGCTAACCGAGAATTGGAGCGTTGTATGGGACGGAGGCGTATACGTTAATAGGTATAATGCTGGCCGACTTCTCAAAAGTGCTTGTTTTAGTAGTGTGGGGAACTGATTAATCTATTTAGTTAATAGCTTTGTGTTACGATGGAATTTTATAGATTTGATTGCCACCCGGAGACCTCAGCTGTCAGCGCCACTGAAAATCGCTGCATTAATCGAGGCTGCTTGTGGGACCCCGTAAATGTTCCTGGCGTACCCTGGTGTTATTATCCTGAAAACTACGGCGCGTACAAGAAGGACACAGCTCCTAGTAGTACAGCACTTGGTGAGTATATATTTTGAAACAAACTTTTTGCATAATTTAAGACCTTTATTTCTGCAAATCTGGCGTAATATTTATAAAAATCTTGATAGATTCATGTGCCATTAATGCGCTGCTTGGACTCTTTATACATTCTACTTAAACCGATATGTATAGTTATTTTAAACAGCCATCTATGTCTCAAAGCAGACCATACGCTCATGGTTGCTCCTGTCGAAAAATAGATTAAGTGCTCCACCTTTGTTTCGAGAAATGAACTTTTACCTGTTTGCCATCTTCCATTTTATTTGCAGGGGAAGAGCTCTATCTGGAACGGTTGAAAAAACCGGTGTTCTTCGCCGATGAAGTCCAGCGTTTGAAGGTTGAAGTCGAATCTCAGTCGGAATATCAGCTTCGCATCAAGGTAAGATTACAGCCTTTAACGTAACCATTATTTTTTCTGATATCACAACAATATTTTATGGGTCTTCTACTATCACCTCACAGCATTAGTGTGCATCATGGCACACAAATGATCAGTGGTACATTATTTGTGAGAAATGTACTCAATTTTTTTAGCTATTTTTTGAAACCTGTATTTGATCACTTATATTGTAACGATCAGGCTGATTTTTAATCATTTTTGCGATGCAGATTTCAGATCCGAATGCTAAAAGATATGAAGTTCCCTTGGCTATCGGTGGAGTTAATGGTGAGAGGCCTGCTGAGCCTCTGTATGAAGTGATCTATCAAGACGAACCCTTCGCTTTCAAGGTTGTGAGAAGATCCACCCGGGAAGTGATGTAAGTTTTTCCGGATAATATTGAAATCAATAAAAATTGAAAACTAAAGAAAATACAGAAATGTATAATATTAAAATTCGGTTGTTTTAGTTTATTTTGTTTTTCTTTGCTTTTCCCGTACCAAAACATTTTCCTTTTTAGAATGGATACATCCGTGGGGGCATTGATTTTCGAGGATCAGTTTCTCCAGATTTCATCCAAGATTCCAACCACTCATATGTACGGGTTCGGAGAAGCAGAGCACGCAAGTTACAAACACGACTTCAGCTGGTGGACAGAAGGACTGCATGCGCGCGACGAAGGAGTAAAGGTGAGATTGAAACAACTGAATCAGTTTTTTCAATTCTCTCTCCTATCCACTTTCCAATTCTAATCCTGAGCAATTTTCATTCGCTTTAAATTGTCTGCCAATAATTGTTTTTGCCGTAACAACGCGTTTAATCATCCCTTCTAATAATGCTGCTTTTCCTGCTGCTATTGTAGCTTTTAAGTGGAATTGCAAATTAGATCCACTTTTATCTGCTTTCGTAGTATAAAGATATTTCTGTTGTACATAAACTCACAGCAAGATGCCAACTTGTACGGTTATCATCCTTATCATATGACGATGGAGAAGAATGGAGACGCTCATAGCATTCTCTTCCTCAACAGCAACGCCATGGAGGTTGCTCTCACTCCTCTTCCCTCGATCACTTACAGGTATCTGTTGTATAATGACATATAGTTAGTTATAATGACGTATAGTTAAAATGCTATATTTTTTTCAGCAAACTTTGTCTTTAAAGTTAAAGCTGATTTTCATTTCCAATTCGCGATATTTTCCAAATAGAAATTTTAAAGTTTGTTGAAAATTTCTTTGAAAACCATTTGCGTTCATTACACAGGACTATTGGTGGAGTCTTAGATTTCTATTTTTTCCTGGGACCTACGCCTGAGCAAGTAGTTCAACAATATACAAAGGCGATCGGTTACCCAATGATGCCGCCATACTGGGCTCTTGGCTTCCAACTGTGCAAGTACGGGTACGGGAGTTTAGAAGAGGTTCAGAAAGTGGTCGACGGAATGAAGAGTTACCAAATACCGTGAGTATACATCACTTACACTTGTATACATTTCTCTTAATGTAATAGTTTATAGATACACCTAATGCTGGCGTAAATTATTGAAACCACGTCCACACTTATCAACAAATGACGTCGCGTGCTTACGTAGGTATGACGTGCAATACGGTGACATCGATTACATGGAGCGGCAACTTGATTTCACCATCGACCCAGTCAATTACGCTGGTTTGTCCGATTACGTGAACACATTGAGAAACGATTACAACATGCGCTACGTAATGATACTGGTAAGATTAGTTCATTTTAATGGCTAAGCTAAGTATCTATAGTGTTAAAATAGCCTGCAATATATCTCTAGCGAGTATAATTAATGTTACGTTAACTATTGTTGAATATAGCGTTATTTTGTTTAAAAAAAACTTTGTATGGTTTAAACATATTAACATATAAGCATGACGCTTTATTCTTCCATGTAAAGGACCCGGCCATAAGTGCCAACGAGACCGCACCATACCCGGCATACTCTGAGGGCGAGAGCTCAAACATTTTTATAAGAGGACACGATGGAAAGATAATGTACGGGATGGTTTGGCCCGACCTGCCTGGAACCCCTAAAAACGAATCAACTTATGTAAGTGTGATTTCTGTTTTTTTCAAAATTTTCTTATGGCGGTTGCTATGGTTACGAAAAAACATCATTTTTGTTTTAAACTGGCTTTAATTTTTTTCGTACATTGTATTTTATCTATTTATATACTTTTGGTCCCATCGGACCCGTTGTTAGTCCACCGTATACACTCCCATGATTTTGGAATAAAGAATAAGTTGTAACCTTTAACTACATGCTATAATTAAAAATAACGCTCTAATAACGCACTAGACATGGTCAGGAACGTAAAAAGTTAAACGTTTTCATGGTCACATCACCACGTTTTACTCCACCAACACCACCAGAATGTGACGTATTTTAAAAATTGTCTTGCCAGGATACGCGAGCCCACGTTGCGTTTCCCGACTTTTTCAAAGAAGATACGTCTTCTTGGTGGTCCAAGCAAATCCAAGAATTTTACAAAAACATCACTTTTGACGGGATCTGGATCGACATGAACGAACCTGCCAATTTCTACAACGGCCGAAAGGACGTCGGGTGCCCGAGCGGGAGCAAATACGATAACCCCCCTTACCGACCAAGTAAAATCATCTTTCGAGTAGTTTGTTATGATCAGGCTTATTGTTCTGTGATGTGCTGAGTTAATGAACTGGTTTTTTGTTAGATTATATTTTATTCGTTCACTAAAGAAAATAATGCTTTGATTAAGCTTCATAGTATGGCGAGAAATACTTTAAAGCCTTGGATATTGTTGGCGCTTAGTTCACTCTGTATTCGTAACGTCGTGTAGGAAACGATTTTTAGCTCAGGTCCTTTTCCTGTTTGCAGAACTCAAAGGCGATTCTCTTTATGATAAGACCATCTGCATGTCTTCCAAGCAGCACAACCCAGGCACAAACGCAGATGACCTGCATTATAACCTCCACAGCCTTTATGGATGGTCACAAGCCGGACCTACTATGAGGTAAGCTGCATATAGCACATCAACCTTGCAAAAATATGTGTCGTTTAAGCAGTTGTGACGTAAGCACAAACTAAATGCTTCCACTTCATAAAACCACATTCTCGTCTGATTACTATTATAAAGTATCCGGTTATTTGGTTTCGGCTTACGATGACGTTTCATAAAATTTTCAGCGCTTGTCGTAACACGACCGGAAAAAGATGTTACGTGATTAGTCGTTCGACGTACCCGGGAGCAGGCAAGTATACCGGTCATTGGCTTGGCGACAATACGAGTAAATGGTCACATCTGAAGTCGTCGATCATTGGAATGTTCGAATTCGGCCTTTTTGGATTTGCATACGTGAGTTAACATATTGTTGGAAACTAAGTGCAAAATGTCATTTACTGGGCATCTTGGAAGCGTTATTGCCTTAATATGTTGCTTTACTATTGGTTTAATCTAATGCTTCAAGAAGGTAATATCAATAAAAAAATATTTTTAACCGATTTCAACATAAAAAATGATTTCTTTTGTTCTGTTTAACAGACCGGAGCGGACATTTGCGGCTTTTTCGAAGATGCAGAAGAAGAAATGTGTATGAGGTGGAGTCAGTTGGGAGCTTTTTATCCTTTCAGTAGGAACCACGCCATGCTGGATACGAGAGTAAAATTATTGTTCATTATTACAGTGATATATTTTTGTGAATTTTGAACAAAATTAAATTAATTTTCCTTTGCAGAGGCAAGATCCAGCCGCCTGGGGGCCAGACTTTGCAGCCGCTGTTAAGAATGTTCTGGAAACTCGTTACACGCTCCTACCGTATCTTTATACGTTGCACCATCACGCTAATACTAAGGGATCGACCGTAGTTAGGCCACTTATGCACGAGTAAGTAGTTGACCAATTGTCAATGCTTCAGTGTGTTGTCAGTTTAGCGTTGCTTCTGGTCAACATAGCATCTATATGTAAACAACATTCATATTTCGTTTTTCCTCACCAGCTGTTTTAAAACTTATTCTCATTCTGTAAACAGGTTCAGGAACGACCAGTCATCCTGGGGTATCGACACACAGTTTCTGTGGGGATCCGCTCTTCTCATTAGCCCCGTTTTGGAACCAGGAAAGACGGCAGTGGATGCTTACTTTCCCGATGCAAGATGGTTCGATTACTACAAGTAAGTCAGTCAAATAACAGTTGGACAACTGGTTGCAAAAGAAAAGTACTACGCGATAAAAGTATTTTCAGAGTAGCCCAACGTCAAATTAACAAATGCGATTTCCAAACAGTGGGGAAGCCATTGCCGTCCGTGGCGCTACAACCACACTACCGGCGCCGAAAGAACACATCAATTTACATGTCCGTGGCGGCTACATCATTCCAACCCAAGACCCAGCCACCACCACACAAGAAAGGTAAGTTTTATTTTAAACCCAATTTTATTTGAGTGTATAGGTGAACTTTTTCGTAATAGATTACACTGGTCAACACGGTTTTTGCGGCAGACTGTGTTGGGGTCCTTTTTACCTAATTTTGGGGCGCTGAATCCGAATCTGGCATTACTTTTTTTCTATCACATCACGTTTTTGAGATAATATATATGTTCATTATAAATAATACCACAAATCAGAAACCGCCTTGAAATGTAGAGGTTGTTTTAATCAAAACTGCTGGAACGCTTACTCATGCAAAACACGAACACAAAGCCTCGAAATCATTTAAAAAACATCACTAGAAACTAACCGTTGAACAATCAATGTAATGATACAGAAATGCCACAATCTTTAAGAGCTCGAAAATTTTCGTTTTAATGGCGTTCGTTTATGAGTAGTGGTGTAATTTTCTCTCTTCAAGTTCCAGCAGTAATCTGCCATCATGTGGCAGTCCCATCGGCCTTGGTAGCGCTCTTTCATATAACTCTAATGTCTTAGTGAAAGCGCTCACCTTATTCTTCACTGAAGTCCCCAAGGTTTTCAGAAAAGTAATCTAAATAATTTTTCAGAAAATGTAGCTTTATGCTCATATTGCATTTCTTCTCTTGCATGCTGGATAACATTTCTTTTAAGAGGTCTCGATAGTTCTCTGCCTTTCTGTTGCCAAAGGAGTTACTAACAACTAAAGAAAAAGCATTCCAAGCCCTTGCTTCAACTGTGTTCATTGATTCTGCAAAGTTTGGATCTCTGAGCAGCTTCCTTATTTGTGGGCCACTAAAAACTCCAGCCTTTTTCTTTCTTTTCTTCACTGAGACTTGGGAAGGCTTAGCAGATGTACTTAAAGCAATCTACATTGTGATCAAGAGCCTTAGCATACCATTTCATTGCCCCAAGTTTGATGGGAAGTAGCAGCAGGATGATCTTCTTGGTATCTACTAACGGGTTATGAATGATATTTTTCTCTCCAGGTGTTAAACTGCTCCTTTCTGGCTACTTATCTTTTATCCAATGCTCATCTATGGCTCTGCTATCCCAGTAGCAGAGAAAACAAGGGTATTTGGTGTAACCACCTTACTGTCCTAACAGAAGGTTCATTATTTTTATGTCTACACATAATCCCCAGCCATGATCACTGTACTTCAGTGTTTCCAGCACATCCTTAATGTTTTCATACGTTTCTTTGATTGTCACAGAATGTCCTACTGGAATCGATGCATGTTTATTTCCATTGTGAAGTAACACGCACTTCAGGCTTCGTTTTGAGCTGTCAATTTTCTTTTACATTATACGAACAATGTTATGTTTATTGTTGACAATGTTTACGTTTTACTAAAGAGCAGGGTGCTGTCACAAAAAGCATTGGCCTTTTAAGTCTCCAAGGCAGATGTATACAGATAAAGACGGTAACTCAGTAATGAGCTACCAAACGTGATGTATAAACCAAGCGCGATGTATAAAGATGGTAACTAAGTAATGAGATACGAAAGAAAAAATGAATGCGTCCACATATATTTTTGAAATTCGAAAAGAGGTCCGTGATTGAAAAAAGATTGAGAACCACTAGATCAAAGTTTACTGAAAACTCTGTCATTCTGTGCTACAACAAAACTTCCAGCCAAGGTTTCATCATAGGTGATTTCAATAACAAAATTTGATCTGTTGCTGTTATACGCTCACCGTACCGTCACTAACGAAAGTCAAAATTTGATCAATTTATGAAATTGGGGAAAATGCGCAGCAAAAAAACCTGACGTGATAGAGCAATTCTGAGCTCAGAATTGGATTCAGCAACCAAAACTTAGCCTAAATCAATCATCAAAGTTCATGCAACAAAAATTTTTTTTGTTTTTGTAGACTAGTGTTATTAGCTATAGGCCTAATAACAATTGCCGGGCACACTTTGCCATAGGCAATGAGACAAATTAATAAATGCTTTGCGAAAATATATCGTTATAGGTTTAGAACTTAGTACAGTTTGAACAATGACTAATTAATTCTTTATTATTGTGAAGTCGCCAGAATAACTTTGGATTGCTAGTAGCCTTAGACGACGAGCACAAAGCATCGGGTGACTTGTACTGGGATGACGGGGAATCGATGGACACAATCCCGGGCAAACAATATATTTACTCGACCTACTCTTGCGAAGGGGTGAGAACCGAGTACATAGCTTGGTATGAAAATAGAACACTATTCTTTGATGTTTTTAATATTTTACCAGATGCTCTACGTATAACAATTACTTCATTTTAGGCTACGTTAGCGTTTTTCTGGTTATAATGGTTATCAATCGTGCATTCATATAATTATTATCATTTATCACTACTACGTCATTGTTTCCGACTAGAATGTACTAGAAAACAAAATAACGCATGACGGTTTCGCGGACTCTTCATCGATGACGTTGGGAACCGTCACAGTAATGGGACTTCGCGATGACGTCACTAGAGTATTTTTGGGAATGATTGAAATTGCGTCATCGAATTACACGCAAGATTCTGCCACAAAAACGGTAATTCTTGACCAACTCCATCACACCAACCAAGCCTTCATTTTTGCATTTATTCAACCTTTACATAATATACCCACTCACACAAAACCATTCTTTCTATTTTTTTTACCACTTTGTCCTTCCAAGAGGGTCGGGGAGCAGAAATATATCATTCATTTTATTGTTTTCAGAAGTGGCAAGCGACACTATCCACATACAACCACACATATACATGCAATATGTTTATTCCCATATACGTATGTCTTCATTTAATTTTATACAGGCAGGCTTGTTGTAATGTTGCATCTTACCACTTTCAGTTGCGCGTCACTGTGAGTTTGCAAATGAATCAAGAATTCATGTTGAGATGGGAAGTAGCCAATGAGTGGACTCGCATTGATTGCCTGGCAGATCTACTAAATGGTAAATCACGTCCTATGTTACTTTAAAAGGAAAAATTCCTCTAGCTCAGGGGTTCTCAAACTTTTTTAACATGGACCCTTAAATATATTTTCTGATTTGCGCGGACACCCCAGTTCGAGAAAAAAGCTGCACCTTTTACTCGTCACATCAATAAAATGCGCGTTGCATAAGGCCAAATTTTCATATAAACATCGGCTTTTCCTACGTAAAAGTAAAATGGTCTAATGTCAACATTTCGGAATTGCATTAAAATCCATGACCTATACACCAAGCCTTACATCCTTCATTGTTGCGTCAATAATTCTAGATCCGACACGCACGGAATGTGAGCGACGTGGCTGCGTATGGCGCTCCTCAACGACACCTGGTGTTCCGTTTTGTTTCTTTTCTAGCGAAGAGGCGGTAACTCACGGCTACAAAGTGTTGTCATCGGATAGAACCGGATCAAACGACTCGTGAGCGAACTTATTTTGAGTGGATTTTAAGTATTTTATTATGTAGGTTAATTTCGTTGTGGTAACCTTATGTCTTCTAGATTTAGATACACTCTTTCGAGGCTGTCTTCGCCGAGCTTGTATCTTGGCGATATTTCCAACATCCAACTAGACGTCGAATACCAAACAAATAAGCGACTGCATTTTAAGGTAATTGCGTGGTTTGTTTAATGGCTCTATTTAATTATCATCAAAACCTCAAGCACAATCAGCGTAAGCTAAGCTTAAGTTTCCACAAACTACGAAACAAGATAAAACAAAGAGTGTTTGTAGTTCTTCCACCCTGATGACAACACGCGTTGGGAAATCCCCGAAACAGCTCGCGTGCTTGATGCTGCAAGCGACATCTCCAACAGTGCGACCGATGCGGTTTATAGCGTGGCGGTTACCGACGATCCTTTCGCGATTAAGATTTCTAGAAAAGATGACGGTCAAGTCATGTGAGAAAAACCCTTTTAATAAATACAATAAGATTACAATAAGAGCGACGACATAATTTGATCAAAGTGCTTTGTATTGTTTCTGAACTTTATCAGGTTTGACAGTTCGATCGGTCCCTTGGTTTTTGCGGATCAATTTCTCCAGATTTCAACCGGACTTCCCTCCTTGAATTTTTACGGATTCGGAGAACACAATCACAGAAGATACAGGTGACCTCCAACGAACTTATCAGTGATGCAATGGGAAAACTTCATCTACTAAACTTACATTTTATTTTTTTACCGTAAAGACACACTTTCAACTGGAAGAGATGGGCGATGTTTTCGCGTGACGTTGCCCCTGTCGATGAGTGGAATCTGTATGGTCATCAGCCTTTCGCCCTGGCTATGATGAACAGCAATGATGGAAAATGCTTTGGCTTGTATTTTCATAATACCAACGCTATGGGTAAGCCTTGAGTTGTGCGTGAAGTTTTGATATGCGCTTCGTAGTATAGACAGAATACCTTTTTGCTTCCAGACGTGATTCTACAACCTACGCCGGCTGCCACCTACAGAGTAACAGGTGGTGTTTTGGATTTTTACATTTTTGTTGGAGACTCGCCGGAAGAGGTCATACAAGAGTACCATCAGCTGATTGGTAAATAAATGAAAATTACTCTCTCTTTCTTTCCGGAACTTACCTCATTCTCTAAAGTGGGTCGTGGGGGTAAATTGGAAGGAAAAATGACCAAAAAATTGGGAGCTTTGTTACCTTAGGAAGCTCACGATTTACCGAACATTGAAGCTCAATGAGATCACTTTCTTCCATCATCTTCCACAAAACGTATGGTCTGTCCGTCAGTCAATGTTTCTGAGACAGGGTTCTTTAGAACTTTAAAGTTTCCTCACCATCTGCCAGGGATATCTTCCTCTTTGTTTAGGGGGCTACCCTGATAGTGTTTAACAAACGTGGCAGCAAGAGTCCTTAATAAAAGTGCAAACGTTGTCTTCCAGGGCGACCTGTTATGCCACCTTACTGGTCACTAGGCTTCCAGCTCTCCAGATGGGATTACAAATCACTGGACAGAGTGAAGGAAGTCGTCAACGAAATGAGAGCAGCAAAAATACCTTTCGACGTCCAGGTGGGATCTTTAACAATAATCATTTTTTTTTCTTTTATTCCCAAAAATAAACCATAATTTATGTTTAAAACTCGCTTCCATAGTATGGCGACATTGACTACATGGACGCAAAGAAAGCTTTCACATATGATCATGACAAATATAACGGGCTTCCCGCATTCGTCGACCAACTTCATAGCTGGGGAATGAAGTATGAAGATATATGGAATACTGCTGCATGCTTTATTAGTTGTATAAGTTATGCTGTAGCTTATTAGCGAAAGCATTCGCAGGTTTAGTTGTTATCATTAATTAATACTCTCTATCGTCGGTAAAAATTTAATGGATAATCTTTCTCTGCTTTCAGGTATATAATTATTTTAGACCCAGGAATAAAAATCGAAGATGGCTACGATGCTTACGACAAAGGCAAAGCGTACGACATCTTTATAAAAGAACCGACTGGTAAAGAGCCAGTAGTTACTGAGGTAAGACTGTGAACATGTTACAAGTGCATTGTATCTGTTTCACATGTGCATCAAAATTGGACGAGTATGAAAATATTTATCGACGTTAAGTCAAACGTACACCCAATTATATCAGGTAAAACCGCTGCCGCTAAAAAATATTTACCACAAAGTAACAGTGCGCGTAATAGATATATTAGTAAAATAAAATCCTATCTCTTGCTCTCGAATTCAGTTGTAACATTAATAGAAAATATCAATATCAGAATTCACTTTTATGATTTTTACTGATTTGTAGGTTTGGCCCGGTCAGACCTATCACCCTGACTACACACATCCGAACGTTGAGCCATGGTGGACTGAACAGTGTCAGGCTTTCTTTGAGGGGGACGATGGGGTTGAATATGACGCCCTTTGGATTGTACGTAATTATCTATGCAAAAGTTTTTCTGTATTTTTTTCTACATTAATTAATTGCAGCCAAAATCTCACAATAATTAGAAATAAAATTTGCAAAGGTTGCTTTTAAACGCCCAACTGTCCAATAATCTTTGTGATGTTGCAAAAGTATTTAAAACCAAGAAACTGGCAACTGACTGAAACTTCTAACCATTTCTTTTACCTAGGACATGAACGAACCTGCCAACTTTCAGCCAGATAATGACGAGAAACTGAAACTGATGAACTGCACCGGCAAATACAACCTCCCCCCGTATATGCCAAGTAAGGAAGTATTATGTAGTATGAAGGAAACGGGAAGCATTTAGGTTAACTAAGAACTGCAAGTGTTTATGTTGGTAGACTGGGTGCGTTTCACCAGTTTTAAGTAATTATATTTATGTCTTTTAATCTTGTGTTTTATTGGTCTTTGTCATGCGCTGTGATACTGAACATCAAGCTTTTTACTTTCAGACATCCTCGGCTATTGGGTGGGATTACATGACAAATCGATCTGCATGGACAACCTTCAGTCTATGGGAATGCATTATGACGTACACAGCTTATATGGTCACTCGATGTCAGTAGTGACTTATGACACGTTAAAGGTGATAACATAAAAATATATTGTTTTTCAGGATGCAAGTGGAATAGTTTTATTTTAATTAACAATGCATTACAAAAATTGCTATAGCAATTTGAAAATTTCACCCATCCCTGATAGCGTTGACATTACACACATTATTTTCTCTTTGTTTTGTGACTGACAGACTGTATTTCCGGAAAAACGCAGCTTGGTCTTGACAAGATCCACCTTCGCAGGAACCGGCAAATATGCCGGAACATGGCTCGGAGATAATCAGAGTTTGTGGCCGCAAATGGCGTGGGCGATTCCGGCCATGTTTGAATTTAATCTCTTTGGCTTCCCCTATGTAAGTATAAACGCTTATGCCCGCATTGACTTTGAGTAAATAGATTGACTTTATAAGGTATTTTACTAAGTGGTGAAAGTTTAAATTAGAATAAAGATATAAATTATACGCCGTGAATAACAGATTGGTGCCGACATCTGTGGATTTTATTTCAATACGACGATGGAAATGTGCCAGCGGTGGATGCAAGTCGGCGCTTTTTTTCCATTCAGCAGAAACCACAACGCTGCAGAAATGATAGTAAGTAGCAATTAACTGGCAAGTTATATCATGTGGAATTACTTCATGGTGCAATGATTAAAAAAATAGAAATTGTTATTTTTATGCTGTTTTTGTTCACGAATGACGGTTGGATGCTTTGGACAAACGGACAAAATAATGTCTTTGTATATTGTATTATTTAACTCAAAAAATCTTTTATCAAACTTCACTTGGCATAAAGTAGGCCTATACATCTAAAATCAAATGTACTTTGAACATTTTTTCAGCCTCAACATCCGACCGCATTCGGTCCCGCATTCGCAAACATGTCAAGAGATATTCTCAATATCCGGTACTCGCTGCTACCTTACATGTACACCAAGTTCTACGAAGTGAATACTAACGGCGGCACCCTTGTCCGCGCACTTGTACACGAGTACGTAATTTACTGATTTGTCGGTTGGTTGTTACGTCATTGCTGTCTATCTGTCGTGACGTCATCCAAACATGATATCGACGTTTTGCTTATGGTTAAGTTTTCCTTCCTCATATGTTAAGGTTCCCAACTGATCAAATGACTTGGAATCAAGACCGTCAGTTCCTTTTGGGCCCAGCGTTCCTGGTCACTCCTGTTTTGGATGAGGGCGCGGTTGAAGTCACGGCATATTTTCCATCCGCTTCGAGATGGTTTGACTTTTACACGGTATGGTTGGCCTAACCTTGATTTCAACTCCAGTATTTAAGAATACTGACAAAGTTGCGTTCTTTTGTCATGTTTAATGGGTAAATTCTATCAGTGATTCCCGGAAATCAGAAAGACTTTAAAAAAGTTCTTTGTGCGCTCAGGGGAAGGAACAAACTGAAACCGGAAAATTTGTCGCCCTTGATGCTCCTCTCGACTTCATTAATCTTCATCTACGTGGAGGCCACATTCTTCCCATGCAGGTACAAGATAATTGGTGAAGAAGCTGATAATGATGAAGTTTGCACGAGAAACCTACTATTTCTTCATGTTTGTAGAATCCGGAAGTTACAACTACACTAAGCAGAGAAAAGCCCCTGTCGTTATTGGTTGCTTTAGACCACAGTCAAAAAGCTTCTGGAAACTTGTATTGGGATGATGGGGAATCCCGAAACGTGGGAGAAAATTATTTTCTTATCGCGTACGAATGCAACACGGTAAATAATTTCAATTTGTAAACATTATGATTGCAGGTAATGTGTTATTAAAATTATTTACATGTAAAGTTCTAAACTTTGAAAGAAGGAATTAATTTGCCGTAAGTTTCATGGATTAGGGATCTGCGGATTACGTGCTTTGGTTCTTCACGCCTTAAAATTCGTATACTATTAAAATGCCATGAAATACTTGTGCAGAACATTCTCACCTTTACGCCTACCCACACATCTGCAACACCGATTGGAACAGATATGTTGCTATATGAGAAGGTGACTGTATACGGGCTGGCAATTGAACCAACGACTGTCACCGAAGGAGGATTTAATAATATATCGACATTCAACTACGATCCTCTAACTCAAGTGTTGGAGATTTATGACTTGAATATTTCATTTGAACCGTCGTTAACAACCATAGAATGGTCGTGAAGCCGTGACAATAGATCAACTGAAAATTACAAAATTAATGTCTTATCTGAGCGATAGCAATGACTGAAATTACTCTGTGTTTGATTGTATAATGCTGTTTGTAGAATATGTTAATTTTTTATGTCATGCAATCCATAAAGCGTTTATAATTAAACCAAAAAACATCTTTTAACAAAGTTTCTTCAATACAGCGAAAAATCTTGTGCTTGACTTAAAGAAACCTTTTTGTTTATTGCCAATTCGAAGCAAATTTTAGTGATCTTTGAGGAGACTGGTAGTGCTCAACGTCTATCCTTACAAGATAAAACGTAACAAGAAACTTCAAGGGAAACTTACTTACAGTGGCGTAGCCATAAAAAAATTGGGAGGGAGGGGGGCGTCAAATATTTCATGAGTTCAAGGGAACTACAGATTGTTTGTTTTAAGACACCGCCACCTGATGTAGAAGCCTATAGACACAAAAACTTGGGGGTGGGAGGCATGGCCCCTTTCACCCCCCTAGCTGCGGCTATGCTTACTTACTTAGTTAAGCACTTACAGAAAATTAAACAACCTGACAAATAAACCTGCTGTGAAGCTCTTCACAGTTATGCGTTTTGGATCAAGCTCTGACCAAACTTCTGGAAAATTGATCAGAACAAGAACAAAGCAGAGTTTTGTTTTGACACTGTGAGCTGCAGATGGACTTGACAATGGGACTGAGCCACGTGAACATTAAACATAAACGGTGGCGCATATCCTTTGAAAAGAAACCGCATATTAGAATAAGATTATGTTTATAAAAATATTCACCACTTTAATGACAAAGTGAGGTGGCAAAGATGAAGTTGCGTATATGTGAGTTTGGTCACAATTCTTTGCAAATACATTATAAAGAAAATGTTTTGCCTCTTTGATTGTTTAGGGACGTCATCGCAAATAACTTTCAAAAGATGAATATAATCAACGTGGGTTTTTTAACATTAGCTTATAAACCTCAATAAATGGAAAACAAAAACAAACCTATACGGATATCGCAAGGTTGTTAAAAGTGAGCAAACTGCAGGTAAATACATAACTTGTTGGTGAATTTACATGATTTGCTGTTGACATTAAAAAAACGTTGAAGATACGAAAAGTATTTCAACACTATACCTACTTTAAACCTATACAAAAAGGAAATTAAGATATTAATGATCTATAGTTCAAATTGTTTGATGATATTGCACAGGTTGAGTTCTTCTTAGCCGCGTTTCGTTACGATTTGGTCTAATTTTAGTTGATACGCTTACTTGTACAGTTATGACTTTGTTTTTACGCTATCAACCATCTTTCGTATTGCTATGTGATATATCTATTTTTATTATTACTGTAGTAAATAAAAACGCCGCATTTTGTCCAAGTCCGAGGGCAATGTCCAAGTTTGGTTTGATCCTAATTGCAAGAATATTAATACGTGGCTTAGTTTGTAGCGTTTATGCTTGAAAATAGTCTATACTCTATACCAGTGGTTCCCAAACTATGGTACGCGTACCACTAGTGGTACACGAAGGTCTTCCAGGTGGTACGCAAGCAACTTATCAAGTTCACACCAAACGATCACAAAAGATCTTTTATTGTCGTCGGCATTATTTTCATTCACATAAATTAGGTAGAGCGTAAAATTTCATGCTATAATCTATATTCCCTACTGAATACTAATTCCTTAGGGTATTTACGCATTGGATTGTAAAACATGGTTTCTTTGTGACGAAATAGGACGTCATTAATTACTACGTAACAAATCCTTGAAGTCAGTTTTTGTGATACGTTAGTTATGCTGTAGCACTGTAGCGAGGGCGGTAAAAGTTTGCCTAATTTTTGTTTAATATTCACGAGCCTTTAGTAAACATTTTGCCTATCATTTTTTTTTGAATTCTGGAGTTTTGTCGGACCACCTACAATGTAGGTGGTACGAGAATGCTGCATGAACCAAAAAATGGTACGCGAGTAGATAAAGTTTGGGAACCACTGCTCTATACGATCTACGTCGGGTTTCGTCACTGTTTTTACACAAAACCAATTGTTTATTTCACCTAAAACCTTAGCGTTGCAGTACTTAAAGCACTTCGAAAAAACACCGTTTTCTTTTTAACAAAAGCGTTTGATGGAAGGCGTATCGAAGGTTCAAAGGTCAACTAACCATTCAAGAGACGTTAGTTAAGAACTGAAAATAAATCGCTTTGAAGCTGGCTATTTATTTAGTCACGCGCATAATAGTGAAGCCTATTGCGCCCACATTAGTTTAAGCTGTAATTCATATCACTCAGGTTAGTTTGCTTTGTGCCGATCGCATGAGACACTGCTGCAGTGTAGAGATAGTTCATAGGAAAATTGTTTTTAGTTCATTGAAGAAATTACACGAAGAATATTTTACTTCTATGTATGAAAAAAACGTTCATGCGTGTAATGGATTTAATAGCAAGCTACTGCATACTTAGTTGTAAAAATAAATTCAGCAGAGAGTTACGTTTCGTAGTTTATCTAGCATCTGACTTATACCATGTACCCTATAGACCTATAAGATGTCGTTCTATGACTTACGATCAGGACATTTTCGTGTGTTAAACTGAGATATGCAGACCAGTTTAGTTGATGGAGTATGAGTAACAGATTTTTGCTTATAGTAAAAGTGAGTCAATCCTTATGAAGCCAGCAGCGAGTATTTAGTATTTAACAATTTATTCTTTACTGACTCCCAAAATAAATTGCTGTACTTAATGTAACTTAATCAGTCATTATGTGCTGTATTTCGATGATTAGCAACAAAGAGACATTTTAATACTTTAAGTATATCGGAAAACTTGTTTTACAAAATATGTGCGCGCTTCCACAACCCTTATTGAATCCGGAAATCAAATATACCCAAGTAAGTCGGTTTATTGATTGTACGGATAGTAGCCTACGGCCCTACGCTACTCACAAACTAGAATACCGTATACTTTGTTATTGTTGTGCTCGACGCTGAACCGTGGCAAAATCCGGTTTTCTATTTGGGAAATCCCCGTCTTTACGTTTCTTTTGGTCAGTTGTTCATCGACAACAAGTTTGTGACCGCGAAAGATGGAACAACGTTTTCGGTTGTCAATCCATCAAACGGAAAGGAACTGTGCAAAGTATCCGAAGCAAAAGAGGTAAAATACATCCAGTAGAAAAGATCTTGCTTTTTTTTCTCGCAATAACTACAGTATGATAAAGTTTGTATGTGAACCGATCCAATCAACCATATGAAACCAAACTTCATTAACCGGTCGTGCTACCGTCATGTTAGGGCCACGGTCTACTCTGTTATTGTTTACTGTTTAATTCCATATCCTTTACTAAGCTATTGTATTGATACATCATGGGGAGATTAGGGCAACATCAAACTCACATTAGAAAAAGTTTATACAAATTTTATATAGAAGTACGTCTAAACACCGATCCTGGCCGTCATTTGATCTGTGTATTGAGTAATCATTGTAATGGTAATTTGCATGATAAAATTATCTTACATAGGTCTATGGTAGTATACATAAGCAGTATTGTAATACGAGGCCGATGTATTTTAATCGTTCTCAATTTGCATAGGCGGATGTAGACGTAGCAGTGGAAGCGGCTAAAAAAGCTTTTGAACCCAAGTCAGAATGGAGAAAAATGGCCTTAAAACAACGAGCTCATTTGTTAAACAAAGTGGCGGATTTAATTGAAAGGGATAGAGCGTATCTCGCGGTAAGTTAAATCACTTAAAGATGTTTTTGAGCTATAATGCTCTTTTATATCCAGATTTCGCAACTTTCTAAACGTTTAGGCCCACAATCTTCAACATGATATTGCTGATGACATAATAATCGAAATGACAAAATTAACTAAGGATAAAGTTAAACGTATAAGCATTGCTATATGTGTATAAGCATCGCCTTTGTTGAAATGCAAAGCAAAGATCGACCTTTCTATAATGCATAGTAACGGCACACATGAATGGCGGATGCTGTACATGCATAATCCACACCTCACCAATCGCGGTAAGTCACTATTGAAACGCCGGCCCTGGTAAGCGCCATCACAAAAGAACAAATAAAATTCAAAGTGCTCATAAGCAGTTGTAGGGTTTATAACCTTCATGAGACTTTGAAAAGCTTAAGTTTATCTATCAACCAACTGAATAGACCCTGGAGAGCATGAACAATGGAAAAGTCTACAGCCGTGTCTATCTTGGTGACATTCAGATGGTTATTGACGTTTTTCGTTACTTCGCCGGCTGGACCGACAAACTTGTTGGAGAAACTATTCCAGTTGGTAATAATATGACTCATCAGTATTATGGTTTAAGTTTTAACGTCAACGAGTTTTAAAAACAGTTTTAGATTTCTTATTTTAATGAGCTTTATGTTCATGCTTAATACAACAATCTTGCCATTATGTGACCTTATAATGGTGAGATTACCGAGAAAATGGCGTAGTCACATATGTGTACATATATTTTCTGTTGCTAGGAAACCTTGGTTTTTGGTGAACTATGACACGACGTTTTTTGACAATTGGTTGCGCTTACCAAGCTTTTATAAAGCGGCTTCCAGCTTTAAACAAATTTGTATAAATACACAAACGGTGTTTTAACACTAGAGTATTTATTTATAAATTTCTTACGCTATAATAATATGTGTTCTTTGTGCACATCACAAGTGTATACGTATAGGTGATGTACTTTACGCTTTTAAACCCATTGCTTCTAAAAGCAAGTAAAGCAAAGTAAATGGTGGGTAAAGTAAGTTGTGTAAACACTAAATACTCGTATATACTTTTTCCTTTGTGCCACGTTGTTTCAAAAAAAATTCACTTGCAATTATGTAATATATCGCTATTTTACAAAGGTTTTAATACGTTATTGGTCAACGGTAATCTTAACGTTCGTCTGCTTGGTCCTTATTGATGTTCTGTATGTTTTTAAGCGTTTGTAGTTTTAGTGGGCGCAATAGTTACAGAAATTTTGAATCTATTTTCCGTTTTTTCAACTCAGGTTGTAAATAACTTTTATTTCTTCTTGCGTGTTTCTACCAAAAGCACGTAGGGTACAAGATACAATCATTGACGTTATCCATGACGCAAGTGGTGAAATCGACGTTTATGTTTACGCCTCAAGACATTAAATCACTTCAAATTGTCATTGTTGGGAGAATGCTCGCGCAACTTCCTTTAGAATTATTTGAGAAAAATTTTCTACAAACAAAATCTATATTTACATATTTGTGATTCCACAAGCCTCAAATATTTTATCAACGTATAACCTGGTGTTATATAGAAATGACATGTTGGTGATCATTTTTCAGACGAGGGATTCTTTGCCTACACGAAGAATGAACCGATAGGTGTTTGCGGTGCAATTATACCCGTAAGTTTTGCTTCCAATGACGTCCTGTATATGTTTTGTTCATTGCCAGGTATACGTATGGGCAATGACTGCCATGATTTCTTATGATGTCTAAGATATGCGCTTCCCACTAAAACTGCAATAACAAATGTTTAGGGAAAATTCTTTCATCAGTTCACTAAAACACGTTATTTTCCAACGATTGTTTCATAGACATCATAATATATGCTACTTAACCGTTAATGTTTTCAGTGGAATGTACCTTTGATTATGCTGGCTTGGAAGACTGCCCCCTGCCTTGCTGCCGGCAATACTCTTGTTCTCAAGCCCGCTGAATTAACCCCTCTCACGGCTCTTTACATTGCATCGCTCATTAAAGAAGCCGGGTTTCCCGCGGGGGTTTTCAATGTCGTCCCAGGTGGTTATATGTGAGAGTTGCCGCATTCTTATGGCATAAAGTGGTAGCTGGTATGATTCATGACTCGTATATTATTTCTATTATGGTAAATGTGCAGGCTAGTGAATATTTTTTTGTCTAAACGGATAATAATGAATGATTTGAAACAATGCCTAAACGCTGTGATTTACAACATTTGGCTACGGAAAAGCATAAGTTATGCATTATTTTGTATGTCTGAGTATTGTGTCCTATACTATTTATGATTATGAGTCTATGCAGTGCGTAGTCAGTTGATTCAAATCACTTGATTCTTTTCGGTGACTACAGAATCATGCGCTATTTACATACGTCATACAGCGTGGTAAAATTTTGGTTTCATTATAATACTTCTGTTTTAGGGTTCGGAAACATAGCTGGTAGCGCATTATCCCATCACATGGATGTTGGAAAAATTTCCTTCACCGGGTCAACCGCTGTCGGACGATTGGTCCAAAAAGCTGCGGCCGATTCGAACTTCAAGAAAGTCACTCTCGAAATGGGCGGCAAAAGTCCTAACATCATTTTCCCTGACGCAGACAGTAAGACCATTTTATACCGACTACGGTTTGTCCTATAAAGCTGTGCTCTATGGCAATTACCGGTATTAACTGTTACATATAACATTATTCTAAGCCCGTGTGCGATATTTAATTTGAAATGCGAAAATATTTATCACTTGTGAATGACGGATGGTCACTTTCGGTAATCGATATGTTTAAGAAAGCTGAGCTATTTTTCAAGTTGATTTCGATAAAATGTTTTCTATAAATACAGTCCAAGATGTTTGCATGCTGGAATTCTTATTGTTTTTTTTCTTTTTCGGTGTTTCTATTGTTGAGTATTAATTTTCAAGTTTTAGCAATTCATATATCTGATTTTACACAAATCTTCTTACTGACAACAGTCGATTACGCCGTTGAAATGGCCCACACTGCGATCTTCTCACATGGCGGCCAGATTTGCTGCGCCGGAGCTCGAACGTTTGTCCACGAAGACATTTACGACGAATTCGTGAAGAAAAGCATCGAAAGAGCAAAGTCGAGAACAATTGGGGATGCCATGGACCTGAAAGTTGAGCAAGGACCGCAGGTAATTCGCAAATAACGTTGGTCAACCTATGTGTTGGGTTTGCCTTAAATGTAGTTGTTAGATTCCAGTTTCAGTGCGCATGAAGCTGGTTTAGTTTGTCATGTACTTTCAAAAAGGTTAGGCCAAATTGTTTCGGGTGAATATCATTACAACAACTACGTTCCGAGATCGCCCTCTGATTAGGTCTTCCCACTACTTTCTAAAACTATTGCATGAATATGACCTTTACAATCATTTTATTTGCTAAGCTATGAAAGACCATACATTGTTTTATGCAAGATAAGCAAAGCTCAGCAAGATAAGATCTTACGTTTGATCGAGGAAGGAACAACAGACGGCGCCTGCTTGCGATGTGGAGGAGGAAAGATGGAAGAGCTTGGTGGCTTCTACGTCCAACCAACCGTCATCACAGATCTAAAAGACGACATGCTCTTAGCCAAGGAAGAGGTCGAAGTGGCTTGACAGATATTTAATTTTTTTTATAATCGGCATCCATGCGAGTGGTTGAAATACTTACGTCGTCTTTGTAGATCTTTGGCCCAGTGCAACTTATCTTTAAGTTTAAGGCTGTTTCGGAAGTCATCGAAAGAGCCAATAAGACTCTCTACGGTCTCGCGGCCGGCGTGTTCACTAACGATGTCAATAAAGCTATGGCGATTGCAAACGGAGTGTGTGCCGGTACAGTATGGTAAGGATTTTGCTTCAGTTTTAATCGTGAAGGACGGTGTTCCGTTACAGAAGTATAGTTAGTTAGAAGTATAGAAGTAAAGTTTTTCCAAACCATTGGCCCCTTCTTGCTTGTGTCAAAGAAAGTTATGGAAATCAGCATTAGACCATGCAGTGCTTGCTTGTCAAGCTTGTTGTTTAACAATGTAGATAGTATATTTTCGTCCCAACTGAATTATTGTTCTATAGGTCAGTGCTTTTCTATCTTTTTAAACGCGCGGCCCACTTACATAATGACAATTAAGTGATGCAAATGAGTCAAGTTAAAAACAATCCTTTGCAAACATGCGTCTACAATAGCTTCTACAATAGGTTTAAAGTAGCCCCATTTTGTGGTATTCGCTTATTGCGCTGTATCCTTTTGGCGTGCTTTGAGGCCTACTGGTTGAAAAAACTGTTCTACGTATTTGTATGGGAAGTTTTGTGCAAATTTAATGAAAACTACAAACAACGGGATGAAAACACGCGATAAATGATTCATTGAACTATGATGTGATATTAGCGTAATTCTTATCATATTTTAAATTTTCATCACGAACCCTGACGGATGCCCCGGGTTAAAAATCCAGTTTGATCGTTTTAGTTTTAAACTCATAAGATGCTTAACTGGTGTTATTTTTATGCAGATTTTCTATGCTTACATGCATGCTGCTTGTATAAAAGTTTCATGGAATATATTTTGTGGTAGAATACTCTTTACTTTACGTTTTTTACTTTTTTCTTTTAGGGTTAATTGTTACTTCGCGATGAGACCATCGGTACCGTTCGGTGGATATAAGCAATCCGGTATTGGAAGGGATTTGGGAGAGCATGCTCTGCGTTCCTACACGGAAGTGAAGTCTGTTATCATGAAAGTGTCTTCACCAGAAAGCCTGGACTCTTAAATGTTTTTATACCTTTTACCCGCTATCTTTTCTAAACCCAATACAGCAAGGGGTTTCGTCAGTATAGCATGTCCGCGATAAGCTAGCAAAACTCTTTTATGTATTTGAAACACTTTAGAGTAAATATTAGTATTTTTATTCATTTGTATAATAGGACTTTACAAGTATTAGTTTTGTGTAATTGAAATACTGCACCTTTATGGTCACTGTCAATTTCTTGTTTTCAAAATTCTTATTTTGATTACATTTATTATAGACTATTATAAATATTTCGATGGTATACTGGGTTAAATGTCAAAATTTGCGAAGTCACGTTGTAGCTTGCTCAGTTAATAGTTAACTCTCAAATTTATGGTTAACTAGTCGCCCATTTCAAAGAGCAAAGATGATTTTATGAACAGGTGTATGTTTACCGTGAAGCTCTTTTTTCATAACGTTTCATATTCCTAGCTACAGTTTCTGTTGCAAAAAGCTGACGAGACGGTAGCAAATTGTAAAATGTAGCACCAATAGGCCTAGGCGATGTATTTGAGAGTTGGTTTTGGTGTCATTGGGCACTGATTGTAGCAATCGTCCATAGTAATGTAAAGGCAGTGACATATTAATTGAAAAAAAAGGTACATAACGTTACAACATAACTAGGCCTACTTATAACTAATTAATAATGTTGTGGGTGATGCAGAAAAGCATAAGGTTCAAATTATTCTGGCTGGTTACTATAAGTCTGCTTATTATTATTATAAGACGCTTGTTTCAATAAAATCGCGGTCTATTCCAATTCCACTTGGAATTGGAATCTACATCACTCGCCAGGATTCTGAAAGACTAGTTGGGCGGATAAAGTAGCCTGTAAGCACTGACCAGATATACATAGTCCATAGGCGCAGTTGGGAAAGGGCACATGCTAGTGAATTGCACAGCATATACGTTTAGCTTGCAGTTAAAAATAAAGGAAATGTTTTTTGACAGAAGTTATACCAATAGTAGGTTGTGGACAGATTTGTTTCTGCTTGGGCATCGTTTGGAAATAACATGGCACCTCAGTTTCCACCAGCTATACTCAACCCGGAAATCAAGTACAGACAGGTGTGTATTGCACCGTGTCACAGTTAAGCATGAAACCAAATGTCAGCACCTTGTTTCTTCTATTCTTACTTTTTGCAAATTTTTCTTGTAGTTGTTTATCAACAACCAGTTCGTTCCGGCCAAAGACGGAACAACTTTCTCCGTTGAGAGTCCAATCACGGGCGAGGAAATTTGCCAAGTGTCACGAGCAAAAAAGGTGTTTTTATTGTTATTTTGCAGAATCTTTGTACTGTATAGACCTCGCATACAGTATCACGAACGAATGGAGGCGCAATATATAACCTATTTTGCATGTGATATCCCAAAGACGCCGCAAAATTTATCCATTGCATTCGATAACAAATCTTTTGTATAGCCGAGGATGGAATACATTAGGAAGAGATAGGAAATCATTTGGATTTTGTCGGTTCATGAGAGGTTTATTGTACCACACATTGGTTGCAATCTATGTACATGTTGTAGGCGGATGTAGATGCAGCAGTCGCTGCGGCAAAGAAAGCTTATAGCCCAGGGTCAGAATGGAGAACGATGAATCCCAAAACAAGGGCACTCTACTTGAACAAGCTAGCTGATTTGATTGATCGTGATCGTCATTATATTGCGGTTTGTTTTCGTTAGTTTTCAGTTTTCTTATTGTGTTTGTTTCATATAGAAATGAAACAAATAATTAAAATCTTTTTATTGAGACAAATAATAAGAAAACAATAAGAATTGTGTCTTTCTTTGAAAACTCTTTGAAAATATATGTTCATAGTCCCTGGAAAGCTTGGATTGCGGAAGGCATTACGTCACCATTTTGGCAGGGGACATACAAATGTGCATTGAAACGTTGAGATACTTTGCCGGATGGTGCGACAAAGATCACGGAAAAACAATCCCATATGGTAAGTATAAGCTCTCTAAACGTGCATTGTTACCCACCAGATCTGCTATGGCAAGATGCTGATTCAAATTGAACGATACAATCAATATAGAGTGTTTATTTTCTTTGGTACAGACCCTAAATTATATTTTTTTCCAGATAAAGATCACTTTTGCTTTACTCGGCATGAACCGATGGGAGTTTGCGGAGCCATTACTCCTGTAAGAAAGCACTCATATAGCTATTTAGGGTCCATTAAAATGTTGGTCAGTAGCTAATGACCAAATTTTAAGCTTTGTGTTATAGTCTTTATATATCATTTGCTTTTTCAATAAAGCTGTAAAATGCATCATTATTTTTTTTAATTAATTTAGTGGAATGTTCCAATGATAATATTTTTCTGGAAACTGGCTCCTTGCTTGGCAACTGGAAACGTTCTAGTGGCGAAGCCATCGGAACTTACTCCTCTCACTGCTCTCTACGTTGCATCTCTAGTCAAGGAAGCTGGCTTTCCTCCGGGCGTCGTGAACGTTATCCCAGGTATGTTCTTCTTTTTGAATCTTTCAAATAATTCTCTTCACTTTCAAAATAACTTCCCTTGTTTTTTATGCTTGAAATAAAATAAAGTTTTTCGTTTTATTTAAACAACGTAAAAAGCTATTAATGGTTAACTATAGTCTTTATAGTCAACTATAAATATAGCCAATATTCAACAACAAGATGTTGGCTATAATGGCTACAAAACTGTTAAATTAGAAAATAAGTCTTCCGTCATGTACAGCCCATAACTTATATACGTCATTGCAGGTTACGGAATGGAAGCAGGAGAGGCACTATCTCGTCACATGGACGTAAACAAGATCGCCTTTACCGGATCGGGAGTAACTGGAAGAAAGATTCAGATTGCCGCCGCTGAGTCCAACCTCAAGAGAGTGAGCTTGGAGCTTGGTGGAAAGAGCCCAAACATCATATTTTCGGATGTTAATTGTAAGAGTTTGGAACACGCGTTAGTGGTTTTGTTTACTTGTATTAGCTTTTTGAATAGTTTTCCTGTTTGTTTGGGCTTGTTCAATTGCCTTAATGGTTCGCGTAAAGCTTTTGTTATTTGTTGAAACTTTCAGTGGATTATGCCATTCAGATGGCACACACAGCCATTTTTTCAAACAATGGACAGGTCTGTTGCGCCGGTTCTAGAACATTCGTCCACGAAGATATCTACGACGAATTCGTTAAGCGAAGTGTCAAGCGCGCCCAAGAAGGCCAAATGGGCGACCCACGTGAATTTGCGACCGAACATGGACCACAAGTAAGATTAAAATAAAAGTAAGGGCAGTGTTTATTTCACAGAATATGTTTGTTTGTTGTACTATCCAGCTGCTTACTCTGGTGGGGAGCACGGCTATACGACAACTGATGTCTAAATTAGGGTTTCGAAAAGCTACCAAAAACAACTTACGTTTTAGTTTCGTTTTACCTATCCTATATTCCGGTTCAGGTTTGCATTTGATACGTAGCAGTAGCCTACCTACTACAAGCTGGTAGCCCAGGCTACTACTAGCCTAGTATTAGCCTACATTTACACTGTGCCTGGTTCAAGTTTAGCAAACTTGCTCATATATATACGGATTGGTCCGGGTTCAGACAAACGTCAGATGTATTGTTAGACTATATTTGGCGGAGGTTCCTATTCGGTTTTTCAAAAACATCAGTTTTAAAGGTTAAGGTTCGGTTCCTGTTCAACATCCCTCTTTTATGTGGTGTGTCTCTGTTTTCGTTTTGCAGTGTTGTCTTAATTAATTGAGTTGTAGTTAATTTTTGCTGCCCGTCACCAATCAATTATGTTAGAATTATGTTACCATTCTTTTTAGTTTTGTTTTAAATGGTAACATAAACTCTCTCTATCTCTCTTTTAATGCTGTTTTCTGTTGTTTTACAGGTTAGCAAAGTACAAAAAGATAAAATACTGGGGTTGCTACAGAGCGGCAAAGATCAAGGAGCAACTGTACTTTGCGGTGGCGGATCAGTTGAAGATAGAAAGGGATATTATGTTCAGCCTACTGTGCTCACTAATCTCAAGGATGATATGACTGTTTCAAAGGAAGAGGTAGCCTATATCTACTGTGTATCAACTTGCGCCTTGTCATATTGTGTTAGTGTTAGTTGCTTTTATTGTCATAGGCCTATGTTATAACCTACTTCTCCTATTTATTAAGTTTTCTGGTGTTGTTTGATTATACCAGATTTTTGGACCTGTGCAGCAGATATATAAATTTAAAGATGTCTCTGAAGTGATCGAACGTGCTAATAACACCGCATACGGGTTGGCAGCTGCAGTCTTTACCAATGATATAAATAAAGCAATGGAAATTGCAAACTCTGTAGAAGCCGGAACCGTTTGGTATGGTTCATATTACCTATCAGCTTACATCTGAATTAAGACTAAAAATTTAACAGGAGTTGTTAAGATTAGGTTAATGAGTATTAACACATCTGCTTAAACTATTTTTTGCCATTTGTGCTTGTTAAAGCCTACTTATCCTATACTGTAGCCTACATCATAGCATGCACTATATCATACAGTATATTGTGTGTACAGGGTTAACTGCTTTTTTGACATGAATCCAACGGCTCCTTTTGGTGGGTACAAAGCGTCTGGTATCGGAAGAGATCTGAGCGAGTATGCACTACGAGAATACACCCAAGTGAAGGTGGTCACAATCAAGCTAAATACTCCTTCTCTTTAATTTCTAAGGTTCTAATTATTCCGGTTCATTTTTATCCAAATGTAACATCGGTGCATTTGTTCATATTCAAGTGCAATAATTGTACAAATCAAATGTATTTCAAGTAGAAACAATGCCGAGCCCTACATGTATTTTTATTTTAGCTCTATTTAATTGATTTTGCAATTTGTACGTATAATAAAGTTTTGTTTGTATAATCTTTATGAGTTACTGTCGTTACAAAGTTATAGACCGCAAATCGAAGCTGTTGAATGTCGGCGCTATAGTATTAATTTTTTCTTTTAATATAATCTTTCTTGATTGAAGACTGGTATTTGTTTTTGATTGTAAGCTATACTACTTGGCAAGTTAACATGATATGAAATGATTAGGACGTTCGCAGAATGTTTTAAAATGGTACGTTCTAAGTTAAATCTGAAAAGCCTTCACTTATTTTATGAGTATCTTAATTTAATTTACCTGTTGAATTATCTGACTCTATTGTTGCGTGCAGTTAGAATACTCTAAACTTTTGTCCGCCGAAAGGTTTTAATATTACAACAGAAATAGTTTACAAGAAAAGGTTTTTATTGTAGGTGCTGTACACTTTCTCAATATTACAAATAACCAAAAACATAAGTAATACTACTGCTTACAAGATGTCTAATACATGAGTTGCAATCACCATGACTAGCTCAGACAGCTCGCCTGTTGATTTCGCTGATTCACGCAGTTAACTCTTTCTATTTTGATGATTCACTCTAATATAACGCGAAAGCGATGGGAGTTAACATGTTCCACAAGAAAGGCGCTGCGAGTCGTTGCAGCTGTAACAGGAAAAACAATATTTTGACAAAGTAAGAAACATGTAGTTAAAGCTGACATAATGAGACATATATAAATAATAATCAGTATTAAAGTTAAGAAGCGGGCATTTCAAATAAAGACTTCTTATCAGCACAGATGCTGGAAAACAACCTGGGAACGTACTATAGGGAGTGTTCACACGAAGTTATTCATACTAAGTTTCCAAATATCAAATGACAGTTGAAGTATTTGCAAAAAACAAATTCATAAACTTCAACCAATAACTAGAAAACACTTTTCCAAGAAATGATGTAATGGTATTAAAAAATACCACCCAGGCCGCTGCAAATCTGAGATTAATATATATCAAGGTATGAAATGAACATATTTCGCTATAAGTGTGGTGTAAAATCAGTGAAAGATTTCAAATTACTGGTCTTCGGAGATGGAAAATAGTACGTACTTGCTTGCATTGCGTTGCGGAGGATGCTGCTTGATTTAACTAGCTATTCGGTCTTAATTTACCTGCCGAATTAATGATCTGACTCCGTGGTTGCGTGCGGTTAGAAATCTCTAACCTTAACGTGTTACTACTGTTACTAGCCGAAAGCTATTACGATTAACAGATACAGTTTATCAGAAAACAATCCTTTATTGTAGGAACTGTACAGGTTCCGATTATTATGACACAAGCACAAACTTAGCATTCACCAATTAAAACAAGTCTAACAAATTACATTTTAACACGACTGACGTAATACGTTCGTACGATTCGATATCTCTGTCTGCGCGGCTACTCGCATATTAGCACGAGTTTATAAAGCGGAGCGATGTGAGCGGAAGTATTCAACAAAATATACACAAATAGGTCAGAAATCGCAAACGATAAACTAAGCGTTGGGCAATGGGGATTATACACAGTTTAAACTCGGATGCTATGAAATCACCTGGTAACATACTAAACGGCGCTTTCACATAAAGTTGTTTAGGGAAAGTTTCCAAATATTAAGCGACAATTGCAGTTTCATCAACAAACAACATTTCAATAAACAACTGGCGAATACTTTCCCACGAATGATATATTGGTATCGGATGTGGCTCCCAAGCCACTACATTCCTCCCCCGCTACGGAAGGCAAAAAAAATTGACAATTAAAATGTAATATTCTGATTACAACAATGAGCATGCAATACGACGGAAAATCGGTAACGATACGAGCACAAGACAAAACGACGCAGCAAAGAGAAGGTTATTAGTTATTAGTATTATTACGCATGTACTAAACGAGAGATATACTAAAAATGTCGGCCGACAACTACAAAGGGAAATGGTAAAAGGTTACATGCATACGACATTAGCGGCACCGAAAACGCGTTTATACAATTAAAGAAACTCAAAGTTTGTGTGTGTCCGCGAACTCATCACGAGGCGACGAAGCGGGCGGCGCGTCATCAGAAGATCCAGAAGAAGACGGTTGGTCACGAGAACGTCGAAGCAAGGGCGACGGATGAGTTTGTTGTGGAGGTGCATCTCGTTGGCTGCGTCCAGCGCGAATACGGGATACAAGGGATATGGCATACCGCAAATGCTGCGGAGATGATCGGATAAACCCGATGGTATGGCAGAAGGCCCACATCATGGCAAGTAGCTGCAGGATGAAGATAAGGGCTGAGAGAAATGGATTCGTAATCTGTGACAATGCAAGCAGCAACGTTTGTTTCGCGGCGTGCGCGAACGTGTCTGCGACGTAGGATCCGTTGATCATAGTTTCATCAGTAGTAGTAAGACTTGTTATGACATTTCGCATTTTCTCCTTAAGCAGGTTGGCTTCAGACATAGCGCTGAGCAGCGATTGAAAGTCAGTGAACGAGTCGGAGTCAGGCAGCTCGTTGAGAATCTTCTCGTAGTCGGGAGCGTTGTAGCTGAGGTGTATAGTCGACAAAGGTAAGTTGAGTTGGTGCACCTGCACATGTTCGTGCGATAAGGTGTAGTTGTGATAAAGGACCGTGTCCCCATGAACTCGGAAGACAAAACTTCTAGCTGGTCGATACGATTCCAGCAGATGTACTCCCGGTAAGACAATGTTGTCTGAAATGAGTTGGCCGTATTGGCTGTGGCCGTTTTGATCGCGATAAAGGATGAGAGGGCGTTGACTGAACGCGTTGCGGTACGCAAGAGACGGTAAGACAGTACCGTTGATAGCGTGACATGTTGCTCTGGACATAAAATCTCCAAGGTTGGAACCCATGGCTTGATGTCCAAGAGTAGAAGACAGTATCTCAGTAGGGAAAATCTTCCCAACTGCTTTGTAGAGTGTGCCAATCAGCTTCGTGAGTTGACAATGTAGGAACTTGTTGTCTTCATTGAACGTAGTGAGAACTTCGGAAATGTAAGCGAAACATGTAAGCATCAAACAAATGAACATGTTGTGTTTGTAATCAGAGAAACGTTTCGGTGGAAGGATTTTCCAACCAGTCCAAGAAGTCCTGAATGTGGCAGAAGAGGTTGTAGCGTCGTCATCATCGTCGTCTTCGTCATCTCCGTCAGAAACTGAACTACTTTGAGCTGGAGCCATTGCTGTCGTTGTTGTTAATCAGCTTGTTTACAAGAATAAAGTTAACAGTGTCCGCTTCATTGAAACACGTCGGGTCAACGTCGGTGGTCATCAAAATGCGGAGGATGCTGCTTGATTTAACTAGCTATTCGGTCTTAATTTACCTGCCGAATTAATGATCTGACTCCGTGGTTGCGTGCGGTTAGAAATCTCTAACCTTAACGTGTTACTACTGTTACTAGCCGAAAGCTATTACGATTAACAGATACAGTTTATCAGAAAACAATCCTTTATTGTAGGAACTGTACAGGTTCCGATTATTATGACACAAGCACAAACTTAGCATTCACCAATTAAAACAAGTCTAACAAATTACATTTTAACACGACTGACGTAATACGTTCGTACGATTCGATATCTCTGTCTGCGCGGCTACTCGCATATTAGCACGAGTTTATAAAGCGGAGCGATGTGAGCGGAAGTATTCAACAAAATATACACAAATAGGTCAGAAATCGCAAACGATAAACTAAGCGTTGGGCAATGGGGATTATACACAGTTTAAACTCGGATGCTATGAAATCACCTGGTAACATACTAAACGGCGCTTTCACATAAAGTTGTTTAGGGAAAGTTTCCAAATATTAAGCGACAATTGCAGTTTCATCAACAAACAACATTTCAATAAACAACTGGCGAATACTTTCCCACGAATGATATATTGGTATCGGATGTGGCTCCCAAGCCACTACAGCGTAACGTGTATACCCGGTGGGCGCCCTTAATATGGTACAGGAGTTTTAATTTTCGGATTGAGGAAAATCTTTTCACGACTCGAACTTGACTATGATCCTTCAATCCTTACCGCTCAAGTCCCGGTTACCAAGTTTAATGTTAAGAAAACATACAATATGTCTTTGGATATAACATCAACAAACAGATAGTAGATAGTGATATTTTATAGCTATGCCACTTAATTGAAAGCAAGAGTGTATGACCTAGTTTTTGTCGTTACCCAGTAAATATTTTATATATTTTCACTCGTCAGGTGGCGTTTTACTAAGAACAACAAACGACGCTTCACGGTAAAAGTGTGAGCTTTGTTGATTCGAACTGACAGAGTTTGAAAGCGCTCTATTATTATAGCCTATTTCCATATGGACCTATATTGATAATTAAGTGAGGTTGAAAAATGGTACGTAAATTAACTAATTTTGATAAAAACGAATAGCTTATACTAAGCTTCTCTTTTACTTTTGCTTTTTACACTCCCATAGCGTATGACTGTATGAAGGTTAAAAATGAGAATTCATGAATTAGGCCTACCGTACATCGCATGGCAGTATAAAAAAGTGAAAAGTAGGATATGTAGAGTGACCAACTTCACTTTAAAGTAATATATGAAATTTTAAAGAAGTTAGATATAATTCAAAATTAATAGAATACTTGTACGAGGTATACTCTCCCAGAAAATTTAAGTTTACAAGATCTAAATTACCTGGGGATTAATTTGCTAAAATTTATAACGTATATTTACACCATTTCTTGTACATATATATAGGCCTACGACATTTTATGCCATGACGGTCATATGAAACAAGCTACCGGTACAGGCTATGCCATTGTGGATAGTGTGGCACTGAGGCCTACACGCATGAGATTCATCAATGTGCAAGCTGAACTTTGTTATCTTTACGCAGATGTATAATAAATAATCATAAAAGGGTCTTCTAGTATATTAGCGCAAAACCAGATAACGTCGCAATTTGAGTAGCTGGGATCTAGTATACAAAAGCATCCTGTAGTTGTGCACTTGTATACAAGATTCCAAAAAATTAAGGCTTCAGTGCATACCATCTCGCCAAAATTTACATCTTTGCATGCCCTGATTTATCATCAAAAACTGCCATACTTTCCAGTTTGGGCTAATGGTTGTTGGTCATCCTAAGGTTATGTCAGTTTTTGTCGAGAAATCATAGGTTCCACGACGTTCTCTTTGGTGTGACAGCAAGCATTGAAGCTTCAATTTATTGTTTGTTGAATTATACATTGGTGCTCAAACAACCTAAATTGCCTTGTATGTTTATTATAAATGGACGTGAGGATGAAAACATTTGGTGTGTAGATTGATGAGTCTCATGGATGTGCTACATGTGCATGTGCTACTCTTCCCACTATGGGGAAATGATGTAGCCTACCATCTGACTGTATCGTACCAAACATTAAAATTGGTCAGCACCACTCAATGCACTGTTAGCGTACATACTCAGCCTTTTGTTTATTTCATATAAATTAGCATTTAAACAAGTAAAACAACAAGATTTTTTATGTTTGTTTTCCATAAATTGGCATGATTGTGAAAAAGTTTGGTGAGTTGGTTGATAAATCTTGTGCAGATGCTACACTTGCCATTATAGTTGATGTAGTCATGAAGTGATTTTGTCCAACAAGGCTCAGTAATTTATGGCTGTACACACTGCATAGCCATGTGAAAATGACGTATCAATTGGCGTCATGCACGATTTGGTTAATTCACTTTCATTTCAGCAGTGTACTTGTGGTTGTGCACATCTATGTTAAACCCAGATTGTGTGCATGCAAAGGGTAAGACTAAATAGGTCTTGTGCAGAAGTCACTTGGAAGTACACAACCACGTGATGTAGTTGTATACTAGACACTTGCTACCCAAACTGTATGTGTTTCACGATTCTTGAGTGAAGGTGGCATGCAGTCTTACCACTTTTAGTACAGCTCACATCATGTGGGAGATTCTTGCTTCCTAATATTTACTGATGTTGTATTTTGATTTATTATAAATTAGTGTTCAAACAAATTTTCCATGTCTTTGTATTATAAGTAAGTCGATGTATCCATTAAAAAATGCAAGCTGCATGTTGATGAGTGTCAACAGTGTGTTTACCATCCTATCCTTTATGGTTGCTATACTGTTACACCATAGTGGAAAGTGCGCATGTGTGACCGTGTGCGAATGAAATTTATCAACATGAACGCTTGTCTTTTTCACCAATTTATAATAGACAAGTAAGGCACTCACAGTTAGTTTTTTGAATGCCAGTTTATAATAAGTAAACAAAGAATTAAGTTTCCGGTGCATGCCATAATGCCAAATTTGTGTTTCTGCATGCATGATGTCTTTTCGAAAAGTACCAACATTTTTAGTCTGGTTGATACGGTGTACAGATATTTTACTCAATCTTACTGAAAGGTGAAAAAGTGTAACAAACTTATATGGTTGAAAGTAAGTTTGATTGTGAAAATTTAACTGCTGTAGAACTTAATACTTCAAAATATGAGAAAAATTACCTGCAGCACCATATACGCTAATGTATGTAGACGATTGGCACAGCTTAGGAGTGTTACAAAGAATATGATAAAAGAATGATAATGACATTCTTCTAGAAAACTCACTTTTAAAACCGAATTTTTTTCGTCAAACAAAGTCTAAATGTTTTATTATAGGACAGAAGCAGCAGCTGCATTTTTACTTATTGTGTGGGGTTATGGCATTTTAGTATTCTTTGTAATTATATGGATTTTATTAAAGAGTTATTTTAACTGCGAGTATAAACAGTCAGAAGCTATGCGACTTAAAAGATTTCTGCTTCGATATTACCCGCCAGGTAAGTAAAATTGGTTTAGGTTTATTATAAATTTGTATTTTTTGCAACGATGTAAATTGGAAGTTTCTAGACAAGCACATCATTGGCGTAAATTTTGTAAAGCTTGTCGATGACATTACTTTATCTAAAAGTAATCACCTTATCCTTTATCCAAAATTTTAGTCAAAATAACAACGTCATGATATTTCCAACAAGACTAGTTTGCTTTCGAGTTTTTGTACCATTTTTGTTTTGTATCATTACTTTTTATTACCATTTAGGTATTATTCTGGAATATGAGCAGAGTGAACAACTAAAGACAAAAGCAATTGATCTTCTCGACTTGAGGCCTGAACATGATCCTGCCGCCGTTGCTCAAGACCTTTCTATGAAGGAACCTTTAATTACCAAAACAAGAATCCCACAAGTTCAGAAACTTGTTTCTAGTAAGAAGCTCATTGCCAGGCCATGAAGTTTGGTAGTTAACAATTTGTATGTCACCTGTTGGTTGTTTTTATGTGAACAGCTTTGATTCATGTTAAAACAAATACTTAAATGTCGCTCAATAACCATAGGCCTTTATATAATTAACACAATTAATTACATGTTAAGAATTACAAGAGAAACTGGTTGCTTCGGAGGATCATCAGTTTTATTTATTCAAAGTTTTGCGAGCTCACATCCTGCCACTAACCAATGTTGCATTTAACAAGTCTGGATCAAGGTGCCCATGATAACATAGCTTTGTTGTTACTGACAATTATTATTATTAGTAGTGTCTGTAAAACTTTTTATTGTTTAGTTTCATAACTGGTAGCTATGATCGTACCTGTAAGGTCTGGGACACTGCTAGTGGCGAGGAACTACTGACGTTGGAAGGGCACAGAAATGTGGTTTATGCGATTGCCTTCAACAATCCATATGGGTATGAACTACTGTGTAGGATTTGTGCAAAATATCTTTTATTGTATATACGTTATACACATTGTAAATACAGTTAGAGTATATGTGTATTGACCAATCTGGAATGACCTTTTCATTCACAGCATCTCAACATTAACTGACTCTTCTAACTCTTATCCCAATTTGTAGCTACAGCTGACTTTGAAGTTTCAACGAATTGTACCTTTGTCTTACGGAATTGTTTTGTTGACCAACAGAGACAAAGTTGCCACAGGAAGTTTTGACAAGACTTGCAAGTTGTGGAATGCTCAGACGGGACAGTGTTACTTCACATATCGTGGACATATTGCTGAAATTGTCTGTCTTGCTTTCAATCCTCAAAGCACAGTGATAGCGACTGGCTCAATGGATGCAACTGCTAAGCTCTGGGATGTGCAGTCAGGATGTGAACTTGCAACTTTAGCGGTGAGCTATGTAATTCCATACTACTTTAGGCGCCCATGCAGTAATGTTATTTCAAAATGAGAATCAAATTGGCAATGGCTTTAATTCAATTACTCAAAAAAAATATTACAAAAACTTACATTTTTACAAAAAAAGTGGTTCTGGTTTGTGCGGTTTTTGGTTGGTAAAAAATCTGCAGAAATACTGTACAGTGTTCTTGGTGAAAATTTACATCCTTATGCAGACTAATCATGTTGTTTGCAAATTATCAGTACAATTGCATTTTTACTAACTTTTCATGGCCACAAGAAAACAATTAGTTCAAATACAGTTTTTAATGAGAGGTTGGCCCACTACGAATATATAGGACTATTTCCACTTGTTTAGACGTATTGATATAGCTGTTTGATAGTAAATGTTCCTTTAAGCAAAAAATTCCAGCCTTTTTTCAACTCTATGCAAGGGGGCCAAAACCTGCTCAAAACTCCTGGCCTCTCTGGAAACCTTGCCGTCTTTGACTCCACTCTTTTCTTTATGACATCAGTGTATCTCTCAGAATTCATCATTTTTTTGATACAGTATCAATTATTTATTATATTTCAACTTTTTGCTTTATACACTCAGACTGCAAAGTTTCCATTGTTGCAGGGTCATTCTGGTGAGATTATTTCACTGGCTTTTAACAGCCGAGGTGACCAAATACTGACTGGCAGTTTTGATCACACGGTTTGTCTTTGGGATGTGCATACTGGCACCCAGACTACCACTCTTATTGGCCATCGTGGTGAAATAGCAAACGCTCAATTTAATTTTGATTGCTCGCTGATTGCTACTGCGTCCATGGATAAATCATGCAAGGTATTTTACTATCTTTTTTTTTGAAGAAAGTATAATTTATTTGGTGAATAAGCTTTAAAACCAACAAACTGGTGTTTACTTCATTTATAGACGGCTTGAGTTAACTTATTACCTTAATTTAACACATTCCTTAGCTCTGGTCTCATGTTTATTCTTTAAATAACCTACAGCTCCCAACAATTTGCTTACAACATTTTACGACACAATACTTATAAATTGATTTACGGAATTTCGTTCTAATGGATGACCTTTACAATTGAAACATGTTTTCATGATTTAGTTGTGGGATGTTCGCACTGGTCAGTGTGTCGGGACACTAAGAGGTCATGAAGATGAAGTCTTTGATATCGGGTTCAACTCGACAGGGCAGCAAATTGTCAGCGCCTCCGCTGATTGTAAGTTTGCTGTAACACAGTAGAACTTGCCTGAAGTAATTTTTGCTACTGTGACTCTACAGTGACATCATCTAGGTGGATTCATCAAAATCTTGACTTGTTTTAAAACTTAGTCGAATTAGATTCATTATTCATCACATTACCACCAACACAATTTCTACTGTGCAATTCATATTGCAATATTCTTAACTGATATCTACTTACTGCACGATTCACTCAGACGATCTCTCAATGTTTTCTTAGTAACACTTTCACTAAAGGTGGTTTGTTTTGCGTATGAGCTACATTGTGAACAGTTTTCATCACTTTATGCGACTTATTAGGTACGGTCAGGATTTACGATGCTGGAACGCAGAGATGTGTGCATGTACTGGAGGGCCACGATGGCGAAGTGTCCAAGGTTTGTTTCAATCCACGCGGACATCGAGTCCTTTCGGGGAGCGCCGACAAAACTGCTCGGGTCTGGGACACTGCAACTGGTACAGACAATGGGGGTTTATATATTGATGCTTTTATCTATACATGCAATAGGTTTATTTATAACTTTTGTATATTTATAGCTTTTTGAACAATACAAAAGATAAGTAACAAATGCTGCAAAACTTACCACTTCGTTAGGTATTAGGCAGCGAAGGTCTTGTTTATTGATATTACTTTCTAAAGCAAACCTTCTAATTACTGGTATTATTACAGGACAATGCTTGCAAGTTCTGGAGGGACATACAGATGAAATTTTTAGCTGCGTTTTTAATTATGAAGGAGATACAGTTCTAACCGGGAGTAAAGATAACACGTGTAGGATATGGCGTTGAACGTGGCTCATACTGTTTTAATCCAAAATTTTATTGCTGCATTTTACAAAGTGCCTTTCATTCTGTTGTTGCAATTTATTGCTGGACCTTTTTTGGGTATAATTTCACAAACATTCTATTGCTGTACTCGAAAAGTTGGTGAAGTATGCTACTACAATCTATTTAAGTTAGTGCTGCATTCTCTAATATTTGTCGTTCTTGTTTATGCAAAAGACGCTTTTAAGTTTTCCTGAGGAAAGTTTGTTTATATCGATTGATTGCAATGTGAAGATTTCTGTACTTTTATAGATGTTTTGAAGCGGCTTCACATTCACTCTCATATATTTTGTACTTTATGTAAATTTCAATAGACTGTTCCTGTTACACTGTATAGGCATTGCGAAAATTTTTTGTGTACCACAGTGTTACAATTTTCTTCTTAAAATTCCTGTGTTTTCAACATTTGTGTCAAGTAAGGTACTAAGTCTTTTAGTAATATAATCTGGCTTCCGCTAATCCAAGTTTCTCTCTGCTATGTTTTCATTTATGTACATATGTCAATAAATATTTTCCAGTTTTCCAGATATCAAAAGTTTCCGAAAACGACTACCTTACATAGCCTTGGTGTTGGTATTGAGTAAAAAATCTACCAAGATAATTAAGAAGCATCGGTCGATAGCTCTAGTATTAGGGGATGGTGACGAAGTGATCTAAAATGCTTCATAAAATGGATGGTTGACCAAATGTTAAGAAACAGAATAGAGACAAGAGTCAAAGTTTTACGATGGAGATAGTTGTGAGTGGTCATCGATAGAATGTTTAAGCCTGCAAGACTAACATAGCCAAGTATTATGCCACAACAGACTTCTTTGTCCACAATCCCGATCATCACATTCCAACTCCGGTGCTTCATAGATTGCCTGCCCACAGCTCTTTGCTTAAAGAACTTAAAATAAACATTTGACGTTGTCTTTGTGCCGCATTTACGGTAAGACAAGACGTTCGTTAGCATGTATGAAATATCTGCAAAAAGCTTTTAATTTTTTTTGCTTTGTTGTATTGTGTTGGCAAATTGTTAGAAGGACGAAAAATGCGATTTGCAAACGCGTTTTCTCGCTATTATAGAAATGCTGAAATTTATAGCGGGAGCGCTATCCTGTATAAGTCGGTGCCCACGATTATAGTTTGAGTCATATCTATAAAAACGTGTGTTGATAAAACAAAAACAAATTCCGTCGTTTTTGTCTTTTTCAGTTGTTTTACAAGCGCATGCAGGCAACCAGATGCAAAACTTAGACGTGTTGGTATATATATTTCTTTTTTATACGACAAAATGTTTTGCAAACGCAGCCATTTGTATTAGCCAATTTTTAAGACTAGGCTATAGAGTCACCAGATTATGTATTTGATGTAAATAGGAATTACACATACTTTTAAATACATGGTTTCAATATATGTATATACAAGCACATCGATAATATAATTAGGCCATAATATATACTGTGTCAGTTGGAACTTAGTCAGCCTCAAGCCAATTACCTACACCACTTAATTATCAATCATCGTAGACTAGTTTCTCGCATAACCCATAACGCAGGGCGTTGCAGCTGACGTCATTCAGTGTGAAGTCTCTCTCTGCGCCCCAAATTTCGATGCAGTCCTCTCCTGTCGAATGGCTGGGTTCATTGGGTGACCACGGGAGATCACTGTTCAGTGCCGGTTTCCCGTCTAGCCATTTAAACGAACCTTCCACGTCGGTGTCAGTTATTCCGACCCAAAGGCCGATCCACTCTGGGCCCCTATACAGATGACGTCCAACTTTCCTACGCGAAAGTGAACAGCGTTTTGAATGTTGTCTTTGAACGTCAAAGTCAATTGGACTCACCTTCTTATGTTGGGGCTAGTTCGAATTCCTTCTACGGCAATATCTCCGCCCCAGGACTGACATATCTGCCTACCTCTTGAGAAGTTGACCTCGTCAAGAGTAAGCTTGTATGCATGTTTTGGTCCAACAAGTTTCCATCCATTATCAAGCAGAGCTTTTCATAATACAAATAAATTTGTATTATTTATTCTTGCATATGTGTTGTAATAAAGTTTTCTTACCTCTAACTTTCTCTTGCGAACCTCCCTGCAAAATGAGATATTTTAAATGGCGAATTACTCATGTTTCTGTATACTAGGAGAATTATTGTTACTAACATTATTAAGCTAATTGCCATCTCTTCTGAAAATATGTTTTGGGAAATTGTACATGCATGAAATTTTTCTAATATATAATTAAAGCATGACTATATTTGGAATATAAGAATTTGGGCATTTGTAAATGTTGTGCTGGTTGGAAGAAAGAAATAAGCGATAGCATAGACAACGGAGTGAAGAATTAAATAGAGATAAAGGAGTTTTCAATGACAAATAAAGCCTTTGGCTTTATGTGATTCCAATACATTAATAAAGCCTATCATACGCAATAATACACTAAAAACGTACCCGAGCAGCTTCTGATCTTAAAGCCACGAAGAAAATGCAAAGAAGTTGCAATACAAGCAGCATTTTTGCACAAGCTCGTTAGATGCAAAACCTGTTGACTACTGACATATAACAGAACTGCCGAGGACACGTACAACTCGCCTGAAAGGTAACCTGCAAATGAACGTTGGACCTTTTTGATCCTGCAAAGGGCGTTGGAGACGTTTCAAAGCATTTGTTGACGTCAAAGCAAAATTTAAGCAAACAGAACAAAAATTTTATGAAAAGTTGAATTGTTTCCGCTATCCTGCCCGTAAACCAAGCAGCGGTTACAAAAGGATTATTGCAGGCGCCTTAGGCAATAAAACGGTGGTCGAGTCAAGTTCTTAAAATAGAGTAGGCCTACACTCCAGATCTAGACTCTAGAACAGTGTTTCTCAAACTTTTTGCGATCGCGTACCACTCGTTCGTTTTTTTTGCTACACTGCGTACCACCTGGCTCCTGAATGACTTATTTTACTCAAATGTACCGGTATTTATTAGTTATTACCGTTATTACTATACCATAACACCAATGAATAGCAAGAAAACACAATTTAATTTGATAGAAGCAACTGTTTCTTCTGCACAAGCTTGTCTATCCGGGGCAACACATTACTCACAGCACATCGAAAATCATGTTCAGCGGTACGCGGTACCACTTAAAAAGCTCTCGCGTACCACTAGTGGTACGCGTACCACAGTTTGAGAACCACTGCTCTAGAAGGTTCAACTAAAAAATCAAGAGTGCCTTTAAAAATAAGTGCTTTAAAGTTTAAAGTGCTTACAACACTAGTAGATAATTGCAGTAAAATTAACTCGATACTGGAAGTAGAACGTACGGTAAACAAGCAGGAGCGACGTATCTATAAGGAATCAACTGGATTGTAATACAAATAAATTGACCTTTCCTAGGTTTCTAAATGCCATTCAATTGTTTAAACATTTTACGGAATAATCGTGTTGGTACAACAAAAACAAAACCTCCAATAACCACCGCAATTAAAAAAGAATTAAGCATTTAGAAAAATGAAAGGTTGCAAATAAGATGTATACATACAATACAAATGCTGCATTGAACAATTGAAATTTCTACGTAAAAAGTCTCTGTTAAAAGTGCCTGCTAAGAGATTAATATAGTTTTAATAATATAGTTTCAGTTGTGGTAGGCTTTATTGTAAACGCGTATTAAACTTTAATAAAAAAACATCACCAATCGTAGGCTAGCAAGCTTAAAAAACAATTTGACTTCGTGCAAAAGTCTCTTTTTATCACTTAAATCTTGATGTACATGTGACAACGTATACTTTCCGGTACTTGAAAGGTTGTAAGTTAATTGTCTTAAACCTTAATCTACGTCAGATTCCGCTTTGACCTTTCCATTAAACAAACACCGTATACACTGTGAAGTGGAAAATTATCAATTTCGCTTACGGCCTGGAGTAAGAACTACCAGCCCAAATTGTTTATGACGATAACAAGGCGTCGGAACAAAAACCGCATCTCGACAATAATCTTCTTATACGGTGACACAACTGTCAGATAACTTATATCACCTGCAGCAACCACACACACAATCTTAAAATTATCCAAGTTGAGAAAAAATAAACGAGAGTTTTTTGCGGAGGAATTTTGTAAACTCGGAAAACGATTTTATCGTCTAAAAACGTGCTGGCGTATGGTGAAAAATTTCATATAAAAGAACTTCTCAAGCCTCAGTTGTCAAACTCGTTGAGGTCAACTTAGAAGAGAGTTAGTTTCTGAACGTGGATGCTTTGGTTAGACCGTTGAAGATTTGAACGTTGTCAGAAAAAAACAACGATGTTCACCCTTTCTCTTGTTCTATGTCTTTTTGGTGTTACGTTGGCCACCCCGATTCGCCACGAAGTAAGTGAAGGGTTTAACCTCGTTTTAAATACGATACCGTAACTTTTTCTTGTTGGCGTTTCTAGTTATTTGTCAGATGTGTGATGTGTCAGACACGTCATGTTTGAGGATTTAAACAATTATTTTAAGCATTACTTCCCACCGCTGTCTACTATTCTACCTCCGCCTCCGTTCACCATCGATCCGATCACCTATGAAACTATCGATCCACCCAGAACCTATCCGCCCAGAACCTATCCACCCACCACCGACCCACCAACCGACCCACCTGGATATGAGGGTAAGTAAAAGGTACGCTTTGGATTTTTGAATTCATGACAGTATGCTAAAATCCTCTCGAAATTTCATTGTTGAAACACGATTGGTTAACCGGGCTCATTTATAGATGGATGGTACTTGGCCGGAGATTTTGCTTACAAGCTCACTGTCGGTCAACATAGCTGGTGGGCCGGTCGAATGGCTTGCCAAGCAATGGGCGGCGACATCGCGGTAAACGGCGTTAGAAACAACGCAATAAGATGGTGGGTTTTGTCGGAAAATTTGTGAGCATAAAAATATAATTCATCGGGTTTGTTTTCCACAGGCAGGTGGCGCAAGAGCTCTACGTGGGGCCCGTCTGGATCGGACTCTGGGTCGGACTCGACGGTCTGGAAACAGATATGAAGTGGAAGTGGACTGACGGCCAAGACGCCAAAGATGAAGATATCGTCTGGTCTCCCTCAGAGCCGAACGGGGACACGAGAGAGAACTGCGGCGAAATGTGGGGAGAAGCGAGAAGATTTACGATGAATGACAACCCCTGTTGTGACAAGCGTTATGCCTTGTGTGAGAAGAAGATTGAGTCCTAAACGACCAAAGATGTTCTAGCAGAGCTTGCTTTGGCTTTATTGCATTAGTGACGATTAAAGTTTTGCTTGTTTATAAAGCGCTTGAAGTTGTACGTTTGAAATATCATATCGTTTTTTTTTTGAAAAAGCTGGCAAAATTTTAAAAAGCTACCGTCATTCTTGTACACTGTATATGCCTAAAGTTCAATAGAAAACAAACATACGATCTCAGCAGCTATTAATGACAATATTGTAGCTTGCACATATCTTGGCCAATTATTTTGAGATTCGAACTGACCAAATTGAATAAAGCTTTTCTCTCATAAAATATTACCAGATGGATGCAAATAATTAATAAATTCAAGAAGGCGGACGATTTACACTTTTGGGTGTCGTTTGGTCATTTTTTTGAGAAGATAAATCCTACCAAGAACGCAAGCCTCCATTAGACATAATCATCATATCCGTAAAACTATAGAACAAATAAATAGTTTCATTACGAATTTATTGCCGAGCATCGATAAAGACACTGGAAAACAAAGTTTATTTAAAAAAACTAAGTAAATAGCACTCGAAATGAAAAGCAAATAAAATATGATGACGCAATAATCGAACTACAAAAAGCAACACTAAAACAAAAAATAATGACACAAATATACAACAACAACAAATACAGAAGAGATTTATTTGAATCAATGAAGTGATTGTTAATTATACATTTAGTAAAAAAAGTAAAATTAATTGATTTTTAGTTACAAAAACCACACGTCCAATTAAAGACTATAAACGGGTTTAAAATGATCGTCTTGCAATTGTATGCAGCGTTAACAAACCCATTAACCCAACCCATTAACAAACCCATTAACAATGGAGACAGGAGCTGAAAGAACAATATAACGCGTTGGTTGTCACAGCAGTGGTTATATTTTAATCATCGTGCGGTTGTTGTATCACTAAGCGGTTTATGCGTTTGTCATATGTGTGTCGCTTTGTATATACTCGTACATGTTGGTGGTTGTAGTATTTTAAATACAAAAGTAAGTGAAAAGTTGCTATTTTCCGGCTCAGAGGTAGGGGAAGGTAGGGTAAAGCGGACCAACGGGGTAAAGTGGCACACCCCTCTTATTTTCTTAATAAAGTTTTTTAACCACGCGGATACCACTAAGTTTAGTGAAGCATGACATAACGTGGTGGCACACGCCATTATTCGAGGTTACGTGGAAAAAAAGGCAAGAAAAGAAACGGAATTCGTTTTTTGTACTCTCTGATCTATTGAAAGGTATGTCTTGTAACTTAGATTTTATTTTACATGCATAAGGTAGAAGTTTGGTTGAATGGTAGAAAGGAGTTTTACTGTATCACGTACGCATTACATAGGTTCATTCCGCTTACTGACTAGCCAAAATTTGGCCAACAGTCAAAATAATAGTAACCAAGGGGTGGGGGTAAAGTGGACCAGTGGTGGTCCACTTTACCCCGTCGTTAACTTTTTCTTGTTTATAGTTTCATGACCGAATTAGGTGATGTTTATCTTGTAATCCTGTTTTGTAGAATGCCTTGTAACCGCCAAAGGACATCAACTCAACAATCTTGGACCGAAGAGGCTATGACTATCGCCATTCGGGCAGTAAATGAAAAGAGAATGGGCTACCAACCTATCAACCAACCTGAGACAACCCAGGGAGAGTTGTAACGCAATTTCAAATCGGAAGACTATTTGGAAATGCCTACATCCGTGCGTCAACTGCTAGTAATGCCATCAGCGGTTTCAAGGAATGTGGAATCGTACCTTACAATCCTGACGTTTTTGGAGAGGCTGACTTTGCTCCATCGGATGTTACTGATATTCCTATTAATCCTGTTCCAACCAACACCGAATCTTACTCCGTTAATGTTAGTTCAACTAGCATTGACTTGTGTGATGGCAGAAATATTGGCTTAGATGCGGCTGGTCTTCCCGAGATGCCTGAATCGTTACCTGCACAGCCAATAGATGTAGCCCAACCGTCCTCTCCTGAAGATGCAAATCCCAGTTTCACAATTATAAGTCCTGTTGAACTGCTTCCTATGCAGAAAGCAACTCACACTCGCAAAAGAGGAAGTCTAAGAGAGGTGCAACTGCTATTTTAACCAGTTCACCATACAAGAAGCAGTTGGCTGCAACGAATCGTAGCCAATCCGCGGTATCTGGCAACAGCAGTAAAACAAGTTCATCGAAAAAGCGTTCTATGAAGAAAGCTAAGGTTTCCAGGTCATCAATGCAGCAGAAGGACACAGTCGATGAAAGTGATAACAACGTAGATGCAGAATGCTTTTACTGCAACGAAATGTATTCCAAATCATCCGAGAATGATGGGTGGATCCAGTGCTCCAAATGCATGCGATGGGCGCATGAAGCCTGCTCTGGGTGTAATGAAGAGGATGACAACTTTATTTGTGAATTATGTTTTTAAAAATTGATGGTGAACTGCGATTACTTTCATAACTACTTCGCTTATGATGACAATTTGTAAATAAATTGATTGTGATGTGGAACAAATTGCCTTGTTTACTCAAAACTTACGGTGGTCCACTTTACCCCACACATGTGGGGTAAAGTGGACTATTGGAGGTGCTTTTAAATCAAAAAATTTTTATGTAAGAAAGCAAGCAATCAATAAAAGGGCACTTCAAAAATTAGCGAAATACCTTAGAGTTAACTCTCAAAACAAACAAGTCAAATGTTTTGGTGAAATCAGTGAATTGTAACGATTTAAGCCTTAGGTGGTCCGCTTTACCCCACCCTCCCCTATAGCTTTCAAATTTAACTTTTTTAGTGTAGAATACCAACGACTTGTTCAACAAAAATTTGTTCTATTTGCTGGTAAGTTGCAGTGTAATGTTTTCCAAAGTTGAAAAAAGTAGAAACCGTTTAAAATAGTTTCCTTTGAGGTTGAACGTGGTGGTATGTTGTTACAAGTTAACCAATGAGGGAACGTAAATTATTATCCCAGAATCTTGTTTTAGATATAAGTAAAGTGCTCAGCGAACAGTATAAGAAAATCAATAATTGTGGTAACAAAAAGCAGATATTCTTTTGACATAAACTCCAAATATTAACATGCTGCTGCAAAACATTACAGTAAGGTTCATTTCAACCTGTTACGAATATATTGTCCAAACGTTGTAATTAGCAACCAATAAAGAATCGACTGTGACTTTGTTTTCCACAATATATAACAACCAAGACAGCGACGGAGTAGATTTTCGAATTTTAAGAAAATAAAAAGGCTGTACTTTGTCGAAAATCATCGAATAGTTAAGTAGCTTACGTGCACAGGTCTTGATAATTTGTAAACATGATAATTGGGGCCTACTCCGATCCCTCCAGATGCACAGGCCATAAAGCTCGCTCACAATGGGCAACGCCATGTACTGTATCTCGTATGATGAGTATACCACCAAAAACACGACGTAGAAACAACAAAATCTTGACGCTAAACTTTCTTCTGTTTAAAGCCCACACAATCGAAGTAATGTTTACAGGTACATTTCTTTGCACAGGACAACTTTGTAACATGCTAAAATAAATGACGTCGATCTTGCCCGTAGGCAACATTTCAGAAAAGTTCAGATAAAGTTGCTTGCACCAAAATATTTTCTGTTTTATACGAGCGCAGCCCACGCAAACGGTACTGAAAACTGTTAGATGTGTTTATGGTGCGACCGATGCGAAATTTATCCTGGCTGGGAGCAATTCCGCGCATATTAACAAACAACCTAAAACCGCGGAAAAATCGCTCTATAAAAGAGATCATGTTAGCTATGATTGTCCAATTCACTCAAACCTTTTCAGTGGAAGAGTATTTTTCTGCTACTTTGTTCAAGTTCAAGGTCTTGTTTTAGAAAAGAAGACTCCAACGTTTGCACGATGCTGAAGATGATGTATTTCTGTTTGGTTGTTGTTTTCTACATCGGAAGCACTTCTTGGGCCCACCCAGTGGCGTTAGATCAGAATCAAAGCAACGACGGACAGGTTAATACGTTAGAAACCAGATTTGATTAAAACGTATGAGATCAATTTGCCACGTAGAATACTGCTTTATAAAATATGCTTTCGTACATTCTCTGAAGTTTTCAAAATATTTTTACAGGGTTCTGGAGAATCAATTAACCAAGACATTAGACGACGTAAGCTAAAGCTATATTTCTATGGCAAAACGTATACGCTAATTACATTATATTATTTGACCTTTTGCAGCCAGTCTCTAAAATAAAACTCAAACATAAATGAGTTTTACCCAACTTTTTGCCTTACTTCATCCAAACCTATTCATGATGTTGATCTTGTATCGAAATAAATTTATCTGATCTTTAGAACTTACCAACGAGGGCTGGTACCTAACCGGTCACTTCGCTTATAAGCTGACTACAGAGAGACAGAGTTGGTGGGCTGGCCGATACGCTTGTCAGTCAATGGGAGGAGAACTTGCCGTCCACGGAGTGAGAGACAATGCTCTGCGGTGGTGAGTTTCTTGGTATCTTCCATCTGTTGCATCTTCTTTTCCTCATCGCTGATTGACACGCTTCTTCATTTTCTTTAGGGAGATTGCAAGGGAATTGTACGTCGGACCGGTTTGGATCGGACTCTGGGTCGGACTCGACGATCTGGAAACGGACATGAAGTGGAAGTGGACTGATGGTAGCCTAGCAACAGACAACGAAATTGTTTGGTCCCCGCAGGAGCCCAACGGAGGCAGGAGAGAGAACTGCGGCGAGATGTGGGGAGAAGACAGAAGATTCACAATGAATGATAACCCGTGTTGTGATGATCGCTACGCTTTGTGCGAGAGAAAAATTGTGTCTTGAATCCTCCTGAACTTGTAAAGGCGTCAAGACAGAATTCCAAGTTGATAAAGTTTTCTCTGCTCTGTTGCGCCTAAACTGAGCCAAATAAAATCGTTGACTTTAAATTCTCGTGATTTTTAAAATGCTGTCAGGAAATTCTTAAAAAATCTTTGGCTTAAAGCGTTTATACAGCACACGCTCGGTCTAAAAATATGCTTGATTATTAAAAAAGATACCTAAACTTGAGAAACCCAACAGATACACACAAATAATACACAACTGCTTACGCCTTAACGTCATACCAAATTCAAGATAGCTTGTTGAAACATGTTTAGCGATTAAAACACAGTTCTGTATAAATCTTGCCAGATAGGCCGGTCACGTATAGACCAAAGTAATTATTCCCTAAATAAACTCGTTTAAACTTTTGCAAAACTTGTCCATAATTATGAAAGAAAAATGTCAAAGAGCCCTGTATACCGGTAACAAAGCACATTGACAACAAAGGTGACGTTTGACCAGAAATGCTATAGTGCCAACAAACTTAAATTTAACCTTTGCAAGCGCCGACAAGTTGTAGAGTTAATGTGTCGCCAGCTAAATAGTAAGTTGTTGCATGGTGACATATCTGTGTTATCACATTCGTAAACTGACATTCCATGTTCAAATAAATTATATCATCTTTTGCTGACCTTAATTCAAAATATTTGGATAAAACCACAGTTTTGTTTTTCTGCATTTTCGAGTTACTCAATTAATGTAAGTGCCGACGAAACGAAAAGATAAGCTGCCGCCAGGGGGTCATCTAAAAACTGAAGAGGGGCCAGTTAACCCTAAAACCCTCTCATTGCGAGGACCCTGACTGACTTGTCTATACCTTATCGTTTACAAATTAATTCGTGCGTCACAGTGTTGCAAGAAACCATTTCCATAAATTACGCATGCAGACAGTGAACAACGAACAACTAAAATTTGAAACGTCATCTAGTTCACAGTTATTCCACCATTGTTGCGAATATACATACAAAATAAACGCGAACTTTGTTTGTTTAAATTTGCTTAAATCAGGAATGAAAATGATTTTTTGATAAACGACGAACAATCATGCATGGAATGAGCCAGAGTATGGCGCATGGCAAAATCCTGATTTAGACTTGCGTCAAAACATCTGTTACTTGCTTCATTGATTGAAACAGTTTAAAGTATTACTTTTCGAATCATATAATTTAACAAATTCCTCTGCAAACGATGTTTGTGGAACGATGGTTATAGGAAGTGTATTGTCATGTAGGCGCAGAAGGTATTTAAAGAAAAATTACCCAACGAAAAAGCGAATACGGGATCCCCGCGACCAAAAATACCACACCATGCTCTGTTAGATTTTAAAACGTTGACCAAAACCCAAATCCAAAATTTCTTCTAAGCGTAACTTGTTGCATCAGATATGAGGAAACCGCATAAGTGGGAGGTGCTTCTTTGACATTTGTTATAAACACTTTTGTCGCTTTTGGCATAATTAACTGCGTAAGAAAGTTAAAAATGCGCCAACCTACGCAGTTGTCAGCAGTGCAAGATTAACTACAAATACAAGGTTATTTCTGATAAGCGCACCGAGTTTCACAGTTACACGAAAACATGATTAGGAAAATTTTTATGAGGTAATGACGAGTATAGTGTATTTTATTGAAGCGCAAAAAACACAAGCACAAATATGTACAAAAATAATTTACAAATCACTGTTCATTAAATATAACACGGTCCATACAAACGTTTACGCGGGTTCGCGTCGAAGTGCTTCGCAAATTTTAACGATTTAGTCGTGGTAGGGCTCATCTCCATAAAGGCCCTGGCTCGTCTCGCGTAGAGCGAGCGTTTAACTGCAGCAATTATAGTTTTTGTGCTAAAAACCCCTCTTCAAAGATGATCGCGTTCCTGTGACGTCAAATTTGTTGTTTAATTACTATATCCAGTAAAATCGTCATGTCAAGCGTTTCACACTCGAGAGTTTCGGGGAGATGCATATTTATTATTTCTGTTACGACCTTAAAGGAGATAGCGGTTCCGGTGGAAACGGTACCAACTCTGCACGCGTAGTGCCATATAGGGGCGATTTTTACAGTTAAATAAACGTGCAGTGCACGAGACCTTTAGTTAATTCGAAATATACATGAGTCACATGACAAATGTGCACAACGTTCTGTTCATCTCACTGATCGTCTTTACTCTCTGAAAATGGATGTAAAATGGTGGGGGGTGTGTTTGGATAAACGAGGTTTTGTCATGATCGACGCATATAGTGCTAGTTAAGACGTTGCAGATTGCGAGAAAAAAAATGCACTTTAGTTTCATTAAAGCTTCATCATAAAACTTTATCATACGTTTTGTTCCGACGAGCTAAGAGGTTGAAATTTGGTTGAAGAACAAATAATTACAAGCGGCAAGTTAATTTTTTTTCACAGTCGCAAAGTGAGGATGTTGAGCTTAAATACAAAAGTTGGTTTGCACAAGATTTGCGGTTTAAATTGACACTTCTACCTCTTAACTGAAAAGAAAAGCTTCATTCAGCATCAGTTTTACTACCACAAAGCCATGAAAATGCGTTATTATATGTGTGGGCAGGTTTGGCATCGTAGATGTTTAGAGAGGCCTTTGTGCTAAGTATAGCATATAACAAGGTGCGCTGTTTGCAAGTTATAGAAAAAGAGCGGTTGTTTCGTTTAAAGTGGAAACTATATGTAGCTTTGTAGCCTAATCTATTCGGATTTAAACAAAGTTTTTCTGCCCAAAACCTATAACCAAAGTGAATTCATTCGTCATTTGCTCGCAAGTAAAGCGAGTTTTTATGTTGATTTTCGACGAATCAAAATTTCTAAAGAGAAAATTGTCGTTTTTTGGTGTTGCATCATTTGCTCGTCGCTGATGACAAGTTCGTGGGCATCGCCAGTTCAAAACGACCAGATTCAAGAGGTAAATTCTTTGCAAAAATAGCATGTTACATATATAAGGCTATACCTGACATACCGGTTATTGGTAAATCAACGGTTTTATTTCGCAGGGCTCGGTACCGGTTCGCATGTCCAATATAGGCTACACATTACTTTGACAAATATTCCAAGACCATATTTAACGCGCAAGCATGCGGGTGGTAAAGTGCACAACGGCATCGCAATATCTCTACCAAAGTTTTCAGTTTAGTTAAAATGCATGTTATTTCGCCCGCCAGAATGGTTTGCACCCATATTGTGTTTTGTCAAAATGTATGTATGTTTTAGCAATCTAAAGTAAACGTACAGTATGTAGCTATAAGTTACGTATCTCTTCTAGTCATATAAGTGCAGCACTGCTTATTAACAACATGACCACAAAACGTTTTAATAAAAGTATTGTGTGTCTTGCCTTAATAATTATACGAAATAAATTGAAAAACTGACCCGAACAACAAAAAGTGCCCGCAGGTCCGAACGCAAGCCGTTGTACAGTAACAAACACATGCAGGATGTAGCAGAAATGAGACGCGTAGGAGGTTTTGGCAAACAAAGCAAAAACGCATACAAACGTTAACAAAGAGCTCGGTTGTGTTGGTGCTGATAAAACCGAGATTTCGAGTTTCGTATATATGTTCAAGTAAAAAATTGATAACGGAAACTTCGCGGAGCACTTGATACTCCGCATCGCGTGCATGACTTTTTCGTGGCGTAGCCTGCGGCTCTTTTCTTTCTTCTGGATAGGATTGTCAATAAAGTGTGCAGAAAAGCGCGATTAGTTAACACAAAATATTCTCGAATCAAGAAGATCACTTTACTGAATTTCAACATTTTAAGACCTGTGGGAAAAGCATGCTGCGTAAACTGATCTTTCTTATCTGCTCTGCAATTATTTGCTTGATGTTGGCGAAGAGCTCATGGGCTTCGCCGTCTGACAACGACGATCAGGTAATTCGGGAAATTTGCAAAAAATGCAATGTCTTTGTGCATCTTATGTTGGTGCTTAATAGTAGTTGCAGCTTATACTTTGCAGCAAAAGTGAATAGTTTGTAAAGAGTAGAGCAAAAGCTTTGTTTTAATCTCCGAAAATGTTGTTTTATCCTCGAAACGTTTGTTGTAATAATGTATTCGAAAAGATTATTGAGTTTTTATTTTTGCTCCAAATGTTTTGCTTTGATATTTATACCCTATTGCAAATAACTTTGTTCTACAGGATTCGAATGAGTTCTATGAAGAAGTTCTAAGACAAGGTAAGGATTCGACATATAGAGCATATACCAACAAGCTTTGATCGTAACAAATGCATAAAATAACCATAATTTCTATTTAGTCTTAGCTCAAGATGGTTGGTTTGTGATCGGTTCTTATGCTTACAAAGTAACAAGGTACCGTCGTTCTTGGTTACAAACCCGGGAGTCTTGTAAAGAGATGGGCGGATACCTCGCCTACCAAGGCATCAGAAATAACACTTTGAAAAGGTAAAATAGGAATACTTATGTTTTTATAAATAGCATAACATATTTCTTTGCGCTTACCACTCACCTCTATCGTTTTCTCTACCGATGGAAACTTTTGAACTAAACTTAGCTATCTAGTTTTAGCCAAGACGGATAAATGTTGTGTACAAAAGCGAGCCAAGCGCATTGCAATGGGGTCGCAAAACGCGTATTGAAAAGATTAAAGTCTACATTATCTTTTAGGGAAGTTGGAAGAGCTATCATCGGCTCCCGGTACTCGGAAGGAATCTGGATAGGACTCAATGACAGATTGGAGGAATCTGAGTGGATTTGGCTGGACGGTAGCAGGGCGGATACGATCGAATGGGACATAAATGAACCAAACGGATTTGGATTAGAGAACTGCGGAGAGATGTGGGACGAGAACAAGAAATTTATGATAAATGACGAGGGGTGTTGTGACCTTCATCAAGGGTTGTGTGAAAGAAAAATCGCGTTATAATTATGACGTGATTATTCAATTGACAAATGTAATGTTGTTATAACATGTTAACTTCACAGATAGTGAATATCGTATTTGTAAAATTTGCGTGATTCCTTTAAATGATTCTTGTTCTTTAAACGATTGTAAAATATATCTGACATTATCCGTGCTTATGGTTTTTGTATACTGACACACACCAATATGTTGCAAAGCAGCGTGGAAAACGTTGAATAAAATGAAATTACGTTACTCAATTTTACAAAGTTTATAATTAATTTACTGCAAGGTACAGCAATCAGCAAACACGTGTACAGTCAAAATACATAGACTGCTCACACAGCAAAATCTAACGAATTGCGAACTCGGTTTATGAAACCGGTTTTTATAAAAAGATGCAAAGGGGTGTCATATTTTCTCACTATGTCTTCAGAAAGTTAAGCACTGTAGTTTTCTGCTTCACGCCTTATTATTAAATTGTTTTTTGGCTAAAACGCAAAGCAAAGGCAAGAATTCATGCGTAGGATGATACCACAAACAAACTTGGGTATAGACATTGAACGGTTTTGTCTTTTACTTTATAGTTTCACAAATAATTACTGCATGATTATAATTATTTATACGAAACTTTTCATCCGGCTGCGTGCAGCATTTTTTACTTTTCACAACATCGATTGCGGCTCTTTCACATACCGTTAATATTGTCATCAGACTTTTATACCTTTTGCAGGAGCACGTAGCTTTCTACAAAAAGCACAGAAAAAGCGACGTGGGGCGAGAACAAGAAATTTATGATAAATGACGTGGGGTGTTGTGACCTTCATCATGGGTTGTGTGAAAGAAAAATCGCGTTATAATTATGACGTGATTATTCAATTGACAAATGTAATGTTGTTATAACATGTTAACTTCACAGATGGTGAATATCGTATTTGTAAAATTTGCGTGATTCCTTTAAATGATTCTTGTTCTTTAAACGATTGTAAAATATATCTGACATTATCCGTGCTTATGGTTTTTGTATACTGACACACGCCAATATGTTGCAAAGCAGCGTGGAAAACGTTGAATAAAATGAAATTACGTTACTCAATTTTACAAAGTTTATAATTAATTTACTGCAAGGTACAGCAATCAGCAAACACGTGTACAGTCAAAATACATAGACTGCTCACACAGCAAAATCTAACGAATTGCGAACTCGGTTTATGAAACCGGTTTTTATAAAAAAATGCAAAGGGGTGTCATATTTTCTCACTATGTCTTCAGAAAGTTAAGCACTGTAGTTTTCTGCTTCACGCCTTATTATTAAATTGTTTTTTGGCTAAAACGCAAAGCAAAGGCAAGAATTCATGCGTAGGATGATACCACAAACAAACTTGGGTATAGACATTGAACGGTTTTGTCTTTTACTTTATAGTTTCACAAATAATTACTGCATGATTATAATTATTTATACGAAACTTTTCATCCGGCTGCGTGCAGCATTTTTTACTTTTCACAACATCGATTGCGGCTCTTTCACATACCGTTAATATTGTCATTAGACTTTTATACCTTTTGCAGGAGCACGTAGCTTTCTACAAAAAGCACAGAAAAAGCGACGTGGGGCGAGAACAAGAAATTTATGATAAATGACGAGGGGTGTTGTGACCTTCATCATGGGTTGTGTGAAAGAAAAATCGCGTTATAATTATGACGTGATTATTCAATTGACAAATGTAATGTTGTTATAACATGTTAACTTCACAGATAGTGAATATCGTATTTGTAAAATTTGCGTGATTCCTTTAAATGATTCTTGTTCTTTAAACGATTGTAAAATATATCTGACATTATCCGTGCTTATGGTTTTTGTATACTGACACACGCCAATATGTTGCAAAGCAGCGTGGAAAACGTTGAATAAAATGAAATTATGTTACTCAATTTTACAAAGTTTATAATTAATTTACTGCAAGGTACAGCAATCAGCAAACACGTGTACAGTCAAAATGCATGGACTGCTCACACAGCAAAAATTAACGAATTAGAACGCGGTTATGAAACCGGTTTTTATAAAAAAATGCAAAGGGGTGTCATATTTTCTCACTATGTTTTCCGAAAGTTAAGTACTGAAGTTTTCTGTGCCCTGCTTCGCGCCTTATTATTAAATTGTCCTGAGGCTAAAACGCAAAGCAAAGCAAAGGCAAGAATTCATGCGTAGGATGATACCACAAACAAACTTGGGTATAAGCATTGAACGGTTTTGTCTTTTACTTTATAGTTTCACAAATAATTACTGCATGATTATAATTATTCATAAGAAAGTTTTCATCCGGCTGCGTGCAGCATTTTTTACTTTTCACAACATCGCTTGCGGCTCTTTCACATACCGTTAATATTGTCATCAAACTTTTATACCTTCTTCAGGAGCACGTAGCTTTCTACAAAAAGCGCAGAAAAAGCGACGTGGGGTGAGAAATTTATGATGAATGACGAGGGTTGTTGTGACTAAATTTCTTCATGGGTTGTGTGAAAGAAAAATCGCGTTGTAATTATGACGTGATTATTCAAATTATTCAATTGACAAATGTAATGTTGTTATAACAAGTTAACTTCATAGATAGTGATTATCGTATTTGTAAAATTTGCGTGATTCCTTTAAATGATTCTTGTTCTTTAAACGCTTGTAAGATATATCTGACATTATCCGTGCTTATGGTTGTATACTGACACACACCAATATGTTGCAAAGCAGCGTGGAAAACGTTGAATAAAATGAAATTACGTTACTCAATTTTACAAAGTTTATAAACTTACTACAAGGTACAGCAATCAGCAAACACGTGTACAGCCAAAATACATAGACTGCTCACACAGCAAAATCTAACGAATTGCGAATTCGGTTTATGATACCGGTTTTTATGAAAAAAAATGCAAAGGGTGTCATATTTTCTCACTATGTTTTCAAAAAGTTAAGTACTGAAGTTTTCTGTGCTCTGCTTCGCGCCTTATTATTAAATTGTCTTGAGGCTAAAAAGCAAAGCAAAGCAAAGCAAAGGCAAGAATTCATGCGTAGGATGATACCACAAACAAACTTGGGTATAGACATTGAACGGTTTTGTCTTTTACTTTATAGTTTCACAAATATTTACTGCATGGTTATAATTATTCATACGAAACTTTTCATCCGGCTGCGTGCAGCGTTTTTTACTTTTCACAACATCGCTTGCGGCTCTTTCACATACCATTATTATTGTCATCAAACTTTTATACCTTCTTCAGGAGCACGTAGCTTTCTACAAAAAGCGCAGAAAAAGCGACTTTTGCACAAAGACTTTCTGGAGTTAACAACATCGTTGCAACTTATTTCAAAATTTCGACATTTTAAAGACAATGGACAGAGTGATGTTTCTTTGTTTTTTGGTCATTTACTTGTCGCTTGTGAAGAGCTTGTGGGGGTCACCACTTCAAAACGATCAAGAGGTAAGTAAAGTAGACTGTTTGTAACTTGAAGGCTTTATATGTCTTGGCTAGATAACAACCTCTGATATGTATCACAGGGTTCAGGCGAAAACCTTAAGGAAGCTCTAAGGCACGGTAAGGATTTATCCTATTAAACGTTGTCATTACTACGTCATTACTTTGGTTTGACATTTAAATTACATCATTATTTTGTTTTAGAACTCGTTCAAGATGGTTGGTTTTTGATCGACTCTTATGCTTACAAAGTCACTAATGAAAGCCAGAATTGGTCGCAAACCCGGGAGATTTGTAAAAATATGGGAGCACATCTTGCGCATAAAGGCATAAGAAACAACATTTTAAAACTGTAAGAGAGGAAAGAAAAATAGTCGATTTAAACGAAACAGTTTTACAATAAAAACGTTTAAGTTCCGGAAATTCATTCATTTAATCTTTCTGTATACAGCAAACTCGCAAGAGCTATTATCGGTGATCGGTATTGGGATGGTGTCTGGCTCGGACTCAACGATTTATCGGCGGAAACGATTTGGGTATGGCTCGACGGTACCAGAGCCAACTGTGACGTCGTTCGATGGGGGAAAGAAGAACCGAACGGACATCGTTTAGAGAATTGTGGAGAACTGTGGGGAGAATTCAGAAGTTATTTTATAAACGATAATGTTTGCTCTGAGCACCGTGAAGGATTATGTGAAAGAAAAATTGTTCCATAAATTTCCTTTGTAAATTTGTTCTCAACAAACTCTCCTGCAAATGTATTGCTTTAAATCACTAACGTTCTTTAAAAAAAAGTCACTGACAATACTCAATATTCATGAATGAATATTTTTCGCAAATTCTTGTATAACATAATGCAAGCTTGCTTCTAGTAAAACGCCTTAATTGCTCGTTATTGCTTTGTATCTCATGCAAAGTTTAGAAAGTTTGGTCGTCGTTTGTAAGCAAAAATACAAGCTTGGCGTGTTTGCTCTGAGTAGATTTTTATAACATAAAGTTAAAACATTGATTTTATTCCACTTAGTAAAAAAGCTTATTTTAAATTTTAAATTTTTTTCTCAAGAACCTGAGACATACTGGTATTCTTTTTCTTGATTTAATAAATTTGATAGTATTTTTTTTGATTTAAATTTGCAATTTGTTGTGAAAGCAATTTGTTGTGAAAACGATAGTCGCAACCGAAGCAGCGTTTATATAAATCATAAAAATAACTTAAGCAATAAAATCGTGTAATTATTAATTTATCAACTGAGTAAGTGAAAAGCAGTTGGAAGAATTTGTGCATGTCCTTTGTCACCGATAAATCATAGTAACTGTTATACTGAAATACTGTTTGTTTTGTTACTATTTTAAAATCGTATATGTTCAAAGACAAGTGAGCATCAGGAGATTTACGTCAGCTGCTTCTCATAAAGTAGATTTCGCTTAAAGTGATTTGTGTTTCATTTCAATCACTTATTCCGTATAGACTTGATATAGGTGGGCGGTTTAAAGTTGCAATGTGCAACGGCCTTGATATGAACATTTTAAATCATGTTATTGAATGGTTTGCCTTAATAAGCCGCATCGCTAAACCTTTTTGGTATAGATGATCCCTGCTTAAATGCTGCGTGGTTTGCTTAAAGCAATAAAAAAGATTGCCCTGCAGCTAAAAAAACGAGCGTGAGTTTAACTTATTATACATTGAGCATCAACAACTCCTATGAAAAAATTGCGTGGGTATGTGGAGGTACGATTACTCGTGGAACAGTTTCGTTGTTTGTTAGAAACGTTTCATAACTTGAATCAAAATTGATAAATAACGGGGCTCACCTGATTACGTGCAGCGTTTCGGAATTACTTGCGGCTGTTTCACAATTTTCTTCCACGAGAGTGTAGGTTTTTTATATAAAATGGGTTAAAAGCCATTAATTGACGTAAATTTTCTTGCGTTCAGAACTGCGCTGAAAGAAATCCCCAAACTTTATAAAAAATATGAGAAATTTGATGGAATTTTTCTGCGCAGTCATTTGTTTGATGGGAGTGAAAAGTTCGCGTGGATCGCAACTTGAGAACGGTCAGGAGGTAAAATCAATTTGTAGGACATTTTCTTGATCCATTTTTCAAGATTTTCGTTTAAGATATGGTTTCACTTCATAATTTGCTTTTATACTAATCGCTGGTAAATTTGAGCTGGGTTCAGGTGCCGACCAAGAGGAAGCCTAGACCTAGACAAAGTAAGTTTGGTTCCATAAAAATCGGTTAAGATTTAAAGCATATCTGCAATATCCAGTTTTTTTCGCTCTATGCGTGAATTAAACTTATAAAGTTCTCATGGCGTCATCGTCCTCACTCGTTTGAAGTTTGACTTTTTATGCAATCATATTTTAATTTCAGCACACATTCAAGATGGTTGATTTCTGACAGACTCTTACGCTTACAAAGTCACCAGCGGAAGCCAGACTACTGGTTAAGGACCCAGCAGAATTGTGATGAAATGGGCGGACACCTAGCACTTGTAGGAGTCAAAAACGACACTTTGAAAGTATAAGTGAGGAAAACATGTCTTTTCGCTGACCTGAAAAAACTTAACGTGATAATTGTATGAAGCTGAATATTTTGCTAGTTTCAATATTTTATTGATTGCTTTAGTTCAATATTCAATGATTTCGCAGGAAAGTAGGTATTGCCATTATCGGCAATTTGTATTGGGATGGTGTCTAGCTCGGACTCACGATTTATCGGTGGAAACGGTTTGAGTTTGGCTCGACGGTACCTGAGCTAACTGTGACGCAGTAAAATAGGCAAGGGGAGAACCAAACGGACGTCAATTAGAGAACTGTGGAGAACTGTGGAGAACTGTGATGATAACCCCTGCTCTGCACAACGACATTGGCTCTGTGAAAGAAGAATAACTCTCTAAATGGTTCGTGTGTTTTATTTGCACAGATGGATTGAAAGCATCGTTTTGATATGTTAATATTTCCGAGGAGAATGCCGTGTATTAATAAATATTGAATATTGTTTGTAAAATCATCAATGTTTTGTGGGATTTTGTCTTTCAATGCTTTTCAAATCCGTATATTTTGGCCTCTTTTCATTTTTTTTTTTCAAACATTTTCATGACTGTAAACTTAAAACGATTTAACGGATTTCTGAGAATTATTACCACAAACTTTCCAGATATTTAAGTCCAATTACTAACATAAACCGAGTTTCACCAACACGCATATGAAACTTAAAGGAAGGCCGCCGTTTTTCATTGGTAATTGACAAAAACTTTTTGTTTAAAGCAGATCAATAGGCTAAGGAAATCAATACGCCAGTCTCAACAAGTAAACAATTATAACAGAAAATGATGCTTAAAAGCAACATTTTACTTTAAAGTTCTTTTGTAATTTTGTGGTAAATATCTGCGTGGATTTGAAAAAAAATGAAAACAAATTTATCTTCACGTTAGAGAATGTGACTCATAGGTTGCCAGGGACTCTCTAAGCAAGGCTCTTTATTAACCTATTACAATTGTTTGACCTAAAGCTCAAAAAATATCTCCTCGGAGGCATAAATTTGTCGCAAGGGCAGTAGGACAAGTTGGTTGTAAAAAACAAACTTTTCTACAAAGTTATAATTTGGCTTTCTCAGGCCTTTGTTATCTGATTTAAATTTTGTTGTTGTCTTTTCTTTGGTTTTTATTTAAAAAGATAGGCTTTTATACGTACCACTCAGTGCTATACGTATAGGGCTTATTGAACATTCAGTTTTGAAACCAACATATAGCAATGTTAACAATCGCTGTATATATAACTATTAAGAACCCGATTTTGAGACATATTGTGCCACACAAGAAAAGCGCTTTCCTCCAAATTTACTCAAACGCAAGTCTTGCGCAAAACAAATAAGTGTAAACAAATCGTAAGTTTGTCGGAGGCCAAGAACTTGCTGTCAAGTTTCATATGCGGGGTTGTGAAACTCTCAATGGCATCTTTGTGCGTTTGATAATATATCTCGAATATTTGTAGTATCATGAATGAGTAGGCCTATAACCCGAGGGCTATTATATGTTCCTCATTACATTTTCAAATAAAATACTCTGTCCTGAGCATAGTATAAAAGGCGGCTGTGAGCAAACTGCGTCGCACTCATCATTGCTTTTCTACGGTGATCAGTGTTTCGTATAAAGGTTATCACTTGAAAAGAAGCATGGTGGGAGAACTCAAACCGTCGTTGATTTTTATGCTATCTCTGATGATAACCTCATGTTGGACAATGCCTGTTAATACTGAAGTGAGTGGGTACCATAGACGTGTTATTCTAAATTAAAGTGCTTTATAAGGTTTTAATATTCATAGTTATCATAAAGTTTGTGATAATTTTCTAGGGTTCAGGTCAACTGAGTGAAAGAGAAATTAGACAAGGTGACGTATTTCTTTACCATTGTTGAGGTGTTTTCAGAAGTATCTATAAGTTGTGTAGTTTTAACTCAAAAAAAGAAGTAAACACAAGAAGTAGTACAATTAAGAATAAAATTTTAAACCAATATATCTCAAAGCATTGTTTACGCTTAAACAGAGCTACTTGACGATGGTTGGTTTATTGCTGGACCCGACTACGCTTACAAGCTCACCCGTACACAAATATCTTGGGGAATCGGCAGACGGGAGTGCAAAAATATGGGAGGGGATCTTGCTGTGTTTGGAGTCCGGGATAACACTTTAAGATGGTGAGCAGAAAACATTATCTTTTTTTTTCTAAAACACGAGACGAAAATATAATTCAGCTAGAATTATAACTCTAACTCTGCAGCACATAAACAGTGTATTCGTGTTAAAGCATCTTTGTGCTTCAGGAAAATCGGACAGTCCTTGTACAAGGGACCAGTCTGGATCGGACTTTGGGTCGGACTCAATGACCGGAAAGTAGACTCGGAATGGAGGTGGACGGACGGAAGCTTGGCAATCGAAAACGAAATCCTTTGGTCTCCTCAAGAACCGAACGGTGACAGCAGAGAAAACTGCGGAGAGATGTGGGGAGAGGACAGAAGATTTACTATTAACGATGCTCAGTGTCGATTTCGCCGTTACGCCTTGTGTGAAAGAAAGATTGTCTGGTAATCGAAGCGATTGCAACAAGTATAAAGGAGCTTTTCTCTCTGTTTTGTGCTACTTGTTTGGTTCTGCTATATACCACTATCAACTAAACAAGATTAAACAATTCTAACAATTATATTCCTGTGTTTTATTTAAACCGTTTTGGACTTATCCTGGAAATAAAAAATTCTTTCAATGAACAGTAACTATAAGTGTTTAAGCAGGTAATTCTTATGCATGTAGGCCTACTGTTAACCAGATTCTCTACGAAACTTATAATGTTTGCGTTAAATGTCGTGTTACTCAAAAAGCAAAAGGATGTATAAAGCATTTCAAAAGGATGTAAAGTTTATAAAGCTATTGGTTCACTTACAGAATACCTATTGGACAAATCGAATTCAAAAATTACATGCTATATTTGAGAAGCATTCTCTTTGCCGAAAGCATTGCTGATCAACAACATTTGTGTCTCTCGTAATGACAACTTAACTGCTTACAAATCAAACGCAACGTTTCCAAAATCAAAGTGCAAAAAGCATTTGCTTTCATGACTTGCTCGCAACAAACCTTCAACGGCTTCAAAGTATCCAAAGCATTATAAGATTGGCAAGAAACACACAACATTGCTAAGAGAGTGACTAAAATAGGTTGCCGCCTTTAAACATACTTCACGGTAAAGATACCTTCAGGCAAATAATAATTCTTGTTTGAAATTAAGTTTTTAATCTATAAATTTGAGTCAATTGCGAACCTGCTTGTTAAGAAATTTTTTCCAACTAATTTCTAATTTGATCAAAATAAAATAGAATTAACCGAGTGATAAGATGTTTTTAAATTAATTACATGAATGAGTTGAGTAACTAAATTAAACAACCACTTTATTGATTTTCTTGCATATTTCTATAGGAAGCATTTCCTGTAGAACCAAAACCAAAAATTTGTCTTGTAAAACTTAGTTATTATCCGGACATTATTATAGTACACTTAACCTTAAAATGAGGGGCAAGTCTAAAAACAAGCTGATCTTTTTTGAAAGAAAAGAATTAACCGAACATTCTGGTAAGGTATTTTTAAATAATGTTTCGTGGTTAGCTATAGTTATCGACAAAAGAAAATTGCAAAAAGTCTCAGTTTTTGGCCTTCATTGTGACGTAGATGAAGATTCTTGTTATGTCATAGATTAATGAAGTCGCTTGACAACATGCTGCTGCTGTTGCTTTCCTTGCGCGGTAGTCAACTGAAGTCAGAAGTGTAGGTCGTAGGAGTTTAGTCTATGTCCAATTGGGCGTTATGGGAAGAAATTAGCAACTAAGACTATAATTTAGATTTTAGACTATAATTTATACTAATAAGACTATAAAACCGCACACTATGAAAATAATTTCGTGCAGTGACAAATTAGGATACAATTATATTTATGGGCCAGTTATAAGGAATGCAGTAGGTTGTATAACTTCTTTTTGTTTGGCGTTTGTACAACATATGACAATATATCATAAAACCATAGCACACTTTTTTACAAGTATAGTCACCAAGGGAAAACAGAAACTGATCAAACAAAAGTTCGATAAATACATTTCAAATTACTATTAGTTTAATTTACTGAAATTTTAACTCGCAAAGTGAAAATCTAGCGACACCATTGCAGCTGGCGTCGTTTATTGTAAAGTATCTTGGTTCGCCCCAGAGTTCGCCGCAATTTTCACCCTTCCCTCCATTGGGTTCATAAAAAGACCAAACGATGTCGTTTACTCTTGCCAATTCCCCGTCAACCCATTTCCAGCGACCTTCATCATGTTTATCGGTCAGTCCAACCCAAAGTCCTATCCATTCTGGACCTCTATAGACGTGAGGGGCAACCAGCCTGAAAGAAAAAGGAGCAAGCTTTCCTTGAAAACACATCAAGAAATCCTTGACTGAACTAATATTTACATATCATTTTAAGAAGTTGCAAAAAAGAGTTACCCTGTGGGCACAGCCTTAAAAAGTGTTTCTCAACCTTGGAAACTTACCAGCGCACGGTGTCATCTTTAATTGTCACCGACAAATCAGCATTCATTTGCCGGCACAATTCCCTTCCTCGCTTCCAGCTTGTTTTCTCGTTAGTCAGTTTATAAGCATAATCTGATCCATTCAATACGAACCATCCGCTTTCTGGTAAAACTACAAACCGCAGAACGCATTTATTAGAACCAAGTTCAACACGTACGCTCATAGTATATATACTTTACTATATTTTATCTACATCTCAAAACAAATAAAACTCACGTTCCCGATAAACTTCCTTTCGTATGGACAGCCTGACCTCCTGACAAATGTTTACATAAAAATTTGCAATAAATATTGTAACTGTTACAACAACTTTTTTTATGTGATAGAGCTTATGTTAAAAAATACGTTGCAATAATAAGCAACAAATAGTAAAAGTAAGTACGCCTTTTATAAAGCAAATATTGCTTACCTCAGTACATCCTGTTGAATTTGCTTTAGCTGAACTTAAAAGACTGACAATCGCCAATGAAAGAATCAACGACATTCTTCACTGATGAAGCTGAGAAGGTTTGAAGTTCTTGTAGGTTTTATCAACGCATTAACCGGTCGCAAGTACTTCTTGTTTCGATGCCAGCAGGACTTTTACTTGGGTTCTTTGACAATTTTATCGATGCAAAATTAAATCCTATTTGGCAGCAAGTTGTAAAAATGTAAATAAAATAAACTTTGAACGTTACTGTTGCAAGAACTCGATATCAAGCTCCAATAGAAGTCAAGTATTTCCTGCTATCACACCAAAAGAGTGGGAATCGGTTGAAAAAATTTCCAACTACATTATTTGGGGATTTTGCTGATGTTAAATTGTATTGAGTAAGGTGCCGCCGTACAGTGGGAACTACCCACTGGGTAGATATCATCAATGTACTATTACAAATATATGCTTTGTTATAGATCTTAACGTTTCAAGGTTTCTGCTTGCATGTTTATGATAATTTTCTAAGCTTCCTCCAGTTAAATGAAAGAAAGTTATACGATCTACAACTCTCAAGGTAAATGAGAATCTGCTATATAAAATATCGCCTAATTTACCGATCTATTAACTAGCTATGACTTTGGCCAAGCTGGGAGAGTATAGGGTTTAGCATTTGTAAATTATTTTGAATTGATAAAGTGATTAACTGACATAGCTATAACAAGTTATTCCTCTTGACTGGATTCTTTTTATTTTTATAAAAAATTATTCTGTTGCAGACCACCAAGGGTCTGATGTGTAAAGCCTAGGTTTCCTATCCGGGTTTTTACATCATGGAACAACACTGATGTAAAAAATTAATCTCCATACATCCAGCTCTTTAGTAATAACAACTAAGATTCCGCATTTAGCGGCGAAAATTCAGTGACATTATAATAATGCAATAATGCGTTGAGGGGGAAAAGCAGGGCTGCTGTCTTGATTAGAATGAAACAGTTTGTAGACTTTTGACCAGACTGCAAGAGAAAGTTTGTGCAACTTTATTTGCCTTCAATTTGCAGACTCGCAACTTACAGCAAGCAAGGATGCTATAAATAATCGAGGTAAATTCCCGTCAACGAGTGAAACTATTAGCCATTCTACTTCAAATTCATTTCCTGATCGGTGTTGGCCGACCTTTTGATTGCTCAAAATGCGCTTGCTGCAGCTAGTTGGCTGCATGCAGTGTAGGACATCACTTAAGCTTTAAAGTTATCAATTTAACTAAATTAATTGATATAATCGTTCTTGAATACCGTGTCATTGAGTACGAAATAGCAAAAAGCGAGATGTGCTAAACTTACACTATATAGCGACAGCAAAATATGAGCCAGTATCAATGACCCAGCAAGCATCATGGCAGGCTTGTTTTTATTACAAATAGCTGAAAATGTGATCATGCGACGTCTAAAAAGCGCGAATAAATTAAATAGTGAGACAGTAATGCAAGATAAAAAAAAACTTGGGAAAGAAGAAATAAAAATAGAAAGGGGCCAGCCCCTTATATAGAAATCTGTTTGGGGTATGCAATAAAGAAACACAAAGCAGCGATAGCGTATGCTGACTACGTCACAATCACAATGACGTCACTTTGATAAGAAGAGAAAAACGGGATGCACAACAGAAATCTTAATTACCAAAAAAAATACATTTTGACAGATCGTCCAGAAAAGTTAAGAGCTTTATGCGTTGCTGCGATTGTATTGGATTTGCCTAATTACGTTTAGGACAATTGAGAATCCACCGATTCGTGGAAAAAAGCGAGTTGAACTTGAAATTGATCATATAAGGCGCAGGGAAAATCACAACTTTTTACAAAGTTTAATGCTTATTTTCATAATTTGGCAAATAATTCTGACAAGTTTGATAAAAAAGGAACTGCAATATATCAACTAAATTGATAATTTAAATTTTGAGGCCACGCTTACGTACAAGCAATAAAGAAACACAGCACCAATTAGAAATTATGCATATGAAAATTTGGACTAATAATTTAGCTTAAAAATGGCAATTAATCAAACTTCTGCTATAAACTCAACAAGTGAGGGCATCAACAAGCATGTACGTAATCATGCAGAAATAATGACGTAATAATGGAACCGCGAAACGGGCTACAAAATTTAAATAAGGAATAAAATAAAAATAGTAGGAAAATGTGAAACTATAAATGAAAAAACCGTCTAAAATGTCAGTAATGCTGATTGGCTAAAAGGCGTGAGGTAGTCACTTCCATTTTTAGGCTTTAAATCGGTGATTTTTCTGTTAAAAAATGATAAAATAAAATAAACAAACGTAAAATTTTAACACAATCATTAGAAATTATTAGAGACGCATATGTAAAAAATGTGATTACCGTTACCAAAATGATTTTCCAACGCGTTCGAGTTTTGAACCTTAAAAATTAACTTACCAAGGCTCAAGGTCCAATCTCAATCCGGTAATAGGATCGGCTTGACATCTGCTGCAATAACCTCCGCACGTTCCCACTACGATATCTCCGCTCTGTTATGTGATAATAGACGTATTATTGCGTCATATAATATCGTGTGTTGAGTCATAACAACCGCCAAAATTTGCGCAGCTAAGTTACTCACGTGACTTCGATGGGTCTTTCGAACTGCATTGTTTCCGTACGAGCGCCATCTAGTGCTTGCGCTGACTACTAGCCCGGTGCCTTTAAGGTTGATTTGAAACGTGCCCTGAAGAGGGTCCAGTTTTAAAATTACATTCTAATGCAAGAAATCAGTAAATAACAACCGACTCTTCTATCTCACCTGTGGGCAGTTATTTCTGCTGTAGCAATCTCCAGCGACACCAAACGGAACAGGTTTGCCGTGCTTAGTTGTTGCAAATGAAAAATCCGAAGCTAGAAACAAAAAATAGGACAGCATTAAAAAATACATTCTCCGAATGCCTTGGACCCTTGCAACGAATTGGTTTAAACGTATGGTATAAATATTAGCACAGTCGTTACTCAAAGCACCAACAATACAACAACGGATTGTTATGCCAACTGCATAAATGTTTCGACAATGAGTATTCAATCTTCACGAGAGCGAGTTTGAAGCCCAGCTGTCGTGCTTAATTAGGTCACAATGTTGCAACTAGTTTAGGCAGCTGTCAGCAAAACGCAAATGCGGCGTGCCGCGACTCGAGAACAAGAAAATTACCATTAGTCTGAAACTAACGCCGAATGGTAAACATGTAAGGTACAAGCAGGAGTGAGTATATGGGCGGTAGGCCTATTTAGCAGTGAACTAGAACTACTAGAAATTTCATATGGACAATACAGTGCGAAGGCGGACGATAATCGCGAGGTATGTTATCGTGCGAAGTTTGGTATAACATTGCTACGCTCGTATGCTATTGTAGCCATATCTCACCTATGATTCTCATGGTAGCGATCTCAAATCGAACTTTCTCGAAAGAAGTCCGACCTTCAGCCGGGTAGTCTCTGTGACATGCGCAGTTCTCGTCACGTGTTCCGTTCATTGGACAAGTGTCTGGATTTATCAACCTACGACGTCACAAAAGAACTTGCAATAAAACTAGAAAGTTAAAGCACAAGAATGTTTGCGTTCGAGTATGCTATGCTTATGATAATGGTAAAAATTCAACATCTTTATTTCAACTGTTCAATAGACGGAGCGATGATGTCACTCACCGGTATCCGTAAATCTCGGAAAAATTTTCATCGCTGCCTCTGACGAGTGTGACGTATTCGGACGGCCGTGACGTATGCATGTCCTTGCAATAAATCTGAAAAAAGGATTGCAGTTCAAGAAACCGCTAAATTCATAGCTGGATGACCAGTAAGTACGTCATTTGATCTATATAATTAATATATGGCTAAAGCGTTCCTGAAACGCCCAGTCTCATATTGTACGCGGAAAAATTTCAAAGAACCCTTCTAATTACAAACGTATTGGCCAAAATTCGACGCCCATTTGACAACAAGAAGAGCAGTTACGGTTAAATTGCGAACCTTTATCATCTTGCCCTTCATTTTCAGGAAGTACTCGCCGTCTGTCGTCACACGATGCTGTGTCTGAAGGCTGCGACATGACTTAGGCACGCAAGGCTCGCTTCGACAGTTCCTCCGCCGATCAGGACGAAAGGAGGGAATCGCTTGACAGACAGCGTCGCCTAGCGTCGATTGAGTTGCGTGATCGGTGCACACAACACGTCGCTCCGACACGCCAACACCGCACGTGGCTGAGCACTGAATAGAAAATATGTTTGTTGACCGGGGCTGCAGGACTTGATATATTTGTACCATGTCTAACAGCAGCGACCTATAGTAACCTAACATCGTAAAATGACTGTAAGTTACCTCACTCCAAGACCCAACTCTCCAATAGACTGGGGCGTTGCAGTTACCAAGGTCACAATCTCGGACTCCATAGGGTTTTGTGGTTACGTCACATGTGGTGACGTTGACTTCTACGTATGTTTTCGGGTCTACGTAAGAGCACGTGACCGGTCGACGCTGAATTCCGGGTCCACATGTCAGAGAACACTGGAAGCAAAAAACAAGAACGGATGAGTGGCGAAAGATTAAACAGATTACAAAACGTGTTTCGAAAAAACAGACTTTATCTGCGGTTTGCTTTCGTAGACGATATTATGATTGTTATTTGTTGCTATAACCTATAGTTAAGTTTCACGAACGCCAGTAGTTGTAATAAGACAACCGTGGATAACGCATCGAGGAAAAGAGAATTGAAAGTCACAGCATAAATGTACCTCCGACCAAGCACCGACATTCCAAGCAGCTGCGCATGGTCCGTTGTTGCAAGTTTGTTGCACTGACGGCGGTTCATCTGATACCAGTTGTTCACAGGTTGTCGTGTCGGCGATTACGTCACCATTTGCACTTCGACACGTCAATCGTCGCGTCATTACGCCTTCCCCACATGATTTGGAACACTAAAAACCATCAGGAGATTATATATTAAAAGTAATATCGCGTATAAATGTCTTAAAAGTAATTTTATAGCTAAAACGAGCATGGCCAGGCAAGGATTCGCCACATTTGAAATTACCTATTTACGTGAGTTGTTGAATATGCTAAAAATTACCTTTTATCACGGTAATATTAATCAATTTTATTAAAACACCGAAAAACAAGACAAACACTCTTAAAATAGAATTATCCCAGCTGCATAGCTTTCCGTTTCTGTGGTTTATAAATTTTCTCAAAAATAAAAGTTGTGCCAAATGAAAATCACTTACCGTTGACCATGGTCCAATCTCCCACTGATAACTGGTGCATTGAGTGACGTTACAGGATCTGACATCATTTGGTCTTTTGTTTGTGTCACAAAGCTGATCAACAATGCTCTTTTTCTTGTAACGACAACTTATTCGACGGTGCTGCTCTCCACTGCCGCAAGTGGCCGAACACTGAAAACAAGATTGGAAATTAACACTTGTATCTGAAGATTATTGCTTATTGTATTAATATTACTTGTTAGAATTCCAAAATATTGCTTGACTAATACTGTGTTTGCATTTTATATTTTGGTGTTTTTTAGGGATAAAGCACCTTTGTGTGAGCAAGATTTCTAATAGAATTAAAAACTAATAAAACGTTCAGTCTCAGTATACTACCATACAACTCAAACGTTTAAAATCGACAAAAAAGTTGTATTTACCGATTTCCACTTGCCAACCCTCCAGCGGGGACATCTTCTTTGCTTTACGCAACGTTTCACGCTTCTCGGTTTTCTTCGCCGCACGCTGGCGCAGTTTTCATCAGCCACGACTTGCTTCTGCCCATCTACACACGTGACCTGACGATTCTTTAATCCTCTGCCACACGACGCTGAGCACTGTGACGTAATAATTGATAAATTATGACGTATTTAATTTTTAAACTACATTCAAGACACTACCTACATGATGGAATTTAATAAAAAATTACCGGTACTTTATATTTATACCGGGAAAGTTTAAATAATGGTCATTGAGTAGGAACCATGCGTTTTTAACAGTCAAACTGTAGTGACTGTTAGTAAAAGGTTAATTAGGTAGCTATTATTTCCAGCCAAGTTAGAGTTTAAAGCTTTCCAATAACAATTATAGCACCATAGATAACAACTCGGTGATCAGAGTTAACGGTATCACAAAGTAAGCTTTACCCTATACTCGGAGATAACATCACAAATGTTTACATTTTGGCAAAATCAATTGTTACGGATAAGCGAAACGTACATGTAAATTTTATAAAAAAGGTGAAGTCAATCAATTAATTTACATTATACAAGACATTTCCAAAATAAGGGAGAAGTTGAAATAGGCAGCTAAAACAAATAAAACGGAGCAAACCGGTTGGCAATTCTAATTTTGTTTCTGACCAAAATTTAGAAAGACATTTTTTTGATGTAAAGGATTTATAATAATAAAGCAAGCCTTAAATAACAAATGATTTCGCTTATCCAAAGCAAAATAAAATGTATGATTTTAAGTTTTAAATGAGGGAATGTTCTTGAAGCAAGCCACCTTAAATTGGCAAAGACAACCAGTAATTAGCAAGTTAGTAATTTACGAAATTAGTAAACTCCTCGTACCGCGCTCCACGCACTCTTGCGCCACCTATATTCCCCGGGGCAGGGCTTCATGTTGCAAGCGTCGACCCCCAGGGGACGTGACATGACGTCACAACGATGATCGTGCGTTGCCCTTCCGTCGGACATGACGCAATTAACGCGACGCGATCGTCGACCGCCGTCACATGACCGTGAACACTGGAAAGGAAAATAGGGTATTCTTAAGACTAATCTTTTAATGATCTTTCAGTATTAGTATTAGTATAAAAACGAAAATATAAATCTGAGCGATCATATTAACCGAAAAGTAAAATTAACATGAAGAAACATTAATATTATTAATAATCACTCAATTTTATTTTAAGGAGTTTTATAAAATTACTTATAAAATTAATGGTTCCCTAACTTAACCCATCACCGCGTATCATTTGTAAGCACACACCTGACTCCACGCTCCGTATTTCCAACGGGGGCACAAACCAGGATTGCAAGGCCTGATCCTTTCTGGTTCGTTCCTGGGGTTGCAATTTTCAGACATTCCCCTTCTTGGGGGCTGACACACAACCGTTCTTCTCTGAGTCCCACCGCCACAAGTACTTGAACACTGCAAAACGTACAAATAACCAATCAACTAATAAATTAACTAACTAAATTATCTAACTCATATCTAATTAAATTAACCAATTATTAATTAACTAATAAATCACGTAAAATCAAAATACCGAAAAACTATGAATCTACTAATATCTTGCCAAATAATTAATGGTCTGTTAATTAACGAATATAATTGAAATAAACGTTTACCTGCGACCACGGACCGCTCCTCCACTGGCCATCAAGTCCTTCCAACTCAGCACGATTGAGGATTGTGACGTCATCACCTCCGAACGACATTGAAATACCGGAACGAGGTTGAACGACGTCATCCTCGATGGGTTGGTTCTGAAAGAAAAAATTGAAAACTGATTCAAATAAAAAGGTTATGAAGGAAATATCATCTGAAAGGTTTTTGTAAAAAAAGGTCAACCTGACCAGCGTTGGAATAAACACAAGTTTATTGAGTGGCCCATAAACAAATATTTAACCATTTAATCTTTCCTTGCCGAAATCGATTTAGCTACATTTAGCCAGAATGCAATTGGTTTATTTACCACGACAGGGTCCACCGTATTAGGAGCAGAAGTAGTAGACGTGGTAGTAGTAGGTATCGTTATAGTGGTGCTGCAAGGAACACTGGCCTCGCACGATTCCGTATCCGCCGGTTTAGGTTCATGAGAGCAGTGGGAAGCGTCGTCATAGTAACGACGGTTATAAGCGCACAGGACACGTCGGTAACGGGAGCCTTGGCCACACGTGGCGCTGCACTGTAAAGTAAAATGCATCTTTTTTTTAAAATAAGAATACACAAAAAATAATAAGAATACTCAAAATTTTGATTTGCTGATTTCACCAAATTGTGCTTGTTTCAACAAAACTGTCATATAATTTCCGTTTCTGCCAACTTACATGGGACCAGGAACTAGTGCGCCATAGTCCGTAGCAGGGCTGGATCTGACACTCCTCGCGGGCCAGGGGCTTCGGAGTTCCACATAGCTCTTCGGTGATTTCCCGGTCTCCCACGTGGTCTCTACAGCTGACATAACGTCGCCGTATTCCCTTACCACAAGTTGCAGAGCACTAAATAAGGACAATTAATCGATTAATTACAACTTAACTAGTTAATAAGTTAAGTTTTAACCAGCTGTAGTCACTGAAATAATGTAAAATGACTTTGTAATAAAAGAAGATTTTCACCTGAGTCCATGCTCCGGTCCTCCACTGCGCCACCTCACGGCGTCTGCTAATACCAAATATTCCTGACCGAGGGTCGCTATGGACAGGTGGAACATACTCGGTTCTAGCCACAAAAGTTGTCGTAGTCGTAGTTGTCGTCGGTGTGGTGGTTGTAGTGGTGGTCGTAGTGGCAGTAGTAGTAGTTGGAGCAGTGGTCGTTGTTTTTTCCGTAGTGGTAGTTACAACTACAAGTTTTAAATACAACCATTAGCTACCACAACATTGATGACGTTATCCATGAAACGCAATTGAGCCTGGGTTAAGGGAGTTACGTTTTCTCGTGGATTGCATCATTCCGCTCTCGGCTAGGCCCCTCCACACTATCGACAGATCTCCGAAGGACTCCCAGATGCCACAAGATCTTCCCGTTGCGCAAGGACGCGTGTCTGCTTCAAGAAGAGCTTTGTCACACTCCTCATCATCTACAGGTCGATCCCGGTAATCCACACACCGATACTGGCGCACGGATGTGCCCTCTCCGCACGAGGACGAACACTAAAAAGAAACGTTTATGACGTAAGGGTTGAACATCAATATGATATAATAAAGTAATCGGAAAAAACTTACAGGGCCCCAATCATCGTACGTCCACCTTGGACAGTCGTTGAGTTTACATGATACAGTGGAGGCCGGTTTACTACGGATATTACAATCTCTTTCATGTCGCACGCGACCACTACTGCTGCACCACACACGACGATGGCGTATCCCTGTACCACACGTCACCATGCACTGTATGACGTAAAAATGATAACGTTATTTCAAGGAGACTAAACAACCACAGGCACAGGTAATTAATTGGTGTGACCGTAGTGTAGCCTGGCCTAGAGAAAGGGCAAGGTTCGTGGTAAAAAGCAGACCAAGGGCAGATTTAAAACACAAAACTACGCACCGGTGAAAAAGCAGAGGCGACCCACTGCGCACATGGAGAGTTGGAACATGTTCTCGAGACGACGCGCTCGCTACTTTCACAATGACTCGGCTCTAGTTCTGTACCTCTGGTATCGCGGCAGACACTGGTACGAGTTTGGCTTCCACCGCCACACGTTTGAGAGCACTAAGGAGTACAAGCAACTTATATTAAATCGCGAACATTTGGGAGAGAGTGGTTATATATATAAGATGGGAATATTAATTTCATCACATTTAAATAAATAATCGTTATATCAATATTAAACGCCAAATAAAGAAAAAAGAAGCAGCATGCACAACAACTGCTGCAAGAAAACACCTTACTCTCAGCAATAGCAAGCAATTTTATTACATCATTTCAAAGTGTTATGACATCACAAACCTCGCTCCATTCCCCGTATTCCCAGCTTGTGGGCAAGCACTCTCCCTGGCACACGCCGACCCCACTTGGGTTTGGTTGAGGACAAAGATCGTCGCTGACCACTTCCACAACATGGTCGTCTGGTGATCCGTCTTCATTGAAAGTGTTGGTGACCTGGAGAAAACAAGATCACTTGTGAAATGTTGTGAAACGATTATCGTTCAGTGTTCATACTTCGTAGTAGTAAGGAAAGTTTTTTGTCAATACCGGCAGAATAAGCGCAATTGTTCTTGTTTTCAAAACAAGATATTTACCTTTCTGCACTCGAAATCCAGGTTGATATTTCCGGTTCCGCATCTCACGGAGCATTCCGACGGTTTCTGATGCCACCTAGCGTAAAAGAGAGCTTTTGCTTAAAAGTTCTTAATATGTCTATTGGTCTAATCTTTGACAAGAAAACCGCTTACGTAAGCTGGCATTCGGTGTTGCAAAATCGAATAATAGTGGTCGGTTTCGGTAAATGTTGACACTTCCTATCAGGGACAACCTGTTGGTCTGAACGGATGCACAGAACCTAAAAATCAACAACGTAATTATACGCCGCATTCTCACGCTAAATAACGTTTCCGGTAAAATTAAGGTAAATTTCTCACCTTTCCTTTTGTCTTTCCGTTGCAAACACTGCTGCAGGGGCTCCACGGTCCGTTGGGGTCCCATCTGTAAGTCACCCGATCCTTAATCGGGACATTGTACCTGTAATTGATGTTGGGAGGCATGAGGTCACCAGCAGACAAAACCTTTGTAAGAAAGAAGAGGTCAAGTGGGAAATATTAACACCGTAAACCACATTAGGCAGAGCAGAAAGTATAATTGCAATGGAAAAAACAGTCTGATGTTTTCTATTACAGTCAGTTTACCAGTCTTTCTATCAGAGCCATTACTTAGTAATGTGTGATAAAAACAAAACAATGTAAAGCTATCACAACGCACAAATCTGTCGTACGGTATCATTCTGTCACACACCTCAACCACTATATCAATCTCTGTCGCTTTGGAACAATTTATCCTCTCAATCGTGTTATCGGTGCCGCTGTAATCGCACGAGTATAAGTAGTTTATCCTGTTGCCCGCGCTCCTCCGATGCATCCGATGTCTGCTTTTCATCACGCTCCTGTTCCCGTTCAGGATGTAGTTCCCGCGCGTGTCCCGCAGAGCTAGATACCAAATATGATGCCATCAGGTAACAGAACGCTTTTTAGGAAAACAATATAAGCTACTATATTAAGTCGTTTTGAATTTCCTTTTCGTTTCAGACATAAAATCATTTTGACAATGTCGGATTATGTTTAGCTGCGAACGTCAAGTAATTGACGAGGGAATTTTATTTATTTTGTAACATGCTTGCACGCAGTGAGATGCTAGCAAGAAAATAACCAGAAAGGAAAACGCATTTTGCACCCACCCAGATAATTGTTGTCTTCGGGGTCTCCAGTGTACGACGTTTGAGTGATGACGATATTATTAGCGCCTGCTGGTATCACAATCACTTGGTTGTACCCGATGATGTAGCCAGCGTTGTAGCTGCCCTGTACCGTGCGACAGGCGGTGTTGTCACCATTGCAAACTCCACAGCTATCTACCGTTGTGCGGGAGTTTAGCACGTGATCACAGCCCGCCATCTTAGACGAAAAAGTGTAACATATATATTACAACCAATATATTACAATATACAGTAAAAAATTTCAGCAAACTTGCTACTTGATGTCAATGTTGTTAATTAAATGGTTAATTAGTAGCGGCGGTTTGTACTTTGCTATGAAGTATCTAGAGGCATGACGTTTAAAAATCGAAGGTAATACCTTGCATAACCCTTCGACACAAATATCGGACGTATCCGGTCCGCAAGGAGTGCCATTGATCACTTTAGGTTTCAGGACGTACCAAGGGGCCGCATATTGGTCATCACGCTTCACTTGACAAATCAATTTACAGCGATCCTACATAGAAATCATCTATAACACGAAATTCCAAAAACTTAAACAGTGAGAGATCAGGGGGTTGCCAGGATCCAGGAAGAGAGGGTGGTAAGGTGGGAATAAAGGGAGGTATCCAGACGCACCTGCAGCAAAATTCCGTCGTACTTAGGAATCCATTGCGCGTTCGTAGGAATCCCTCTGATTCGATGACGATTATGACGTGACCAGTTGTTGAAGGCCGCACACTGTTGGGCGCGAAAATCTCGGATTTCCAGACACTCCTAACAATAAAACTCGTTCTAAATTAAATCCGGTTTGCAACTTTGCAAATCAACTTTGAGCAGTAGTTTCGAGGAGTTTGATGCCTAACTATAACATTGGTGTGGTATCAATAACGATTAGTTTGTTAATTTTATTAAAAGTCTGAGAGTGATAAATATGATACCTGGTAGTTGCAAGGGCGAAACTTTTTCCTCTTTCCAGTGCAGTACCTCCCACCATATTGAGGCCTAAAAAATGCACAGTGCGCTTAACTGGTGTATTCGTGGCCATACGAAGTAAGGAGATGTTCGTTTTACTTCAAGCAAATTAAAATCGACTTAATTTCAACAATTTCACTCACTTTGGGTTGTTGCATTCTCTGATCGCTGTCTTGATTCCGCCCCCACATGTTCTTGAGCAATCCCCGAATCGACTCCACTCGCCCCAACTCCCATCTACTGGGACCCTGTGTCTGTCTTCTGGAACGCACTGGCCCCGCTGACACCACTGCAAAATCGATTCCCACGTCATTAAAATCGAATTTAGGACGGAAAACTTTCAAACTTTTATTTCAATTGTTAGGTAAACCGTACGTCATTACAACGTCATACCATTCTCTTTCTTCGATCCCCACACCGGGTCCCATCGGCGAGTGGGAGTCGCGGGGTCCGACAGCCGTGGGTGATGTTCTGGCTTCCACACCAAAGCTGGGCGCACGTCTCTTGGAACTAAAGAGAAAAATAGTTTCAAAGAAAATACTTATTTTAGATTTTTTTAATATTATCATTAGCTCGAAAGAGATTAAGAGTTAGATAACAACTTAGAATGTTGATCTTACAATGTTACATTGCTGGACTCCTTTCCCATATACAAATCCGCACTGATCATTTGCATCAAACACCTCGCCAGCTTCCTCGGTTGGAAGTTGGAACACTCGTTGTGGCGGAGCGTCGAGCAGGCACTGGCCATTCCCATTACTATCATATAAAAATGAACGTTAACTTAATATTCGTAGCTAATTTCAGAAATGAAAAGACTTGAATTTCATTTTTCATTGTTTTATGGCTCAACTCTGCTTACTTGGGTATAAGTCCGCATAATTCAGCCTGTGCTAATACATCATCTGATTAGGCTTTGTTGCTTGGAAGCAAAAATGAATTTTGTAAATTCAGGCACAAATCAGTGGTGTTGCCGAAACACGCAAGAAATGTTAAAAACGCTTTTACCAAAGCCGCGGAATGTCCCCTATTTAACCCCTTACGTTTGGGTAAAAGAAACTAACAGGATATTGCTGACGCAACTACTTGGGGCCACCCTACTGACTGACAGAATTCAAAGACAAATACTTTGAACCTTTTGATGAAGGAAAACTTGGTGCCGAAGAAAATGCACAACCTCTGACGTAATAAGATCGACTTAATAGCCTTCTAGAAGTTGATTGTTTAAATAAGCCAACATAAAATCTTCGAGAAGTTCAGATAGTCCATAAAGTGTAGACTTGGGTCATCATACAGGTTGATTGAAAGCAATCAACCTTACAACGTCAATCACAACCTCACTTGGGCAGCGAAGGTTTCTTCAGAGACAATTACAAGAGCTTTGTGGAAATTGAGAAATTGTGTGCGAGTTTAAAGAAACTTTGAGATTTTTTTTCAAAATTCATTGCTATGTTTCTTAGTTAGGAAGAAAAAAAACTGACTTAAAAGCACGTGGCCTTGGACTTGCGAGCACATTTTTTCGTTGATTCAAGGTTGCAAAAATAGCAAAGCACATACTACACTTATTCAAAGCAGAACTGCTGCAAATTTCTGTTTCCAAAAAGGTCGATTTTGTAAATCTCAGAACCACGACTGTTTGCAGCAGAAGGTGAGCCATTGATGTTATTATGATGTCATCAAGCATGTGATTGATACGAATTATGTGTGACAAGCGGAACAGACGGACAAAGGGAGTTTATTTGCTTTCCAGAATGTCCGGCTTAGGTACCGTCCACGGCAAAAATCTTAAATAAAAATGTACATAAATCATTTTGGAGGCGGTTTTCAAAAAGATATCATCAGTAGTCACTGCCTGCTATTTCCTTAAACTCGTTATATGATGAAAAAAAAGAAAAAAGAAAACTCAACACTCCAATGCCCGGTAGCAGTGGAGCGTAGCAACCGGCAAACCGCTAACAGCATCAGGTAGTTTAATCAGTTGCTTATTTACCTTTAGACAGCGGCCCCTTTGAAAATAAATTAACCCACTGGGGGCTTACATGTGGTAAAAATGTCTTTCATCTTTGACAACCTTACAGGCTGTCAAGTACAAGAAAAACGAGTTGTGCCGCCACGACACAACACAGCGTATGTTTTGCTTTGCAAACCAGCTAATTAAACCACTTTTCAAGCAGCAGAAGACGCCGAGGGTTTGTTTAGTTAGTATATACTGTAAGCTCCCATTTTTAGCTGCAAACCGCCAAGTTTAAATTCCCTAAACAGAGGGTTCAGAGTTTAGGCCGGCATGCCAGCACCATGCATACTGGCAAGATAACGGTAAGATGCTATTAACTACACTTCAAGGCACGTTATATATTTTTGTTAAGTGTTAAGCGTCCAAATGCGTTACTTTATGTATAACGCCACACTCCAACGTAAGATATCAGCCTATTTCAAGCAAGTAAAAGTGGCTCATGAAACAAGTTCTTAATGGCGTTTGTGTGTCATTTGTCATAATCAGGAAGCGCGAAGTGGTGAAACTAGACAGACGCTTTGATTATTTACCCACAACACCTACTCGTGACGTAATAATTGGCTTTAATATGGTTAATGCTATGCGCTGACAATAAAACTGTCAAAAGCTGAAGCAAAAACAGTCCACTTCAAAGTGATTAGTGGTGTAGGGTTAGCAAAAATGCCTCTCCACAAACAAAACAACAGCAGTACAGGAGAGCTAATTTGCGCTGATGCGTAAGGGGTAAGCAGCCAATCAATAGCTCAATTTAATCTGACCACCGTTTTACCCAGCAATGTTACAGCGGTGGTGCCTGAATAGCTAAACTTTTTCATCAGGCAAACAAGGTAAAAACATATCGTAGAAAAGCTTACAATTACTATCAAAACATAACCCAAACGACGTACTCAAGGAAGCTGGTGATGTATCGAGCACTGCATTTCGACCAAGTCCACGGGTGGGCGTTATTGTCCAAAGTCGGCGACATTACGTTTAGTGCCGTTGTGCGCCCACTGGCGTCCGAACATTTTTCGTTGTTGTCATGTGGTGCGTTGAATCTGGGTAGCAACCAATAAACGTAACTTTCAAATATTTTGTTCACACTTAACAATTTTGTTTTGTTTACAACTAACACCCAGACAGATTAGGAAAGTTTACTGCAGAAACAGAGAAAAGTTAACAATTTTCCTTACTCGTGTCCAATTTCATGAGCGATTGTAAAAGCTGTGCTCAGTCCGTTGTCTTCATTAATCGAGCAACTTCGACGGAGATCGCACATCGTTCCTAGCTCTGCTAACCCTGGAACGACACGAACCACGCTTAGACTTTAGTTCGAAATTCGTTTCCAGTAGCAGTCTATACGTTCACAGGATATTTAAGGACGTGATAAGCGTAACAGTTTCAAGCTTAAGTCATTCCTTACGACAAAAATCAACTAGCCTGTTACGCAATACTGCGTCACAATACACAAAAATGCAATGAATAGAGGGCAAGGCCTGATGCAACAATGCATTGAATCAACGCCCCTAACTTCCACAAAAACACTTTATAAGCACAGATGTAACTACACAAGAAATGTGTAATTTTGCTTTTCAACAGCATAGAACCCCGTAAGCTAATTTGCACTTTGCACAGAACAAAGCATTCAGTTTACGCTGTGAACTTCTCGGGTCTAAAAAAGCTATACCGGCTACTGCCTGTAGCAGCCGTGTAGAATGTACGGAAAAGAGAAAAAATTCCAAGACTCTTTGTCCTTTCTCAAAAAATATATCTTAGAAATTGTTCTTGTACTTGTGTGGTAATTAGAGTAGAGGAAGAAAACAGCATAGCCCTCAATAAAATTCCTCCACCGTACCCCTCGATCGTAACCTAACACTGGCAGACAAAGGTCTCATTGAACAACCCAAAGAAAACTATTTGCCCCCCAAGCAATGAATAAGTGTACAAAAAATGCCACATAAAGATTTACAATGGAATTACAGAGCAAATCACTTGAAATTTGACAACGGAAATAATTTCGGTCAAGATTAAAATGGATTACCTGCATAACACGTGTGTTTGTGGATCAAATTAAAGGCCAATTTAGCAAGCTGTGCTAAGTGTTGAGCGTTTATTGTCAATTAACAGCTGCATGTATAACCTAACTATCTCTTAGTCTACCGTTTAATCATTCCTATTTACAGGATTTGGCGCTTTGGATAAAGGATAATTAATTAATTAATTAATTAATTAATTAATTAATTAAGGTCGAAACGTCTATCGCTGAAAGTTATAAGCAACAGAAAATAGACTTCCAATTGTATAACAAGATAAAGCTAACGTCAGGAAAAGTCAATTCAATGAACACTTCACCATATAATTGCCATAGCTGTTTAGCCAAAGGCAATAAGACATAAATATAAGAGTTCGCTGGTTATCTCATAAGAAATTACCAGAATCTCTGACATTGACCTAATAATTGTATGCGCTGGCTGGACAGCGGAAATTGAGCATAGGTGATAAAGCGATAACCTTTGAACCTTAAATTTTCGAGGCTCATTATGTCATTTCTCTTTAAGAGGCTTTAAGATCTAAGTAGACAAACTTGATGATAAACTCGACAATTTGGCATCGTTTGACAAACTGGAAACGCTATTGTCATGAAAATATCAAAAATTTTTGATGACTTCAATATAAAAACTTAACTTACCAAGCGTATCGCAGGCCGAAGTCGATCTGCAGATATCTTGCCTGAAAAAAAATTGTTTCGTTTGATTATTTGTGAAGTTACTAGTAGTATAATATTTGGATATATTTTGAGAGTAAAACAGCAAGTCATGTAATAAGCATATTATTACATTGCTACACGTCGTCGAAATATTCAGAGGCGATCCTAAACTATTTCTACGATTATCAGAATTCTATTTTGCACATTTAATTTCATATAATACAGCACTTTCACGCAGTATTGAAGTGCTTGATTGTAACGTAACAATAGAGCATTATGACATGAACAGCACTTTAAAAGACTGAAAAGCGATAACATAAATTTCGTATGGTAATCACATTCCAAAGAAACTGGTGAAAAATAATTCAGTACTTGAACCACATTTTGACCTCACGTCGTTTTGTATAATGACGTAACAATTGGTATTATGCCATCACTACCACCATATTTGTGGGAAACTGTTTTGAAAAGATTTGGGCCATCTTTATAAGCCAAATCATTTGAAATAAGACGCTTATTGGACAAAGCAGATCAGAAATGAATCTAATCAGTCAGCGCACACTGGTCTAAACCCGGACCAAAATCGGATCTCAGACCGCCAGATCTAGGTGTCTAAGAAGGACAAACATTTGGTGGCGCAGCGATGTGGTAAGAATATGTGGCAAGCCCAAAAGCACTCGTGTGAAAACACTTAGCTCGTCTTTCAATCTTCCAAACTTGTTATTACGAACGAAATAAACGAAAAAATACCAAAGTGGCAATCAAAAGCTTTGAATTAAATTCGTGAAATTTTCGTCATATGTTCCAGAATGTTTTCGACACCTGCATCACCAAAGACACTTACCGAGTAATTGCCTCACAAAAGGCTTCACGGAACGAGACTTTTTGATCTGAAGTTTTCAAGAGAGGCCAATTTGTCACGAAACACAACGCTTGGCCGCAAAATCTCAACCAGTCTCCATCAAACGATAGCAATCTCGACAAGACAATAAATTCAAGAGCTCGGCGTTGCAAGAATGGATGGATTTGTCAAAATAGCCCAGCAAACAATATAAGCTTACACAGAGGATCGCTTTGGTGACCACAAACCGTGACTTTGCCGTTGCCCAAGTAACAATGGAAGGGAAAATTGATGTTTCCGATTATTATTTAAACATCTTAAAATAAACATCCAAGATTTGTCTGTTGTTTTTCCTTCACTAGATCATAATCATTTCGAAAGGAAAAAAAACAAAAATTTTTGGGTTTTCTGAGTTTTTGAGGACATGAGTTGCACGAAGAAGAATGTTGAAACAAAACAGTCCACTACTCCGGCAAGTTTCAATTTTCTTTTTCTGTAATATCCGATGCAAGAAATCACACGATAGTTTATTAATTATATCATAGAATGATCCCATCAGCTTTTCAGTAGCAACACAAACGTTACGATTTTTGCCTTTTTGCAAGACTTATCTAATTGGGGCTAATTCTTCATAATTTTTACTGGCACCCTGTTATCCTCCAAGCCTAAGACAAGAGCGTTTGTGAAATCACAATATTCACATTGTGTTGTAATAACCGAACTACAACAACCACAACTCAGACAGCGCATAATGTTATCACTGGCCAGAAGAAACGAGGCCACTTCGGCTGTCGGAAAGAAACAAAGTTGGTATTGTTTGGTTGTTCTTCAAGGTGAGTTTGTCCGATACCGTTTGTTCAAAATCAAACCTTGCACAGATAAGCAGCAAGCCTAATCAAGTAAAACCTTGTTATTGATAACCGATTGAACATAGCTCAAACCACGGCGCAGAAAAGTTTTGCTTAAAATAACTTTGCTGTCTTTTGCCACAACCCGCCCTGCCGTGAGAAAATAAAAAACGAGAGAGGAGTAAAAAACGGAAAGCAAAAAAAAACTAAAGAACCCAGAAATGAGAAGTTGCTTTTTTGCCGATTTTGGAACACTCCACCGGCATACCAGTGAGTTTAAAAACGTGAGAAAATCTTGAGCATAACAGTAAACTAAGCCCGATTCTCTGACAGAAGATTACCATATTCGACATGGACCGCCATAGTAATTAACAGATTTATTGCTGGCTTCAAAATCGGATTATTCTAAATTGATCTATATCCAGAAAACAAAAGGCGATGTAATAGGACTAGGCAGCAGGCCGTGGAGGTCGTTTGATGTAGTCCGTCTAATTACGGGACCGGGTCGAGTGCTTTTCTCGTTAGGTCATGAGTTTATTTCTGCAAATAGCGGTACGTTGACATTTCCGGATTCATCAGGATACGAAATTCGACATTTTCTCGTTTCCGAGAAACAAATTGTTTTATAGCGGAGCATTTCTCCTTTTAAGGTCCATGCAAATTGCGAATCAAGATGCATTATCACACAAAAATCGCACCTTATCGGCCGAAATTCCCAGCATATTTACAACTTAATACAATACCCGAAGTGGAATGGATTAGACCCTCAGTTTCAAAATAATCCCAATATAACTGACATTACAATTCTTCTGCACTTACGCAGCTTTATACTTCACCACAAAGCTATGTCAATTGTGGCAACATAATCTACATTATGACGTCATACGGTTTTTTGAAGAGTCTTGGGCGTTCTCATTGTGATAGAAGGGCTTTATGATAAGACCTTTGACAGTAATAGAAATTCGCTTTTCTTTCGCTAAAGTAAATAAGCTGTACTGGATTATTACAAATCTTCGTCTAGTACAAGTATCACGGAGCCGGCTGTATTAACATCTTCGAACATTGAAATTATTTCAACCTGAATATTTCTGTTTATGGTTCAACCGCCGGTTACGTCGGGACCTTGTGTGACGTTGCAATTTTATAGGAATCGTGATTTGAATTTTTTGAGGCAAAAAGAAGCAGAAATTTGAATTATGCAATAATCCAATTTGGTTCATATTGTTCTTATACGAACGGCTCGGGCCAGAAATAAGTGCAATTAACCAAGAAGGAACGTTTTTAACCAACTCAGCATTTAGCGATCAATCCCATCACGTTGAATTAATAATAACGAGGCATTATCACGTGCGGCCGTCATCGTAATGACCAATAATTGAGCATAATTCGACAAATTACCGGGGTTATAATCTTACTGGCGGGTACCGCGATGGCGATACCAGGTTCGTATAAATGTAAACATTCTAACCTTAGGTGTCAACTTGCTGGAAAATCTTTTCAAATTATGAATCAAGTTGTGTTTTGTCATCACTTTCAACAACCAGTGGCATTCTCATGAGTACAAACCGTTGTTGTTACTTTACATAATAAACCAACCACCGAGCCATGTTATCGAAATCTCGAACTCGCCTTGTATGAGTTAATTGGCGTTAATGTTTGATAACAACCGATCATGACCCACATCAAAACTTTTCCTTTGGTATAAGTTGAAAGGTCAAAGCAGGTTTCACAACAATTTAAGTTAGTAGCGGAAGGCTTATTAAACCCTTCCTGAATAAGACTATTTTGTAAAGGTTTTTGTAAAAGTTTTGTAAAGTAGGTTTTTGTAAAAGTTGCCATCAAATCAAGTATGCGGTTGACTGAAAACACAAAAACCTTGCTTACGAACAGCATAGGTAAGATCTTTATGTGTGCAATGGCGCAAGGCCACTACTCGAGTTGAAGTGAGTGCACGTCAATTTAAACGATTACTACCCAAAGAAAATCAATCGCAACAAGGTTTGAGTGGACCCAATGCGCAAGGTGACCTGTATGCAAGGTCATACAACGACGATGAACGCAATAGCTGTATGTAATCGGTTCATAACATATGTACAGTAGCATCACGATGATAAGGGATATCGGCAAATGAATGCTCACCCAGTAATAAGAACAGCTGTGTCGTGGTGGTTGGGATGCGAGTCGTCCGGGTCGTTTTCGCGGAATTGCCATTCGCAAAAGTTCCTCAAGCAAGAGTTTGCATCCTTCTCCACTCTCGGACCGTTCTGGTAAACATGAAATCATAATTATGTGGAAGAAAAACCAAGGAAATGAGATATATCGCGGGATGAGACCAACAATTAATTAATCAATGACAATTGATAACTATAACTTAATTGGCTTAGTTTTGACAAATAAAGCTTATATTACTTTGCTTGACCTAAGATAAATCGGACTTTCCTTTTAACTGTCTAAATGCGGTTTGGCCCACACAAGACTAAAATAACAAAAGTCAACAAGAACGCCGAATACCGACATAACTTATAAAAAGAAAACGAAGCGAAGCAATGAATACTACGACGACTCAACCTCAGGAATTTCCATACAGTTTACGGAACATAGCTTGCCCAGCATTAAATTATTACGACTTTACTGTAAATCATGGCCAGATTTTTATGCGGTACAATGCAGAGTAGATCTTATGTTTAAGCGGACAAACAAAGGAACCACTGATCAAATAGAGGTTAAAAGTAGTAAAAGTCATAGAACCACCGGAAATGCACGTATTAAACTTTAAGCGATTTTGATCAACAATATGTTGCCCAATGCATAAAATATGCGGCAAAATAAAGTGGTGTAGCGTAAGCAAAGGGTTTTGAAATAATTATTTCTTTGTTCGTGTTTAATCTATATTCTATAAAGAAGGAAAATTAAGCAAATCCCTTAAATGCTGACGAACTTAAATCGAACGTCTTAAATATGTGACCTATACGCCAACATATAGAATCAGTAAACTAAACCAGGGCTTCCCAAACTGGGGGTCGCGACCCCTTGCGGGGTCGCAGAGCGTATACCAATTTTACACGAAGTACTTCATATACTACTTATCAATGCACTGCACTGCTTATTAATTTAAACGTGAAGGGTCGCGGAAAACTTCGGAAGTTTGAAAGGGGTCGCGAGCAAAAAAGTTTGGGAAGCCCTGAACTAAACAACCTTAGTAAAAAAGATTAATTAAATGCGTTTTCAGAAAAAAAGTTCAATGTCAAATAATCACGCAAATATTAGCAAGAAATAAAGCGACAAAAAGGTTGAGATATAAGACTCTAATAGTGAAGAGCGTTTGGAATTCAAGTTTAAGTTTGGGCAAAGGCAATTTATCCAGCAATGTAGAAAACGAGCCGTTTTAATGGCGCCGAATACTAGTCTTTGATCTGTCGAACAACATAAACACAAAAACTTACCCTACCCCTGTCCTGCCCCTTTTAAAGATAATTCACGCTTAAAATAAGCACTTAGATATCGTAACAATGAGCTTTATTAGGTCTGCATCACAATTTTGACAAATGACGTATACACTGTGTACGAAATGCCTGTGGTTAAAACGGGGCGTTTCAGAATTGCAAATACAAGGTTCAAAGTTATCGCGCTATGTTAAAAGATACATAAGTATATAACCATTATAATATGTAACCAGATGAAATAAGTTAATGATTGCGATAAATGATACTTAATGGAACTTGTGCAATTTTAAGTTTATAAAAATGATGCAACAAAAGACACAGCATGGGTATCTTTTTGAAGACGATTGCATAAAATTGAAGAAAGGTGTGAAATTGGACAAAAAATGTATTTTCATTTCTTTTGACGGCTGATAAATCTAAAGCGTTCGCATTTCTGCTGGATAAATCTGCAAGTACGAAGATGACCATAACGGTGAAACTGCTTAGCATGACAGATTGGTCAAAAATGCCAAAAAATTAGCAATTACGGTGACAGGTGGAATGTTTTGTAAACCGGCGATAACGAAATTTAAGTGATGTGCAAAGACCATGCCTCCTCACAAAATCAGAACGTGTTTTTTCTCACATACTTATTCTTTATTTCGGTGCAAAGCAGTGGCCGAAACCATAGTCGAAAAGAGGAAAGAAAAACACTTAAAATTTTACCAAATTCTCAAGACAGAGGTATAAGGAAGAAACGAACACCTGTTGCATCAGTGTAACTTAATACGTAATACGGTTACTTTAGCGGTTACCGTTTTCAAAGCGGTTTTCTCTGTCCATATATAATCTCACACAAATCTTTGACCGTCCACTAATAGGTCAAGATTGATTGACTGCCCGGACAGTCGATATTACGAACTGCCAAAATCGACGGTTTTGCAAAGTGGTTAAGTTATAATCTTGAAAAGTTGGAAGATTGTCTTACCAAGTTAAAATCCTGTCAGAGACGAAGAAATTTTATAACCGTGTGTAGTTTTGGTGGCACTTGCACACATGCATGGATTGCACAAAAAATAAAGGAAAATGCAACCGAATATCAAATTAGGCTTTCAAGCCCCATAGAATTATATCACAGCAGCACTCGACGACTATACATGCGGTCAAGTGCAAGTTTAAACGCAGTGAAGACTCGACGATCGTGGGAATTATGAGGACCTAAGCGACCGTTCTTCACTCTGGTATCATGTAGCGTTAAGAGGCTCTGGTATTATCGCAACTCAATAACATATTGTTCAAGGACTATTACAAGATTTCACGGATTAGCCCAACCACGACAAAAGCCTGCAAAGGGATTTCGAGGAATGATCCAAGTGTTGTCACCAAGTTCGAATTCAAGTGCGAGGTCAAACGGGGGCAAAATCTGTCGCCTGCTAGAGCGTTGTGTGGATAATAATTCTTCATATAAAGGATTGAGTGCGGGAAACGAAACGCCGTTAGTGACAACGGTAACGGAGTTACCACAGTTTTCTCGTCGAAATTCAGCCCGTGTATTCATACAAAACAATGACAATTAATATCCCTAAGACCCCTTTCCCACGAAAACCTTTTGATTTTACTACTTGAAATATGCGACCGAAAACTGCACGAAAGTAGCAGCCACTTTTCCATACACCCAACCGTGCAACCCAATTATGGGGCTACACCCTGCGCAAGAGCAATTTAACATACATTGTCGGTGATTGATGGTAATTGACCACCCCAGTCGCGGACCTGGCCCGGGCCTAGAAAAAATAGAAGGACGTTACGCCCTCTTAAATACGTTTAAGTGTAAACCGCGGTCCGATGCGTAAGACCCCCAATCGCAGATGCATTAAAACCTTAAATGCTGATAAAGGCGGTGTGAGAAATAATTGAAAATGTAATGCGATACCGATAACGGGCGCACGGTTACCGCGTCCATCTCCACAAATGAGTTACGTCACCGCGTTGCAAACCGTTTAAGAATTCGCATCGAGAGTTTATAAAACCCTGCAACCAAAACGTGACGTTCTCGTATACACGACGACAAATCCGTAACAGGACCGACCAAAAATATGACGCCGGCCAATGAGAAAAGATAATATCGCAGGGGATTCCCCCGATGAATCACTCCAAAAAAATTTGGAAGAAAACTCACGTGGATTTGCGAGTTCCCGACCACCACAAGTCTGACGAGAATGATGTTGATTTGGTTTTCGACGCTCGGGTCGTGGTACACGTGGTTGACCTGTGAATAGAAGAAAGTTTATAAACGTGCTTGAAAGTATGTTATAATGTGTAGGGTGTAAAAGCATATTCCATGTATTTGTCCTACGTTGGGACGGATCATATTTCACTTGGAATACTAACGACACAACACTACAAACATTAACGTTAGAAACAAATTCACACCAAGACATTTTATGATTCTGTAGAATATATATCATGATTTTAATGGTAGAGAAGCTAAATGAAGCACAAATTGACTTATAACAAATTCACGAAAAACGATGGTAAAAGTGTGAAAATTATTTGGCAAGGGTGAGTTACAAACATGGAGAATCAAAGTAATACCGGCTCGCACTCACCAACCAGTCTTAACATTGCCGGGCAAAATTGCTGATTTTTTAAAGCCAACACAGTTAACTAGGTCACATATCGATAATATTCCAAATAGTTAAAAACAAATTCAGCAAAACGTGGCCCAGACAAGGCAGCATATCGAGTTTCACCAAAAAATCGCAACTAAAACGAAAAAACTCAACCAAGTATGAAAAACGTGTTTGCAAACACCGGTACTCGTCAGTCTTTTCACAAGAGAAACATGGCATCTTTTACCGTAGAAACAGAGACCAATTACTATATCCGATATCAGTCGTTTCCTCTGAGCGGTTGTCTGATTCATCTGATACCAATTCCCAAAATTTTAGTTGCATTGCAAAACCTGGCATTGTGTTACAAAAGCAAGACAGATGATTTCCAAAAATAGGCTCCCAGACGTCGCTACGAACTGCAGGTCAAAGCACGTATCAATCAGGAGAAAAAAATTACACACATTTGTCGAATTTGACGAACACTCTACCATAAGCGTGTGTATCGTCGGGAACATAAAAATAATTTTGTAAATGTATTTAGTATTACGTAATAATGAATACGCAATTACAAATATTTGGTCTTTGTGTGATGTCATCTTATGATTGAGTGTTTGTACATTTTGGGGGTCGCTTTCGGGATAGTATTCAAAGCAAGAGCATAATAAGTGAATGGAATGAAGTTTTACCGCGCCTAATATTGTCAAAAAAAACAACAAATAAACGACCTTCAAAAAACCAGGGCGTACCACGCTCCAATTAAGACAATACACTTCAAAGATAATAGTGTTTCTGTGGTTTACCCCTCATTTCCTAACTAACGTCAGCACCTTTTCCTTTGCTATCGCACCCGGTTGGCAGAATAACACATTTCACCGAGAAGTACCTACATCGAGGACCCTTTAGAAGGGTCTGTTGACAGCTTTTGGCTTCGGAGTATCGTGTCTATAACCACTTCCGTATAAAAATTGATATCTGCGCGAGTTCATAATTTATTAACGTTTTAGTTAGTAGGTTCGACTCACAAAAACGAGTTTTGTAGGTTTTAGTTTTGGTTCCTATGTAATGGGGCACGTTTGCTGGTCGTTTCTTTTCAGTTGCGGAAAGCTTGGCTTAAACTTCACAAAGACATTCCCAACTCGACTGTTTAATTTGCACTCAATTTGCCACTCGGCTTCGGGCAAAGTTACAGAGCGTTTCACCCGTGAGTGCATTCTTGAAACTACAAAGCCAGAAGTCATATCAACAATCCATTGAAAATCACACCTTATCAATCAAGTCCTCTTCCTCCACCTATTTTTAGGAAATTACATCATACTCGGCCATTCAGACGGTATGAAACAACCTAGTCAAATGTTCAACCGCCGTTCAAGTGCAAGTTGTCGTCGTAAAGTGTACGTTGTTGTTATAAGCATTTACAATAACTAAAAAGCTATACATATGTAATGTTTTTCTTCAAATTTGCGAGTCAACACGTGTTTACTTGGCAAAATATCTAAAAGAATACCAAAAAAGACAAAGGTTCGACAGCCCGAGGGTTATTATTATTACACAGCCAGTAATCTGGGCTACAACCAGGCTATAATTCACACTTTCGGATTGATGTCTTTAAATGACCTATGGCACTGGAAACGACTTTTAAGGTAATCATCTTGACGCAAGGAGTTCATCCGCTTGTCAACGACCATTATGACGAAATAATCACTGGTAACGTTTTTTTGCTAAAACGCTGAAGGGATCTACAGTAGACTATTCATGAAGCCAACAGATGTTTCTAATGATTTTCCGCAATATACCACCCAACTGAAAAACGGAAATTTGGAAAAACGCAGTTTATGAAAAGCTCTTTATTTGTTAATAAAACGTACGGGAAATCCATTATGATGTAAGGTTTTATTAAAATCAAACTGGAACACGTTTTCCTTATTATTACTCGATCATAATCACCGGTTTGTGTTTTACGTCTGCGGTAGAAGTTACATTACAGGTCAAACCGCACCTCATAATAACAGGAAATTGTGGATTATTAAGTTACAGAAGGACCAATGACACGACAGATAAATTATATTTTAGTTTGTTTGTTCGATAAACCAACAACGGAATGACGTCAAGATAGAACCGACCCAGTTAGCTTTTTAAAATAACCGAAATCAGTAAATTGGCAAAACAAACAAACTTTCTTCCGAAAAAAGAAAAAACGCAAGCAGAACACGTCACAATGGAATGAACGATGACGTTACGGTTTGTATAGTTTCCGCAAATTCAAAGTCACAATCGCACTGTCTCGCTTGATTAAATTAGAAAATAGTCGCATACGTCATAATGGCCGCTTTCTATGCCTTTTTAAAACCGAAGTAGGTTGTGTATTTAAGACAAAGGGAAAATGAAAAACCGAATCAAGTTGTGGGTTTATACTTCCTTCAACTGAAAAAACTCACGAGGCGAAAAAATAATGAAATTAGCAAATTAATTATGAATTTTAACCAGGAAATTGAGACTCGAAAGTATATTTGTTTATCTGATCTGCATGGCCACATGCCGATACTGTATATGGGTCGTCTACCAGTTGTGGAGGACATAAAGGTGAAATGACATCTTTTGAAATTGTTTTGTAAAAATGCAAAGGGTACGGCGATATTGGCACAATAAAATTTTTTTCAGATTGTGTTGCACGTAACACATGTATCAAAAGCTATTTAAAGAGACCACGAGACCACAGAAATCGTTAATTTCACTTAAACACGCGATGATTATAATGCGGTTGAACATATGCTTAATAACAAATTTAACTTTATAACTTTCTACTCCGAAAATGGCATTTTGCAACCTCGTAGGTAATGCAAAATATCCGACAAATTTTACAAATTGCCTATTATGCACGATATGTAGGTGCAAATTACAGTTTTAATATTGAGTTAAACCTGCTGTAATTTCCGTTACGAAAAGCAGGACCCGGATAAATCACAAAACCTCCATCACGATCAAGCCAAGCGATTCAGCATTAACCACTTGACGACAGCTAAGTTACTGGAGCTGGTTTGAACTTATTCAAATAGAAAGACTGTAACTGTTTTACGAAAAAGCATCTACACAGTTGATACTGTCAATGTGTTGACTTGAAACCTTAACGCTGGTCAGCAAACTTCGAGATAAACGCCGTCTTTCCCACGCTCGTTGCATTGTTACGTGGCACTTTTGCGTGTACGACGTAAGACTAGGCTAAAAGATTTCTCTCAATTGACGAACTGAAAACAGTAAAAAAGAAAATTCCTATTCGATACAATCTCAACGACTGAAAGTTGACGGATTGAAAAGGCGAAGCACCGAAAAAAATGAAAAGATGTTTTAAAAATTGAAACGCGGCTCGAATCATGATGCACTTGACATTATCATAAGACTCCATGACAAATGCAAGAAGATTACAATTTAAATTCTACTTATCAGAAGACACTAACAAATCACATTACAACATTCACAGCTTAAAAATTCTTTTTCTGGGAGTAACAACTAATAACCATTACGTTTATGGATAACTTTGGTTTATCAAAGTATTCTTAAGGAATTTCTCTTTTCTCAAATCAGAAAAAAACAAACCTAATCCAAAATAAGAAATTAGATTGGTATGTAATATGTATCTGAGAAAAGCATTCGTCAAAAACTTTCCTCGAACCAACGCGGGAGTTGTCTTGTAAATCAAAGTTAACTCAACAAGAACTAAAGTAAATAAAAACATATGGAGAAAAAGATCACGTATTGAGAAAGCCGCCAAGATGCATTATCAAAAGCGTAATTAACTGATAAAATTATACCGCTAAGTTCCGTGGCATCAAAATATTTTTTTAAAACTAACAAGGTCGTTAAACTTGGCGTTTTGTTGATTATTACGTCACAATAATACTTACGATCGCCATCAATGTCAATACGTAATGCTCCACGTCATCGTGCGAGGCGAACATAGCGTTGTCGGCGGTAACCATAACTTCAACGTTACGGGGATAGGACAGGTATCGCTTTTTCCTCGACAAAGTTTCACTTTCCTTTTTATGTGACTTCATACGCTCCTTTTGTGACGTCACGGGTTTTTTTAACGACAAGGGGTCGAGATGTTTTCCGGTAACAAGTTTTGAAAGCTTATAAATTTTCTTCAGGACCCATCGTGTCTTTACCGGATCGTTTTCAAAGTTGAGAAGGTGACGTAATCGCGATATCTTGCGTCGATGCATTCTGAGTTGGTATTTCTGGATCCTTTTACGTTCAAGGTGACGTGTCGGGTTCTCACTCTTCCTTCCAATTGGATCACCGAGGCCATTTATGACGTCATGCTTTAAACCTGTGAACTCGGGCTTTGAAGAATCGGAATTATCTACAAAACAATATTTTATGTGGTTATTACTTATTAATAACCCAGCTGTGATTTGTCTGAATATTTAACGATTTTACATACGTTGCCTGAAAAGCATAACCTTGCGAATTGAACACTGTTCATAGAAGTATTGCATGCAAATTGCACCGACGCATTTGAGGCATGCAAGCGCGCAGGAGAATAAACGCAAGAAATGCGTGGCATGTCAACCTCTAATTGCAACCGCTAAATCGTCGATGACTGTGCGGTTTCAAAACAAAGAAAAGAAAAGCCTAGGGCGATCAAGTACTTCCTCAAAGTGATGTTATCATCTAATAACAACAAACATGGAACAATACATCTGTAGGCCTTGTGAGCGCACAATCAACTATCTGATCTGTAACAATGCCCATTGTCTTACTTGATATAGGCGATATTCCGTGTTGAGCATCAACACAATTACGCGGTTTAACGACCAGGCCCCGATGCGGGTTTAACGACGATTATGACCTTTTCAACGCGTACTATTGATGACTTTTTGTTCGGACACGCCCGGATTTGCAGACAATGGACCGGTCAGGATGTGCAGGTGGTCGGTGGCCAGCCTACTAGGTGGTCAACGGTCATTACACAACTTAGTGTCACATTTTCACATTCAACAGGAACTTTGTAAACGTAACCTTAATAAAATACAACACTAAAGAAACGGAAAGCAGGTTTTCATGAAAAATAAACTAAATACAGGAAAATGAGAGCACACCAGGCGGAAATTAAAACGTTTGTTCTTCGCCATCGGCACGTTTCCTCATTTCCCAAAGGAAAAGCGATATATATATATATATATATGAAGGTCTTTAATGGTTGTTTATTCTTCGCCATCAGCTTCTTCAACTCCAGCGAGATCAGTTTTAAACGTGGCGCAACCGGATTTGCAAAACACTACAGGGCGAGAGACAGAATGGTTTTTCGTCTTGGCTGTTTTTTTTTTGTTCCAAATCAAAAAAATTTGGATTCGTGAGACGACAAAAACAGATTTTGATAATCGTGCTAATTCGAGTCGAATCTAACAACTTTGCTCATTGCCCTTTATCAAAATGCCTCGCGAGCAAGTGCATTATGCTAAAAGTTGTAATTTCATTGATGTATTATAGAATAACTTGTTTTATGCGTGTTTGAAGTTCGAAATATACTCGCAAATAATTCAAAAAAGGTCGTTATTCATACATAAGCGTAATATTAGGATTCGTGTTCGATTCGGTATATCTCTCATGTCTGTGACCAATATGACATTATAAGAGCCAATTAGGCCTAAGTTGTCGCTTGATTGATTTCAGACAGAAAAGTATTTATGGTAATTTTAATAACTAAACAGAATTAAAAGCGATTTCATTTTTCCAAGACCATTAATTTTGGAAGAAAATCACCATTCTTCTTACCCCAAAAAGAAGACAACAAAGTAATATAACGGCAAGAAGTTAATACATAACATTTCACCGTAAAAAAAGGTCACCGGTCGTTTTGACGGATGACCTCCTAGGAAACTAGGATTTCGCCGCACCTTCATTTTTATTCTCACAAAATCCAGGAATTTCTCTTTAAGCAATAAAAAAAATTTTAATCTAGTTAAAATGTGTCTATGACCAGCAGAAGACTTGGTTTGACGCAGGTTTGGTGTATTACGGTACTGAGCTAAAAGATCATCATGAAAGCAGTTACAAGAAGTTATTTTTACTTCAATAGCACTGCAACAAGATTTAGCCATATGAGAGTAAGCCACCGGATTTTCGTTCGTAAATATTTTTCTCACATTGTAGGTGGATTTCCTGTAACAGTGCAGTTTATTAGCTTGTGGAACTCTCTGTAATTTTTTAGATTATGAGTTTATAGCTCGTGACTGGCCGCGCAGTGACTTTCGTAAATTACAAAATAACTGTAGTCTGAAAGGACAGACTTTTTTTAAATCTTTGCACGTAAAGTTTCTCCTTTCAAATCAGCTGTTTTTGTTGTTATCATTCATGGTATAACGACGATTGTGACGCGACAAGTCTGCCTATGACGTATGATACCGTCATAAAAGACGGAAATATTAATATTTTACTGACAAGTGTCGAAGAGTAATAACACGTAACAACTCACTTTTTATCATAATTCTTCATAAACCCCTGCTCACCAATACAACTTTCTTTAAAAACCGAAGTAAAATGTGACGTCACAATATGTACCACGCAAACAAACGTGGGGCGTGGATGACGTGCGTACAAAGGCCTCAAAAGAACAGTGGGGTAGCGAAGCAGGTTAAATGCACAAACTGCATAATAAAGTTTCACCGAGAAGCTTTTTGGAAACCTTTTGCGACTATAGCCCTAACCCAAGCGCAAATTTATACAAAAAGAAAACAATAAACCAACTTAAAGAGCTGGAAAACAAGAATTAAGGTAATTTTGAAGTGTTTGTTTCAGCTTTCATCAACGCATTTATTTTAAAAACGTTGAGTTGAGCAGCGACCATCGTCACGTCATAATAATACAAAGCATAATTGTTAGAGGATGAAAACAAAGTGTGTGTACATATTGGCTTATCAAGTTTGGGGATTATTAATTTTTCGGGGGCCGGTAATAATTCGAAAAGCGCTAGCAGCACGTCCCAAATTTGTCCCCTATTTCAAAGGAGTCATTCATAAGCTAATCTGGTGATGTCGCTTTGATGTTTAGGGTTTAGTAAGTTAATCTTTTCGGCTTGGTAGACTTAGGGCCGCCGAAAAATTTGCAAAAACCTAAGTTTAAACAAGGATAGAAAAAAATTGCAAAGATCTAGCGCAGTGTTGCCCATACTTCTACTTTTCTAATTTTTTCCCACGACGTCTACGTAACACTAGGGTGGCATTGTGACAAAACATAGGCTGCTGTGCCTACCGGTTGAACAGAACAGCGCTGACCGCGACAGAAGTTCACACGACCGGTTACACGTCGTTAGTTGGTCTATTCAATCTTCATAAAACGCGGGTGGCTCAGACAAGAACTACATTGATTGATTATGACGTAATATATGTCATCCGCCTTTGCATTTTAAGGAGCTAAAGAAGAAAAAGTTTCCGAACGTTATCTAATACATCGGAAGCACGGTGAATAAATAATAAAAGACTTCATGCAACAGTGTTACGTATGCCGATATATCTTTGCGATACACCACTGACCAAAATACAGAACAAATTGAAGTTATCTAAACACTAGTATAAAATTTCACCACAAATGCTTGATATTCTCTTTCAAATCTTTGCATACAGTTCAGAAACAATTGCACGCCAATCGGTATCTTTAGTTAAAATCCATCGGAAACCATTGCAAATACCTTAAACGTTTTTGTTTATATGCTAACAGGACTTGGTCTCGACAGTTTCATTGTTCCTTTACGGCAGATAGCAAGTCAATTGTCACGTAGTGATGCGTAACAATGATCAAGGTCAGAAAACACATCAAGCTGCAAAGAGATGCTTAAAGTTTGTCATAGTTTTTTGTTTTTTTGATGGCAACCGCTATAAAATTTCTACGTTTATACAACATCCGTAAGGTTGCAAGTTTCTTTTTTGTAAGACATGGTCGATAGATATGACGTAATGTTCAAATAGGACAAATAGCAACCCACCGGACGCCCAACCCAGGTTTCTTTTCAGAGGGTGGGAAGGGGGCTAAATTACAAGGAAGGCCGGAAACGAAGTACATGGTTGGATAATTTCCCATGAAAAGGCGTTGTTAGAAGAGGGCAAGACCAATAAGAAATTTTAGGTTGCTATCCTTGTAAAATTGCGGATTTAACATAATGCTACCCATCTATACCCGTGGGTTTAAAATAGGGCTAAACCTATTTATCTAGGTAATACCACGTCATGCTATGTCGCCAATACCAGTGGTTAAAAAGTTTTTTGGTTTCTTAACATAGCCAGGGTTAAACAATTAATCTAAAGTTATACATTCCGTAGTAAGTTGTCGCTCTGACTTTCTCCCAAAGCAACGTAATAATGCTCGATTGTTGCGCGATAATGCATACGCCACAGCTGCTTTTCCAATGTTAGGTCGTAAATCGAATTCCGCAACAACTGCGAGCGACCGTCTGGATTATGATGTCACAATCATTACAAGTGATTGCACAGACAATCATCCACAACTGCATGTTTACACAAGGAAAAAGAAACGTGTGTACTGTTTTGAGTATGACGTCACAGTCACCGGGGAAATCCACCGACGTCTGTCAGTTTAGACTGACGAAGATTAATCACAGCGTGTTAAAACAATTAAACTTATAACCAGCGAGTAAGGCCAAACGGTGAACAAGAATTCAACAATGAAATGAGATATAAAATCAATAAAATAAAAAAATGAGTTATAAATACTGAATTTTCAACAAATATAAGTTACTTATAGAAAACATCTACATTCGAGTTAAATTAATCTCTTATTCAAATAATTTAAATGACATTTATACAAAATTACTCGTACTAAGGAGTCCAAGGCTTCAATTCTTGTACAATTCTGTTATTTTATAGTTATCGTCATGTTAACTATAAATTAACTAACCAGTATATCCACATAATTGTTTGCCTTTTCTCGCAGCATCGACACTTCGTTTGAAAATTCGATGAGGTTTCGTTCCTTCTTCGTCTTCCTCGGCCCGGTTGGGATTGGAACTCATAACCTCAGGTTGTATTAGGTAGTCGTCAGTGTCGGTACGAAATGCACCAAACTGAAAAACAAAACAGCATGTTTTGAATAATAGCATAAACACGTTGAAATTTTGCGCTAAACGTAGCAATAAGCGTAAGCTCTGTTTAACCATTTAATACTACGTAATAACGCCCAATCACCTCTAAAAGGAATAGGTCAATTTTTATAAGCATATTTAACTTCAAATTTTTCTTTAATTTGAGCTTTTAAACTGATATTTAATTGCAATTTTCATTTTGAATGTCACCCTACATCAAAGGGTTTATTCGCTTAATTCCAAATGTTTGCAAACAATCCGGTTACCAAAAGCAACGGTAGCTACAACGCGTAAAACCCTGTATACTTGCTCACGGCAATTACACTACAGTGTTATATGTGGTTTGAAAGTGTTAAGAAAATTCACAAACCTCCCACCATTGCGGGTCATGGGTCAGAGCAACAGTCTTTGTGTGGCGTTGGCAAATCCAAACATGCTTTCAGACGAAACTAGCCTAAATGACGAGGTTGTTACGAGAAAAATGATATTCAAACGGAAGCAGTTTGGGAAAAGTTTGTTTGTAGGAAAAACATACACGTGTTTTGATATGCACATACAAGAGGCCACATTATTGTGCCTTGCAAGGGGATTAAAACACGCGTTGTTATTGATTCTAAAAATACCCCTGCAACTTTTGCGTCCTGGCAATACGCCAAGGTTTATTCGGCCGCTTTAAAGTTGCAAGTGGTCGGTATGCTGCCTTTGATGTGGCGCCGCGGAGTGCCACAAAATCACTGATGCTTTTCGACCAGAAGCCACGCATGCAGCAAAACGTAAAACCCTGTTATTTTCTTAACATACATCCTGCATACAAATCCCTGGAAAGTCATCTAATGTTAAACAGAAGCAACCTTAAAACTTCAGCCAATGATGCTATTGAACGGTAAGCTATACCACCCAGCTTGAAGCAAGTCGGCCTACAATGATCAGTCTTAAAGCAAAAATGCAATTAATCCAAACTGAACTTTCGTATCCTTTCATTCTTACACTGTTCTGACGAAGTTCGTTTGGATAATAGCGTAAATTCTACACGCACACGGCTATTGAGAAGCAGCGATTTCTGACAATAAACAAGGAATCGGAATGTTTAATCAGAAAAATAAGCTTTCACGACCGAAAATAGATTGAAACTACAAATCAATGTAAAAAATAAACACAATAGCGGCACACATGACGCCTGTAATACCGCTAATCTTGCCTGGATAGCACTTCCGTGGTAATGTGACATGTTACTGTATCATGAAATTGTATGAAAGGTCGTGTTTTGCATGGGTGCGGCACCTTGCTAATTTTTAGCTTAAGTACTGTAGCGGAAAACCGCGATCTAGAAGATCTAAAAATTAAATCTAGACTTAAACGAACCATTCGGTGTGCTAGTCGTTGCAACTCGAAAGGGTCGACTATATGGTACAATCTTAAAAATTAATGCTGCAAAATACTTAAACACGTTTTTGATCTACTGAATTTGATCTTAGAAAGATAAGCAATATAGGAGTGTTCGTACCTTTCACTGTCATAGCCTAATATCTAGTGATTGGTAATGAAATTACAAATAGGCTACAGAACTATGATTATTACTTGCAAAAGCAAGCAACAGCATACGCAAAGTTACACAAGTCTATTGCCATGAGCTTTGGCATAAACGAGCTTCTAAACCGTTTTAAGATGCCAAAAACATCTGACTTCCGTTAATGAGGATGTATTGTCATGGTTACCCTTCGAAACTGCGGTTGGAAACGGATTTGGGTGTTTATTTGCAAATATCAGCCAGATTAGCAAGCTTGGGTCACGCGCGACGTTATCTCACAATGGTCGTTTGTCGATGTAACAATGCGCTATCCAGTGTTGCGTAAGATTACTGAAATGAATGAGACAACAATTTAGGGGAATTACAAATCTGAGCATTGAGTATTCGACAATCGTATATTTGGCCCTACAGCATAATGCATGCATGGTGAATGTGCCGACATAGCATGGTGGGTTTAGCCCGACAATGCAACAACGTTGCAAATCCCCGCAATAAAGTATTGAAAATGAAAACAAGGCAGAATCGATGAGCTGTAACTGAATCTGGTCTTTGCAGAGTCAATGCAAAAACGCACAAAATTCCAAAGGAAATAAATCTAATCTAACATTTGTAGGATATACTCGGGAGCTGTGCAATGGACCAAACTCGTCGACTTCCGACAGCTACGTTATTGGCGGTAAGCAAATAGCAAAAGTACCTTCATTGCCTCTTCAAATATTTTCAAATATTTGGCGGTGAGAGTGTTCTATTTGCGACATTTACGCTATCAAGTTGCTATTATCTTTTCACAGGACTTGAAAAATGTTATTTGCCGCATTCCGCCGTTTGATGTTCCGCTGTAAGGTGGAGCATTGAATCGCTTTGCATAGCTGGGACCACGCCCGCAGCAGCGCAAAAATACTAGAAATCTGGCAACTGAAAGCACATGTACAGGTATGTCAATGTATAGCATCAATGCATTTTAACCTGCCAGTGTAGAAAAATTAAATTGTAGGAAAAGCCACGGTAATGTTTGTCAAAGAATGCGCAGCTTTTCGAAGAATTATTATCATATAAAATTATCTGCGAGTCAAGCGAACCCAGCAACCATCCAAAGCGGTCGCCTTTGACGGCCGGTCGAGCGACTTTTGAGTCATAAGTTCGGCGCGTAAGTAGCGCTGTTCAAAATCGGCGTTCGATCGAATAACTCGAAGCCTCGAGGCACATTTTGCAGGGATAAGACCAAACGCAACGGAACAATAACACATCCGGCTTAATACAAACAAACAAACAAAGCAGTCATGGGTCGCCACGCGCTGACAGCATGAGATAGTTGTCTGAAGACTTTGAAGTTTGCAAACACCGCCCTGGCAAGAACAAAGCAAAATCAGCGAAACGTAGATGGGCCACGCCAGTAATTTGTATCACACATTACAATGCGTGCATGTTCTTTTGTCTGTTAGTTACCGCTCGAATCGGCTCACTACGCCAACAGTTACCTTTGCCGCAAAACAGCGTCGTTAGATACGATTCTAAGGACATCGGCGACGACGCTTTCGTCATTGAAATTGTCACACTAAACCAGTGAATGTCAGGCAGTTGTCGATGGAATCAAGCCATATATCATAAATCGAAATTATGGCGATTTTTAACACAGCTTCATACATATATGCAGCCAGAACAGTTTGTTGACTCAAAATGATCATTATGAGCCACTATTCAACTACTTAAAAGTGTTTCCCAAAAGACCAGAGATAAAAACTTCACTTTTTTGCGATAAATTCAGAATTCACCACATAAAGTAATTTTAAAACGCAATTTGTATAAATTATTTCATCTTGACTAAACACAGAAGAATCCATATCGACTTACCAGACCGCGACAAACAGACAGGATGGCGCGATGATCTTCGCGCTCGTTGACAAATCCCGAATAAAAGCAATGGCGCGGAACGTCAGGATGCATCGCCCCGTCTTTGGGGTCTCCCATGTACTGGAGGGTGTAGTTGGGGGCGAGGAACCCTTCGTAGGGCGTTAGATGAAGATGAAATCTTTTTCCGAAAGCATCCAAGGAGAAATTTGCAAATCTGTGATCCAAATCGTCATCTTCTTCTTCGACGAAGTCGTTGACGTAATCGTTCGTATATTGGTTGGGTATTACGTCATAAAACGGTTTGTTGTCGTCGTTGGTGTCATTTTTCTCTGAGAGTCTGAAAAGATGTCTCAAGTAGTGCTCTCTTTCCTCCCGCGCTCCGACATCTCTTCTTTTCCTCTTCTTTGGATGATCGTCGTCCCCCCGCGCTCTCTTTCGGAAGTGACGTCCGTGAGAAACCGGATGTCCGGTCACGTGATGAAGACGTATGGGAACTATCACCTCGTGCTCTTCAAAGCCGTGAGCGACGTTTTCTGAAAAGATTGAAATGGTTGTCAATAATAAAGTTTGGGAGTAAATCTCAAAAAAGTCTATTCAGCTCCCTAACTCGGAGGAAGCTTAAATCGAATCATTATAGAGCCCGCGTTCCCATAAACAATGCACACATAAACATTTATGCTTTGAATGATACTGAAGTTGAGATGATTATTACATCCGCATATTTCCTGAACCAGCGCTTGTCAGCCTCTTGTACATTAAACCTCAGAGTGTACGAGAATAGTTTAAAGATGTACCATCACAGAGTGAGCAAGTGTGGGTTAAATTTTGTTCATCAAATAACAGTTTTTAAAAGTTTACGCAATCACAAAAATCGTATTATTATTCAAATAGTCCAGAAATAATTGTCGTGCGGCATAGCGGCTAATTCCTTCAAAAACTTAGACTGAGATGAACTTTTTGAAATGCGATGTAATTAACGAATCAATTTTGGCCACGTTGGTTATGTAAACTGACTGCTGGCGAACGTTCCGTATGCGATATAAACAGAGAAGTGTCCCAAAAACTTCACTAACCGAAGCTCATGCTTTCAGATTGAGTGCGTTTGCAACATTAAGATTTCCATTATAGGACATGACTGGGGTGTTATTTTTTTTAACTAACATCGTATGAGGAGGTGTACTATTCCAAAAAGGTTTACAAGCACCGACTTACACATCTTCAAAGCTAAATGACGTGTACATGTGGTCATCGTACATTAAAAGCAATACAGCACAAGAACAATGACGACTTTGCGGTTATGCCAATCCTTAGGATAAACTGGTAATTAGCAACAAGAAAATAAACGGAAAAGAAGTGAGAAGGTGATCGTTACAGAAGGGAATTTCACGGTACACGGATAGAAGCAATTTGTTAACACCGAACACGGAGTAGCAATTTCGTAATGCTAATCTCAAAAGCCTAAGAACTCAGTGTAAGGTCTTCAAAAGTTGTAAAAAGCGGTACTTTGAATATGAAGATAAGATTCTGATTGACACACTTTGATAGTTCGTTGTTATTTTCTTTAACATTTTCGTATATACCTCTAAAGGTGATGTGATAACAAAACTAACCTGAGACCAGTCGCTCCGGCTTCTTTGGGCGTCGCGTATCACTATTCCGAGCCGAATACTCCAAATTTGGAAGTTTAGCATTTCGCAAAACATCCTCAATATTATTGCGAGCAAAATTGTCAATTGTTTCATGCTGGGTCAGACCGCGGACTGCCGCGACTTGACATAAAAATAATAATAACAGAATTCCGATAAAAAATTCGGTTCCCTGTAGCAGCATGGTAGACTTTGAGGGACAAGACGGTTTCCTTCGCCCAAACCGTCCAGCCTTGCCCGGGCTGAAGTTTTTGTTTAAACGGAAGCAATGAAAAGTTAAAAACATTTCAGTTTTCCTTCTTTCTGGCTGATTTTAACAAAAACGGAGTCCATGAGAATTCCAAATTGGCAGTATTGTAAAAAACTTTTGCAAATGGCGGCGAAACACGACCCAAATCGCCGTGAACAATGACAGTTTTCTCCCATTACATTTCAACAAATTCAAGGTAATCTGGTGCAACGAGTCCCTCAACCAAAGAAGCAATTAGCCCCGTTTTAAAGCTCAAGTTTCAAGATGCTTCCACACTTAAAGTAGCGGAGATAGAGAAGGACTGGTCTGTTGTCGACGTCGGCTAATTGCTCTGCCCGATAAAGTCCCGTTGAATAACAGAATAGGTAATAGCAGAAAGTATGTCATACATGTGATTGTATGCTTCAAACTAGCTCCCCTGTAAACGTCCAATAGCAAAAACAATAAATGTTATTCATTAAACAACTCATTAAAGATTTAAAACAAAACTATCGCTCGTGATTAAAGCACTGCCACCGTCAGCTGATTTCTTACTGGGATAGAATCTTACTGTATTTGGTCAATCAACAGCGTTGTACCAACACGTAAACCGTTCCTTCGTCTACACTGGCAGACTGGATACATTGAAATGCTGGTGCGTGAGACCGGCTTAAGTATATTTGCCGAGCGTGTGCTTTTCACGACGTCAAAATCATACGACGACATACTGTGCAATTTATATCTGATTACAGGTACAACCTAGATCTTCAAATGAGGTAGATAAAATTTCTACCTTGTCTGACTGGGTCTAATACACTTCAGAGCTTCCGAGAACCAACCTTTAAGCTACTTGGGACGATTAAAACTAAACGTTTTATACGTCAAGGTACAGTAGCATAAAGCAAGGCGGCGACAAAACAAATGTTAAGACCTTGCTCTACCGTCTTTTTAAGCTGACAAGTCGGCACGCACAAGCCACACAATCGCAATTGTTATCTAACAAAGGACTAATAAGTAAATAATGTTAACTAGGACCTTTTCTCTACGTTGTGGTCGGGTCACGAATTCCCAAGTCAAATTGCGTGAGCAATTTTTACAAACTGCTCCAATACCATTCCAATGACGGAAGCAATTGTTAACAGTTTCCGTCTCAATTGCATGGATTGTCCTGATAATTAAAGCTATCGACGGAAGGCCAGTCGCCTTTGTCCGTAATCGGATCGGGTGGGACACCGCGTTTTGCGGGAGTTGGTCGCTCGGTAACCCCGCAAGGAAGATAAGAACTGCGATAAGCAATGAAATGTCTACACTAATGCGCTGCAGTCCAGGCTTTTGTAAAATGCTACTTTGAAGTTGTCCTAATAGCTACGCATTTCTTATCCCTGCTGTGGACTGCTTAATACTTTTCGCAACCTGATTGCTATGTCATTAAGCAAACACAGTAGTTCGAATGTGGTTACAGCTATCGCCTAAAATGCAGCATTTCACACTTACAGTACATACAAAATAAATCCGCAATATTTTAGTTTCTGTATCTTTATCTTTGCTAGCAGTTAACTCGAAACAATCTATGAGACAACGGTAACTTGGTTTACACTTGAACTGTAAACTCCCGACTACACTCGTTGATAAGTTTCCCATGTAACCTCCAGCAAAGTCTAAACCATTGGTCTAATCATCGCACCCAAGTCGAAGGCATAAGCATCAACAGCGGTTGGTTGTATCTCTTGCCCTGGTTGCACTTCTTTTCAGCACGAGCTCTTATTTCTTGGTTTCTTTCTTATAGCCGCTTTTTTCTTTGCCGGCGACCACTTCACTTTTTTACTACGAGCCTTTTATATTCACACGCCTTGATGTTTTAGGCAACCGGCGTCGAATCCATTCAGAAAGATTCAACATTTACCAAGCGAGCTTGTGTTGAGCGTTTCGTTCAACTTGGTTCGTTTCTTGATACTATGCCGTTTCGTATTGTGTTTTAAAATGCAAGTAGTTGTTTAATGTCGTTGCCATGGTACATATCAAAACGGTGTTATTTACGAAGTGGTAACCTTGTTTAAATATAGCGTGGAAGACAGGTAAGTAAATACCATGTTATATACAACACGTTTACAGCGGTTGTTTAACTGTATTGGTACGTATGGATTTCGTTATTGTTTTTGGTTACGATTGGTAAACTTTTGCTATTACGTTATGGACTTCAAATAAAATTATGTTTTTGCGTTTGAAAGCTGAACATGTTTCTGACAATGAAAGCCAATTCAAAACCTTTCTTTGATAACAGTATATCCGCTGGGTATCCATTCTTCGTTAATTTTCCGTAGAAACTATCCCAAAAAGGCTCTAGGAATCTGTTGAAAACAAGCGAAACAAACTAAATAATTTGTTGAAGATAGTGGGTTTGGTTAAACAAGGAGATTGGAATGTTTGGGTTAGCCGGTTAAAAGCCAATTTCATATCAAAGATAAAGTTGGTTTGTGCTTTCTCATAAATGCCAAGTCTCATTTCGACCTGGTATGATGTTGGTATAGGCATAGTTTTTGAAAACAAGTTATGTTCGTTTCTTTTTCCTTTAGCTCTTACCCCCGCTAATCAACTTAATTTGACATATGTTAGGTCAAATATGCTGGTTGTTGACGTTAATACGAATAGGTTCATTTCTCCCATATAAATCACACTAAATAGCCCAAAACAGAGAAAACATCCAAACAATTTGAAATAATTGCACAAAAGAATTCCATTTATTGAAATTCTACGACCTTGAGGTCTAAACCAAACGAATTTTAAACCATCCATCAACAAAATAAGGTGTAAACGCAGATGCACTTACAGTTAAATCAGAATTTTGAAGTTATTAAAATAATGACACCACCTCAACCAAAAATATACACTTCTAACTATTCTAAGTAAACTTTTCTTCTGTCAAACGCCTTGTCATGTACAAAATGATATGGAGACCGCTTCTAGGAAACCTCTTCGTCAGTACAATAAATCATCAAGAATTTATCATTTTAAAATAAAACAGAATTTGTATATACAACGTCGATGTACTTGAAAGGGTCGAAAACACTTCCGTTGTTAAGACAGTTGGTTATGATGGCTGCTGTCAATAAAAGTCATCATAAATTAAAGGTAAAACATGATTTCTATCTTATAGCGTTGTGTGGGCAAAATTATGACGTAATATCTCAAGTAGAAGGTCAAGGTTTTTTTTTACAAACATTCTAACTGAGCGAAAAGTTTAATAAATCTGATATTTGTTTAGAAATGCTATTTAAAAGCCACTTTGCACCCGCTCCGTCGTACGCATCTCGGTTAAAGTCTTTGTGGCGGTAGCTTACTTTAGCGAGATCAGGCAATTTTGATGTTTACTCTTCTTTGAAGATGAAATCTTTTCAAAGTTAAAATTTTGATTCTCAAAACGCTACTTTGATCAAGTGGAAAGCAATGCAGTTAAAGCAATATTTCGTACACACTTAAAACGCGCCGACCTTAATGTAGCCCAAATCAAGGCCGTCCGGCGTGACTCAAAAAGTTAAACAATCACATTATGCGAAGTGTTTTTTTTTCGAAAAAACATTGACATTTTTTTCTTAACATTGAAATGAACTTACACGCTAAACGTTAAGTTATAGAAGTCGTAAACCTAACATAGGAAGCCAGTCTACGCCTACGCTAAAAACTAACCGCGATCAACAAACATATTTATTTGTAGTAAAAAACTAACAGACCATCTACTTTCGAGAAGACGTCTTGCCCATAAATGACGAAGATAAACCACAAGAACAAACTTTGACGTCCAGACAATTAAGAAAACGGTAGTTGGTGTCTGAAGCTGTCTTCGAAACTTGTCGGGTCGACCTTGTTTAAACGACTTTTAATAGACTTTAAAATACGTCGGGACACGTGTTAGAAAAGGGTCTATCTATGATGATTCTTATCTGTTATTTATACATTACCGTGTAAACAAGGGTGTCGGTTACCTGCTTTTACTAAATTAATAAACCAGAGAAAACTGTGTTCAAAAGTATACGCACCTGTATGTATTTAACCTACTTTCTTTGATTGTAAGTTAATAAAAATTTGACGATGACAAATTTGCAAAAATAACATTGGGTTTTGCTAAGAAAATGGTTAAAAAAAGGTCTGTTGAGAAGCAGCGTCTTGTAGTCGCCGACCATGTCGTTTCAAACGTTGTGAAAAGTAAACTTCGGAAGACAGGTCGCATCAAACACAGCTAATATTTGTACAACGTTGGGCTCCCTATATTCAGTGCTGTCCGATCCACTTATGATGCCATAAAGGATCATTGTGACATCACAAAACACATGAGAAATGTGGACTATATATCGTTTGTCTGAATGGACGAGAAGGCGGAGTCCCTGGGCGCGAATTGGACTGAATTATGATGAAGTGGTCACTATTTGAATAATCGATTGTCAAACAAGAACGAATCAAAGAATGAAACATGTTTAAAATGACAAAAAGTGTTTAATTTTAGTTCTTTTTACATAAAACAGAATTCTCTGACAGGAACGATTTTTGAAAAATTAATTTGAGATTTATCGTAATATATAACCTGAAATTTGCAACTGAAGTTACAAAAATTTGAGAACATGTAGCCAGGAAGGAAAATTGAATTATTTTTAGGTTCAATTTTCAATCGTATCTCATTATCTTGAAGATGTAGAACAAATTGCTTACTGCGTTATCTCAGATACCCGAACAGGCGTAAAGTTAAAGCCAAATTCCCAGCAAAAGGTTATTAAAATTTCGAAAACTCGCCTAAATAGGAAACCACTAGAACACGTCATATCATAGCGAGCATAAAAACTCATGATGGGCCGAAATCGCCATTAAACTGCCTTTCAGCAGCCTGGTACAATATTCATAACGTTTCGGGATCTATCTATAGTGTCTTATTATTTAATGTAATGAAGCAGTGTCAGTTTTCATCATTCGTATACTTGGTTGAGTTTTGTTGTAGCAACTGGCCAAATAAATTCAATGGAACTGCAAGAAAATAATCTAATAAAGTACAATGAAATACACATATGCTGCTTGCAGATGCAATTTATAGCATTGGCGGTTTGGGTTCTACGTAGTTACGGCTTTCAATGTAATTCTAATCCCCCGACGCTAACAACTACACGTAAAACATAGCCTGACTCTGAGACGATGATCAAAAGAACATTTTCGAAAGTTTGGCGACAAATATTTGTTAATTAAAAAACGCTTTTAGGTTGTTTGCCAATCGTCCAAGCACCCCAATCACCGGTGTGTTGACAATTAAGTCACACCCTGATAGGAACCATATAAGCTTCAGCAGAAAAAAGATAAGCGACAACTTTTATAAGAATTTGCTGTAACTTAATTGCCACCAATTCTTCGATAAAGATAACGAAAAAATATTTTTAAATTGATAAGTGTTTATGCATGTAGGCAGCCTTGTGAAGAATGTACCTTATGTAACACTAGGGGCCAAAGCGTACAACGCAACGTTAAAGTGATGACAATATCTACACTTAGGAACAAGATTATGACCAAGTTAAGTCGAAATAAACAAGAAACCTCCAAAATATTTTGACCTCTCTTAAAGAAAAAGAAACACATGTATAGTTGATTACTGGTAAGTGGTCACTCTGGTGTATACGTGAATATTAGCCTACGTCGCAAGCAGCACAGTAAGTGGCAAACATAAACCGACGACTTAAACTCAAACACATCCCAATAGGTTATAAAAATACATAAATGTGACAGCAGTAAACATTAACATTGCGATCATGGTAGTGAAGTTTCGTAATCTAAAAAGTATAGAATTCTCATGTCTAAGATCGAAATGCCGATCGCTTTCCGTGGTGGTTTTCTGGGTCCTAAATAAACAGTCTGATCTGTACCACGCTCCCTTGCACTTCAAAGAGCTAAAATTTTAGCGAATACACTCAGAATGAAAGAAAAGCTTAATCCTCAGTTCAGCCATTTCCAAAGTATTATTTTTTTTCTGATTGCTATAGAAGTGGAATCTCCATAAGCAGAATAGAAAAATAGTTATTTGTTTGCTACCTTGGAAAAGCGTCTGGCGCCCAACAACCAGTTTATGTGCGCTAAAACAAAGTTTACCTAGAAATGACTAAAGTTATAATTATACAAGTGGGCAATTGTACGTCGAATCATGATGAATTGACAATCACCATTTAAAATTTAAATGGATGCTTCCAGCCAGACGATATCGTTGTCACGTGCGATTTATATGAATATGTCACAATAAAGCTTTATTTAAAAAAAAAATTTTGGCGACGATAAAAATAGTTAACTTAACCTCGAAATGAAATAGCGGTATGAAATAGTGGTATTTATGATATGGATGTTTAGGTTTGTTTATCTTTATTAAAAAGTTGTGGTTGTCACATTGAAAATATATATTCAAAATAAACAACGCTTTATTTACATTGTTAAAGTTATTAGAGTAATTAGGAATAGCGAAAGGGACTCGCTTGCATTTTACCTAACGCTTAAAGGCGTGCATGAATAAAAAAATCAAAGATAATGGGATATCTGCAAAAACACATTTAAACCAAAGTAAGCAAGAATAGAAGATTTAAATAATAACTGCAGAAAATTTAGCAGTTTGTTTTTCGGTTAAAATCACCAAACTGCACAATGGAACGTATCGGGGCGGCCCACATTTTTCTTGTATTCTAAGGAAAACAAAAAGTTAAAATCAAGCAAGAAGGTTTCGTGTTACTAAGTCCATTAGTGCTAATTTTAACTGATTGAAAATCTGTCTTCACTTGTTCAAAATCAAATTAAGCAGATTTCAGGGATGTGGTAAGCGTATGAGCAGTCAGCATTACCAACCTTCACGATTATCAACATTCCAGAAGCTCTTTTTATTCTATTTGCAAAGTCATAATTGACAAAACTTAACACAAACAAGCTAATATCGGTCTTTTGACAAAACGTTACAAATGGGGTTTGAAGGCTAGTTTGGCAAACGACCATAACCCACTTATGCCATTGTGATGAAATAAAGCATGTGCTGAGGTTACGCTAGGTTACGAAAACGCCCATTGCAGTAATGTTAAATGTTATTACGAGCGAGAGTTTTCTTAAACGTGAGAAAGTTTTTAAAACTAATTCCCACAACTTGTTTCCACTTTTGCTATAAAATTAGTTTTGTTAAAAATGTTATTTCAAATCTGTATTATTATTTATGCGTGTAATCCTATGTATTATTCAATACTCAACTGTATGTAGAGTGAAAAATAATGTACAATTTGCCCATGATGCAAACCGATCTTACAATTTATAATTTCAAGTAATAGTTTCTGCAATACTGACCGCGACTAGCTTTTTCCGAGCAGAAAGTTCTGTACTTCACAGTGCTATACTATACGGTCTTGACTCTTGACAGCGTATCCAGATACAAACACACACTTCGCCACTTGTTGATACATTTCGATCAAATCACAGAAAAGTCGAACCATTATCGCACCCAAAGTGGATTTCCATTATCAACAAGCTTTCTTGGTATGGCCAAACATAGTCGATTTAAGACTTAAGCTGGCTGGTTGTACGTGCTCGTAATTTTTATCTTCAAATCACATCTCTTTGAAGCTAAAGAGCAAGATTTGATTAAAAGCAAAACCTAATCGTGTGTAAGTCGCACTTGAACTTTGCTGTGATGTTTTACTCTGCTTTTGTTGTGTTTTGATCGTTCAATTCTGAGTTTAGATGGGAGAAAAAAGCCTACGTAACAGCAGACGTAAACATCAATTCGAAAAATCTCGTTTACCAATCATAAGTCGAAGCGTTAATCTTTTGTTGTTTGGCGATAATCGCATAACAACTACGATAAATTCCATTAACATGTTTTAAATTCGTGTTCAACCACACAAATTCCTTACAAGGTCATGTTACAGTTTCTACGTATCATGAAAAAGTTATTTTTAATTACTGCATTAATTACAAACAAACATCCGCTCAACGGAAAGAACATCTTAGTTGAAACATTCACCATGTACGTTCTGACACCTGACGCTGTTCTCTGTTTCGTCGCTACAAGCCTGTGTTATTTACTGCCTTGTTTGATACAATACTTGTAAGCTATCAGCCTATCTTTATCCCAGCACACAGACTTTTACAACAGTGTTTATTTTTAATTAACTGTACAAGGTAAAAACGCTTTCAAGAAGACGTTGGTAAAATTGTTTTTAATACTTTGTCGAATGCCATAATTTTTATCTCGAAATTCCACCTTTTGAAATTTCCCTCAAAAACATGGTCGCGTAACACGACGAGTTTAAATCGAATTTTAACTTTAAAATCGAAGATCCATCTTGGCCGGGATTCGAACTCCAAACCTGCACCGTGTCGCAAACAGGGGGCTCTGGTAAATCGTGGAAAAACTCGTCTACGTTGTGCTGTTTTACTTCCCGTTCCGCCGCTCCCGCCATCCACCTACAAATAAAGTTTTATTGCAATTAATCGCTGGTATACAGCTGCGTTGTTTTGTCGTATAGGCCTAAGTCTCTTGCAATTTCCTTAAAGGCTAATGGATGCAGACGTTTTGTTTATGTTTTTGGGATTTCTGCAAAGTAACTGGTTAATCTTATCGTTACCAGAAGCGACGTGGACGATGATTTACGATGCAAGCGAAGCGAACAAAATTGCTCACAGTTTAAATTTCAGAAAGATTTTTGTTCAAACAGGAAAACAAAAATAAGCAAGAATGTGAGCAATTTTCATTCCAACGGTTACAGTCACAAAACGCAACCATACCAGACTCCCAGCATTTACTAAGTCAGTAAAAAACCTAGAAGCCGTGTATTGCATAGCCTACAATAAAACACACAAGCATGAACAGTGTTTTATGGATAAAACGGCAAACCTACCCTATTGAAACCTTACATATACATGATACGTGACACCATCAGAAATCATCATCAACTAACCAACCTTAATCAATAACTTAACTAACTAACTAACAAATTAACTGGACATTTATAGTTACCAGAAAAGTTTTAAAAGGTTGAAGATTATTAACAAACTTGTAAGATAAGTTTCGAGGAAATTCGATGATTCTTCTGTAAGCTCCCGGAAGATTGATTTTCAAAGAGTTGATGCGAAAACTTCCGCTTACATCTTCGCATCCGTCACCTAGGATCCGATCCTCTTGCAGATTTTTGATGTAAAACGTTTTCATATTCGGTGGAAATCGGATGCGGTTGCCAGGCAATGGCAATACGACGTCAGATAACTGAAAACGCCGGCTGGTGATGTCATCTGACGTCACGACGTGGATCTGCAAGTTATCAGTGTTTGCTAATTGACAAAATGAAATTGATAACCATTGAATATTATTGAGTTTTACGAACACAGCACAACATAACATGTAATAAATTAATGAGGTCAAATTATGCCACCAGGCATTGGATCTTGGAGATAATAGGCCTGGGGGAAATGTCCTTCTCTGTAAGAACAATATTTGAAACTATTTTAAAGATAAATGTATCAAAGAATTCTGCTAGATCTAAACGACTCGGAGTTTATAAGGTTTAAAGACCTAGCACATGGTTACTGACCAACAGCATATTAATTTTTCCCAAACACATTTGCGCGTGAGTAATAAAAGTAATGTGTGGGTTGTTTATTCATCAACCTATAATTATAACCAGTCGGTTGGATTAAAGCCGTGGAGTTTAGTTCGATCGGAACTCTGAGGCAAAGCGTCAGAGAAAATTATGTTTAGATTAGATGATGAGAGTATGCGCGGCAAACTATTCGGGGGCTTATATCAACTCATTAGCGTCGTTTAATCTTTAACTACTTGGAGTTTAACTACCGAATGAAGTTGCCCTATTTGCTTCATGAAAAACGAAGTTGGATGTGTATTGTACAGCATAAGAAAAATGATGGATTCCCATTTGGGGCATAGAGCCCACCATACTTTTGCGTAATAAAGGCTCTGACTTAAATGTTACGTAAACATTATAGACATAGAGGTTGCAGCAACTCTGGTTCTCCGGCTGTGAACTCAATTAAGCTACAAGGTGGGGCTTTTTTATCATAACTACGATCAGCGGAAACGGATGAAAACGATGTAGTAGTGGGAATAGAGCTTGCAGAAGTTATTGAGATGCGGTTTGCGATGCTTGTAACTGCGCACAAAGGAATTCTGAACGCGTTATGCTTGCAACGTATTTCATGCCGGCATCGACCGCCACTTGCTGCAGCATTCAACCTAGCAAGGTTATCATCGTGTATGTTTGTAAGTACTACCGGTCATTGACCACTTTATCCAACCGCAAACGGAAAACAGGCGTCATAATCAGGCAATGTGACGTGATAATAACTAGTATATCATGATTATGGAAGCATGCGGTGGATGGAACACACACGAAGGAAGATTTTTGTCAGATGATTTATGGCTTGACATTGGGGGTAAATGGGCCCCAACTAGGCAGGGAATATCGCAATTCGCATTCCACAAAACAGTTTGTAAAGTGAGCATTAAGGGCGATGTGTGTGTGCTGTGACCAAGTTATATTATTACTGCAAACACGAAAGTTGATAGATTGGTAAGTAAAAATATCCGGCAAAATATGATCCATAAAACCTGATATATACTTATGCTTAATCTCACGTTTCCTAGAACGTCGCTAACCATTTTACAGCGATAAGATATTAAACAGTAGAAGGCAAGAAGCGGGATTGGATTTTCTCAACGAAATACAATAGTATTTTATAAAGATGTTGATTAATTCGAAGGCAGGCAGATTTTCTGCGTAATTATGGAAATGGAAATTTTTTTATGAGTTTTAAAGATTCATAAAATAAAATTGAAAGACATGATTGACATTAAATTCACGTATTGTGAAGTATATAGCAAAATTACCTCAATAAATCAAATTAAAAATCTAATTTTAATGACAAACCTGGTCTAATTTCAGTTCTTCGCCTCGCTGCACCACCAAATCCCCTTCAGCCACGTCATAACAGTAGTGACGTAATCTTTCGGTGACGGCCTTGTTCCACAAAAAACTGCAGTACGCATGCGCGTAGAAGACAAGGGCATTGTGTGGTAGACTCAAAAGAGCTTTCACGTAAGCGCGCTGAGAATAATCCGAGGCTGTGTCCTGGGCGGCCGACGCTGAGTTCTTCGCAGGAGCTTTTTTGCACTCGGTTGTGCTGACGTCGATCTCCTGCAGATTTGCTCCAAAGTGACGTAAAGCGCGGAGTATACTGACTTCCCTTACTCTGTGACGACTTAATCTCTTCAGAGCGCCTTATAATGAATACATTGTATTGGGAACTAAAATTGATCAAAAGGGCCTACTTAACTACCGGTATACTATTATTACCTACTTAACTACAGTGGGTGTTAAATCTATGATTATAATACGTGTACGGCGTCAATAACACAACGTGAATATAGGGTATCCCAAAATGCAATGTATAATTGTATAAACACATCGTAATTTCTTTGTACTTGTATGCTTAGTACGTATGTACAGTATATGTACATTTTACCAATAACATGAATACTGCTATAACATACGTTTCGAACTTGCATTCGCTTCTTGAAGTTATCGAAAGCAGTTCGGTAAAAGCTCGACAAAAAACTATCTTTTCAAGCAAAACTTATTTCATACCTTCAATGTCGCCAGTGTCCTGAAAGTAACGTTTTGCACAATTGGTGGTGGTCACGTCGGACATCGTTTCGTCATCGCTTACGATATTATGACGTTTTTGAGTTGGACGCAGCAATGTGTGGATAGCCATTTTCTGCAAAGCATGTTAAAATATAGAAATTTTTCCAAAAGCAAAAGATAAAAAATTTTCGAACCATATCATGACGTAAGATTGCAAGTCCAACAGACGATGCCTCAAATACTTCTGATTGGCTAAAGCTATCACGTGATTCTCCTTGGAGTTCTTCATTCAACTTTTGCCCGAATCGTTGGGCTCCAAAATAGTTGATAAACCCTTGTTCCTGATCAAACAAAACTGTCGTTAACTGCAAAAACTTTGATTGACGTTATAACAAACCAAAGCGATCGAAAAATTACCTTTGTTAAATCTAAAGACTGCTTCACGCTGTGTTTTAACGAAACTATTGAAGCTGTAGATCTGTAATTTTATGATGAAAATTTTGATTTAAGATTCATACAAGACATCCAAGAACCATTCACAGTGGCATTGAAATAGAAAATTGAAATATTCTCACTGATTGTTATTAGCGACTTTGTCAGGCATGCACACATCTCTTAACCTGATGATGAATCGATTTCCGGACAACTGACCGGTTCGCAAAGGACGTGACGTAACAATTATGCCACTAATTTTAAGATGATCGGGCAAAGTCAGTGACAAGGCCTCAAGCCTGGAACGAATAAAATTACGTAAACAAGACGAAGTAAAAAAGCAAGTTTTTTGCACATTCCAATAAGTTATTAGTTTACAAATAACTGCTAGCAGATAATTCCCTCTAACCATACATTTGAAAAACTTCACCAAGATAAATGGCAAGAAATTACAAATATTTACCAACACACTACAACACAAAACTTCAATGTAGAAATATATGTTAACTATGCAATGCTGCATAAATAGAACGTCAGTTTCAGTGAAAGATTAACATTCGACCAATAACACCTCTAACCATTTATCTACAATATGCTTTGTTTACATAAGTTAAGATAAACCAATAAAGCGTTTAAAAAGTTTATTTTGGAAGTCATTCACAGAAAAGGAGGAAATATTTAAAAAAATTCCTTTCAGATCAAACACGCCTTTGAATAAGTAATATCCACGTTATGAGTGACAGGCGGCTGCTTTATTAGGATTGTTCAATGCGGTCCAGGTGTTGCCTTTGATCCGAACTAATCCCCGCCATAATTAAACGGAACGGCGACAGATGTTTAAAAAACTTTTGAACTAAACGCCTTGTTAATGTCAAATGGGCAACCGGCTAGGGGCCAACGGGTAATAACTTCGTATCCACGTTGTATTCGTTCACACGTCATAGCTATGTAATAATCGCTGTTTGTACTCTTGTTTACGACGTACGCAACGCGGAAAAGCGTGTTTGACTAGCTGTGGCAAAAACTTTTATTGCCGATGTCGTCTTGCTACAGGTTTCTTTTTTTCAACTTCCTACGAAAAATGGACAGCGTTGTGCACACTGGCTGCTTCCAGGTTTTCTTGGTGCTATCACTGTTCCGTTACGCCATCTAACGGTAAAAATTTGGGACATACAAGATAAGTCATGCATTGTTTGTAAAGGAATATTTTAGGTGAATTGTCTTTCTGTGCCTAAAAATAATGTTAGCAAATTCTTGCAACCATGATCATGCATTAGTAAGCATTTAACGTGATTCTTACAATAAAAGAGTTCTTAATTACCCTGATCAAGCAAGGTTATAACAAGCAAAATGGTCAGCCCACCAATACCTGTAGCAATATACTCTGCTTGTTATAACCACCTTGGGACCAAACCATTGTGGTCATAATATACGAACGGTCACAATAACCAAAGCTGTTGAAGTACCGTTTCACTACGCTAGGATCGATACAGTTGGGAAAAAAATGACAAAAAAACATGTCATTAACATTATAGAGAAACATGAAGGTGGATGTCAGTAGGTGAATTGAGAATAAATTGCACAATTGTCACCGTCACATTGTATAGTTGGCATGAAATTTTGAAAATGATAGAAAAGTGGTAATAGAAGACAAAGACTGGCCATAGTAAACAGATTATTTTATACGGCAAAGTTCAAAACTGTACCAAAATGGCCGTATAAAGCGAGTGGTCATGTTAAGTGAATTCTGCTGCATAACTTCATGTCATAGATTTCAACTATAAGACAAAGAGTTACAATGAACAAAATTGACTGGTTTGAAACTGCTGTAAAAATATTTCATTTTCTATCAGGCATATTTATCTCAATGTTATTTGACAAGAGCACTGGCATCACCAACTGAAAACTGTGCCAAGGTACAGATACATTGCAGGAAATTCAGGTTCCATTATAATTATACAATACACAATAGTTGCATTGTAATTCTATGGTGGTATTGGAATGTTTATCTTCAAACTGAGGAAAATCTCCGCAGGACTTAAACTCAGCTGCTTTACAACCCAAGCGCTGTCCACTGAGCTTGATTGTTTGCATTTGCATTTGCTAAATTTCTATTTGTGATTTTGAGTTTTCAAACAATCATCATCATCAATCATTTTCTTTTCCTCATTGACACAATGGGGGCAAAAAATCAGTTTAAGGTCTTACCTGAAATTGGCACCGTTTCTCAAAACTGCTCATCAGAGACAACTGCCATTTACGTTTTATCCACTAGCACTTCCGCAATTGCGTATTGCAACTTAGCAATGACTAAGATCATTATACTTAAAAGCGAGTCAGAAAAACTTGCAATCAGATCACCGGCCAGTATAGTTTCATGTTACTTTATAGCTCTATGGTACATGTACCAACCTTTCCTTACGAATTCCTTGCACGGTCATTTTCTGCCAAGTTTCAGCTCGTTTATCCTTGATGCCGGCAAAACCAAACTGATGAGGTCGAAGGTCAAAGTGTTTTGCCAGTTGATGAACGGCATCCAAGCTCTCAGTGTTGTGTTTGTAAAATGTGTATTCTAAAAATTTGTTTTTGTATAATGGTTCATACCAGTATAAGTATAGAGTTTTTACACTAACAGAAAGTGACATAGACATCAAAAAGTTGTTGAAAAGAACAAATTTACATTGAAAGCACATATGTGATTTTAGTTATAATAAGAGAGCTTACAGAATATATAATTACTGGAATAGACCTAAATTAACCAGTTAAGCTCAAACAAATTGACTGACTACTTGAACCTACGACAGTATGTTTGACAGGTATTGCCACCCTGTTTCTTTGGCCTTCTCTTAACCTCAATTATTGCTCCATTTGATTTAGTTTTTGCCATCAAAAATTTCCCAAAATGTTGATCAATTTCATGGTGTATCTTTCGACGAGTATCCTTATCAAAATTTCCTTTAAAAAAATTACTTTAAATCAAGTGATTTATAGGTGTGGCAAAGTTTATAATGATTAACTTCCAAAACTTGATATATGTGGAATTTATTTAGCACATGGTGTTTTCTTGCAAAACTGCAAGAAATATGTCTCAAAGGGGGAAAACTCATGTGTTTAATTTTGAAGTACAGATGATTCATTGGTCATCGTGTGCAAAAACAGTCATTTAATATAGCATATGTTTACCATATACTGTTTCAATAAGAAAACATAGTACAATACAGTACCTTCTATTTCAAATGCGCTGTTATTGTTGTCCTTGCTGAAAATATTAACAAAACGCATGAAGGCAACAGCAGCAATTCTTCCCATAAAAGGTTCAAACGACTGAAATTTCAAACAAGGCTCCAGAAAGATTTCGTTGTTTTTTTCGGTAACTGTTGCAAGCTGGGGATATAAAAACTGAACACACTTATGAAGCAAAGTTCGATGATTCTTATTTGGAAATCTGCCAAGAGTACACAGTCTGTCAGCTTGGTGCATCTCTAATGGATTTGAAACAATCAAATCAAGACATTTTAGAGTTTCAGGTAATAGCATACCACTCAAGGTGGATTTGCACCATTCAACGTCACTTTTAAAGTCCAATGGTTTTGAAAAGTTTTCATGCGGTGAATCAGTTAGCTTTCTTTTCTTGTCAGGACATGTATCATGTGAATCTAAAGTTTTCCTAACACCACCATCAATAATGCTTTCGGCAGTTTGTGAAGAGATCGTCGGCTTGGCAAGATTTTTAGATGAAATCTCTTCTAGATTTTCCCCACAGCAGATTATATCATCTTCATTAATTTCAGCCACTTTAAAATCACTTGGATGCAATTTGACTTTAGCCACAAAACCAACAGTTTTATTTTGCAGGAAAAGTAAATTCTCCATCTGCAGAGGACTTGCACTGTTTATCAGTCTTAACTTATGATATTCGGACGTAATTTACCTGCCGAATTAATGATCTGACTCCGTGGCTGCGTGCGCCAGGCCACTACACATCTATTTTTGAAAGACTATTTTGCATTGTGTGCCACTTTATGAGTGACAAAAATTGCGAATAAAAAATTTACTTTCAAGCTTTTTTCAGTTAATTTCTTTTTAATGGCATTTCACAATATACCAATTGAAAATAACTTTCCAATAAATAGGCCCTTTCCGAGTTACCCCTGCCATTTTTTTGGGTGGTAAGATTTTTTCGATTGCCTGTACCAGGCAAAATATTTTTTTTTCGTGCAAAAAATTAGTATGCTATTCACCTGAGCGAAATCTTTACAATCCAATGCACAGATTGCTTGTAATTTAAAAATATACGAAGTGGGGCAAAAATGTCCACTTTTAAGCATTGACGATCGAAAAAAGTCTTGCCAGTCAGTCAGTAACTCAGGAAGGGTCTATATGGTACAATAACCACCAGCCCTGTATATGTAACCCCTTACATAATTTGTATTTTCCTACATCAGTAAGTCAACTCGGTAGCTGAGTGGTTAGAGTGCTTGGTTAACATTAACATGCAGTTCGTTTTCAATCCTCAGTGGCCCTACCATTGTATCGCCCTCAGGCAAGGCATTAGCGCCCCAGCCCCCAAGCTCCTGTTCAGTGGTCTTGATGAATGGTTTCAAATTCAGGCAATACAGAAAAAGTTTTAAAAATACATAAAAGCTTGCAGTAAAGGAACCTGCACAAAGGCTAGCTCAAAACTAGGTACCCGGGTCTCGGATCAGTAGTCCTATAAGTCAAGCAAAAACTTTCCTCAATCCGAGGATAAAGATTAATTGTGATACCCTACCACTCACCAAAAGCTGAGTGTTTCTTATGAACAATGTTGTTAAAAGTAGACAATTAGTCAATTACCGGCAAACAGGTATGTTGGGTAAGAAATTTCTGATAAACTGGAAATTACACTGTTTAAGGTTGGGCTTGAGTTAGTATAAAAACTTTCGAATTCTACATAGGCTAATCGACAAATATCCTTTGATTGTACACTGCACTGTGTCTTATTGCAGCCTGTCTTAGTGTCTTACTGTATTTTTTAAATATCTTTGTGCAACAATTATAAGGTATGATTATTATCAGTGTCTGCTCATCACCACCACCTTATAAAAAAGAATTTTAGTATATGATGTACTGTATGCATTAAATCACAAATTTTTCAATGGTGTGTGGTTCGCTCATGAAAATGGGGAAATTACCTTATGCAAAACATCAAATAACATAAACATTTTGGTGTGAGTTCATAAAAAAGTTTCCAAATTTGGTTCAAAGGTACAAGGTGAAATACATGCACTAGCATATTTAGGGAAATTATTGAGCCATGCTCCATCATGAAGCAAATTCTTGGGAACTATAGGCATTTTAACGTCTTCATTCCTTTTCGTTCTTCACATTTTCTTATTTGTCGCTACTTTGGCAGTTTATACGGCGTTTCAAAATCATTGTACATGACGATACAAAATTGCATTATAGGCCTACTGCTTTTCAAAATTGTACACTATAAACTACAAGCTATTGTACGTAAGCGTAAAAAATGGATAAAAAAGATTTCATTTTTTACATTCGTTTTAATGCGCTTTTGAGGCGTAAAAAAACTAAAAAATCTGCAACCAGTGTAATTTGAAATCTTATGTTTCAGTGCGTACCATTACATATGGCTTACAAAGCTTTTGTTGTGGTTTAATGTTGGCCGGTAACAAACTGTATCAATTTTGAAAAAATTTGTCAAACTAGGTAATTCTAAATCTGAAAATTAAAAGTTGGATTATGTTACAACAAACACTAATCCATGTATTCTAAATTACATAATTTATACAAGAAAATAGGGTTCTATGAAAACCAGAGCAGATTTAAACAAATTCGAATTGTGCAAGTTGTATCACGTCGAACGAAAACGTCTGTGGTGCCAAAATGTTTTCTTGTAGCGGCTGCCAGGCCCTGGGTCGATCTATTGCAAAACGTACCGTGATGCGGAAAACTTCAAATTTTATAAAATCATTGAAAACGCATTTTCCACTGTGATTATGTGTTTCAAAATTTTCAAATCTTGGTTTTTGGATTTACTGCAAAATTTTGCTGTTTTTAAACCCTTACTGTCTTCCTAAAGAAGGCAGATTTAACATCTTGGGGCACCCTACAGTTTCTAATTAATTTTGTACATTTTTAAATTCAGTTAAACTGTAAATTGGTAGCAATGTATGTAGTAAAATATGTGTTTAACATTCGTTTGCTACTACAACCCTAAGGTTTGTGCGGGTCTGCGATTTTGTTGATGAAGCAGTTAAATGCATAGTGACGTAATAGATGCTGTTTCTAGGTTACAGAAACGCCCCCTTTTAAAATAGGAAAGGTTTTATTGGAATGACATAGTAGGCCTATCTTCTGCCTAGAGATAAGACTAAACCGCGAAACTGATTAAATTTAGCAGTTATTATTAATCAGTATAATTGCTATTAGTCAAAAGTATAGTTACTGCTATGTTATCCACGTTTGTTGCAGACGGGTTTATTGTTCTAATGTGGCCTCAGTTTTTGACGTTTACGGTACAGTTAGTTGCTTGTTGCTACCGTCGCAACCTCTACCGTCCACCGGTACCGTAGCTATCGATGTACGTACAAACGGTGCAAGTACCGGTATTGCAGAAGATAATATAACAAAGCTTGTTTATTAAAGATAGATGCACATTTCTAATTTACATGAAATAATACGTTCATACCGGTGGTTGATTAGGCTACCGTACTGTTGATAAGTTTTAAGAATCAATTTTCTTCTTTGTTATTATTGCCAGCTGGCATTTTTATATTCTACCGGTAACACTAGCAGTCAAACATATGAACTGTACACTGTACAGTGATACGCTCTGATCAACCATAAATGATCAACTGTGGCCGACCCTTTTCGATTATCACGTATCCGTATGGGCTTAATATTCGCTTTTGTCTGGTCGTAAAACAAAGCGCCGAATAGTGAGACATGTCGTTGTGTTGTATAGCAAGTCTAGCAACCACATTTCAACCGGTTTCTAAGAATGACAAACGATAGTATAAAGTTGGTATGACGAGAGGGATAAAAAAATAAATGTACAAGGAAAAACTTGCTTTTAAACTTTGTAACGAAAATTCTCTCGTTCATGAGGCCAGGCTAAAATTTATACTTTTACGGAGAACCGCAATACAGTACCCTTAACTGTGAGTAACTATAGAGTCGTCACGCCAATAAAACAAACTGATGATCTTTAAAAAGCCACATTTAATTGGTTACAACCAAACACCGACTTAACCTCACAGAAAAAAACGCACAACCTCTATATTTAATGAAGGTGCCAAACCACGTGATCAACATAGATAAGAACAAAAACGCAAAAGGTGCGCAAATTGATAAAAACACTACAAACGATACCACGATGATGGGGCAACTACGTAATGCGTGAGAAACGGAGTTCGTAACAACACAATGAAATGGATGAAGCCGTGTTAATCACAACAGATGTAGTTACAAGTAATCTAGATCAGGGTTTATCAAACTGTGGGTCGCAACCCCGTTTGGGGTCGTGAAAAAAATTCAATTTTAATAAATTAAATTGTTTTTGTTAATTTTTTATTCGCTTTGCTGTTTCCATTATGCGGTTCATTTATTATTGTACGCTACAGCTACTGTACTTTGGTAGATTGTGTGCACTTGTATGATTTTGCCAGAGACAAAACACAACTTGAGGTTTGTAATTAGACGTTTATTGTTATGATATCTACCCATCAAGGGGTCACATAAAAATTTCTTTTCTAAAATGGGGTCGCAGAACTAAAAAGTTTGAGAAACCCTGATCTAGATAACTGACCATAATTTTGGATTATTCAGAGAAATCTTTCAGCAGAGCAAAACTATAAGTGAGTGAAATAGAATTATAACATTTGGAGGAGTGCTCGGTTTAAAAATCGTCTAGTCAAAATGTTGAGAAAAAAAACTAGGCAAAGTTAATAGATCGACAGGAAGACGAAAGTTTACTGGAGATAAGTATTCAACGATGCTCAACACAAATTTGCAAGTCAATAAATTATCATTATGAAGTCAGATAGGACAAAATTAATGTTGATCCATTTAGCGTTATGCAATATTTTCAACAGAAACGATATTGCATCTCTGCTTGTCTATTGGATGATAATGGTAACATATAGGTCAGTAGTCTGCGGCCATTACTCTAATAAACAGATTCTGTTCTATCTGCATTTTGAATCTACAATATTTAGTTGGACATTAACCGTGGGTTTGCTCCTTAATTTAATTTTTTTGTGTTGGTATAAATTTTTGTGTATTAGTGTGGGGCAGCGCTTTTAGATCGGGAAAATGTTGAGCTTTCATTTTATCACGTTATATAGTAATGCGATTCATATTTGAGCGTTGCCGTAAAATATAGGAAAACACTTTCGTACATTGGTGCAGAGGTGATTGAAAACTTTTATGACTTTTTCTGTGTTAGGCTCAAAACTGTAGATTTTTTGAAAAATCATGAGACTTCCGACTGAAGGATTTGAACCTCTTTCCTCGGACGTTGATTGGTGTGAACCGAATTACGTCATATCGCCTTACATAACAGAGTTTTGGAATACGGTAAACCATTTGGCCTACTGTTTTATTGGAAAGTGTTTATTAACTCATTCTTATATGACGGCTGAAACGCTTAGACTACCAAGAACAGTGTATAGTCAGTCTAATGTAATCAGAGAAGAGCGAATAATATTGACACTCGATAATTTTTCTATTATCAGTAGCCTAATTGCCAAAACCTGGCTTTTGTAGGTGAGCTCCTTTCCATTGGTAATTTTTCCACCGATTCTCATGTACATTCACAGAGACTACCCCAAAAACGTACCCAATTGCGAAGCCATAAACTTAGTGTGGGGCCTGCTCGCTGTTGTTGGTAGGTATAGGTTATGTAAGGCATTCGTGTGCAATGTTTTGAAACGGAATTTAATTTCAACATAATCATGTTTATCACTATTACATACACTGTAGTAAGCTATAACTGGTTTAATTCGGGCCAACTCATTACTAATTTTGTAACGTTCAGGGCTTGGATCGATTTATTTTCATTCGACTTTGAGTTTAGTGGGACAACTACTGGACGAGCTGAGCATATTATGGGTTTGCTGTGGCTTTATTGCGATGTGGATGCCCAATGCGCACTTGCCATCTTGCCTTGCCCAAAATAGGTTTGTTTCATAAAAATTCAACGTGTAAACTCAATAAAGGCAAATGCAAACTTGCCAAGTAGTTGTTCATTTTAACCATGAACATACAATTTTTGATTATCATAATAGGTACCACCAACCTTGGTAATTACTTTTGCTAATGTTTAACTCATGAAATCACAGATGGATATTTCAACTAATTATGTTGGTATTGGGAACAGCGGCGACTTATTTGAGCATAGTAAGACCGGAAGTTAACCATGTTACCCTCATGGTTTTCGCATTGCCTGCAATAGGGTATTTGGTTCACGGATACGGCACGTAAGCTGTATTGCTCCTTGTATTAATTTCTTGTTATTTGTTATTGCTATTTGATAACAGTTTGTTTCATTACCAGTGCGCGTTTTTAACAGATGTCCAAACCCAACACTAAGACACATCTCGAAAACTGCAGCTGCTCTTGGAGTTGCATCACTTACGTGTTGGGCTCTCGATAAGCTTTTATGTTCATTCTGGTTGAAGATTAATTTCCCTTATTTTCACTGTTTCTGGTGAGAAAAAATGTTTGAAAAGCTCGAAATGGTCAAACGCGACAAATCTGAATTTGCTCATCAGTTGCTGTAATTTTTTTAGGCACGTCGTGGTTCTGGCAGCAATTTGCAACGGCTGCGTCAGTTACGCTTACTGTTACGCTCTGGAGCAAGTACCACATAAGAATCCAACCTTAAAATTTCGTGGTCTGTGCAATAACAAATGGATTGGACTTTGGACCATTGAATTCAAGAAAAAAAACTTTTAGTAGATTATACAACATCTTATGCATGGCTGCAACTGTCTTTAATTTAATACACCATTGATTGTGTGCTACAGAACGTACATAAGGTCTTTAACGTGGGATTACGAGAGGAATTCTTAACTGGCTTTCAAATATGACCAGTTCATTACGATCAAAACTACACTGCACCAAATCATGTGCAATGAGGACAAACAACGGCATGAGTTGCTCATTTAACACATTCTGCGTTGATGTCGTTCCCAATTTCTCTACACAATATTTCAGGAATACGCTTCAAACAACTCAAAACATGGAATGTATTAACGAAATAAAACAAACGAACCAGTAACTAGTGAATCGTACAATGCAAAATCATACAAGCTAGCGAATCATAGTCGACATACGTATATCTTAATTTTTCTGGAAATATGTGTTGCATGACCAATGACAGCGTGGCCAATCAGACAATAGAGAACTGTAACAGTGGAGTAACTGTTTCAATAAAAGTGTCTAAAAACGTACCAAGCCATTACACTGGTTCTCAGATACTTAGAGTAGAGTACTTATAGTGAAATACTTAGAATAAATTCTCTTTTAACTTTCGAACGCTTGATGACAGTGCGGCTATTCAAGCGCTTTGAATACCAACCAATCAAATCATTTTCTGTAATAACGCGTTACATTTGAAGGTAGGATGCAATACACTTTCGCTAAAACCGGAAAGTCGATTGAAAAAGACGCAATTGTCGAAGCACGAAGGGCAATTCGCCTAAATGTAGCAATATAACTGCAAACTGATAAGAAAATTCCACAAATGTTAAGGATAAGCCATGAAAGCATTATTGCATGAAGAGGTCCCGAGATAATAGAAGCACCTTATACCAGTTGGCGATAGCAATTACCACCGTTTGGACGTTGTTTTTCTTCGATTATATTCAAATTACTTTTTTGTTTTCGTATAAAAAGGTATAAGATTTAAATATTAAAAACCTGGCACAATACGATAAAGGTTACTCGTTCATATTCATATCTTGATAGATTTGACTTAGCTGTTCTTCGTAAAGTGGGATGTTACGCATTAGAAGTTCCTTGCACGGCCCCAACAGACGTTCGAAAGCTTGAACGTCGAGCACTGAGAAAAAAATTACACGAAAACTTGGTATTTTTTCATAAATTTTAAAAGAAATAAAAAAATATTACAACAAATTGAAAATAATTGCAGCAAAGAGAGATTTTAGCACAGCACCTAAGAAAGTGTTTGTTCAATCACCTGGTCTTGTGGGTATTGTTAGCACTCTTTGTAAGCAAAATTGTAAATGCAGAGATTGCATTGAAAAGCAGCAAGGCCGAAAAGCAAACCATTTTAACTATTGTGTTCAGATAAAAAATGAGCTGTAATTGTACTAAATGCTTGCTAAGTGCTCGATCTTGAAAAGAGGTTTAAGGGCGTTATGACGGAACAAAACAATGGGTCTAACAAAAGCGCGCCAGATCTATGTTTGTTTTACAAATCGACGCCGATTTCCCTGCCAATATTAGCACTTTTTGACAATAATAGCTCCGCTTTTAAAGGTAGTAGGATATGTACTTCTGCCTCAACAACGCCGTGTTTATCTTACTTTCCCAAAATTTCGGTCCGCGCTTAATTTACAAGTTACGAAAACACGCATTGTTATTAAACAAATGTTTCACTTGATTTTACTGAAATCAGAAACTTACCGGCACATTGACAAGGGCCGTTTGCCAAAGCTGAAGCGGCCCTGGGTTGATTCTGGATAAGCGCGAGTTCTCCAAAGTACTCTCCGGCCGAGTAATGTTTAAGTGTGACTTCGTGTTCGGGATCATTCTGAAACGAGAACATGGAGATGACAGATTGCGTTTAGCAGACGACATCTGCTACACAACTAACAAGATTTTAACACTGAAAACGGGAGAGCATAAAATGTAATTAGAATGCAGCCATGAGTAGAGGACACTCGCCGTTTTAACAAGGATAATTGGCTTAAGCGTTCCACGAAATCCAAGTGCAATACGCGTAGTAAAAGTTGCCCAAATACCTGATCGTCTCCCCGCCTTTTCACGGTGACCTTGCCATCGATCACGATGTAGAAGTAATCGGCAGGATCCCCTTGCTTTAGAATCATCTCGCCATCGTCGTAACTCTTGGTTACCATGGCGTCGGCAACTTTCATCCTTTCCTCGACCTTTACAGATGTAAATGCATGACCCGAAATCCAGTCAATTAATGAAAAAAGCTAGAAGCTACAAACCCGAGAATATGGGTTGCTGGTGCTAATGTCATATGACGTCATCTTTAATAATTCAAGGACATAAATATGACAGGTAACAATTTTAAACACTGTACCGTTAATGTGCTAAGAAGTGGAACAGTAGCAAGGAAGTCTTCGTATTGCTTCCTCTTCTTCGCAGCATTCTTTACGATTATTCTTCGGAAGGTAGTTCTATCCTGTATACATAACATCGTATTCTTCGACCGAAAATTGAGAATTTGTGACATAACTTATGGTCTATTGTGAAATGTAGTGTCGTTGTTGAGTCACACAAAGAGTTGATATAATGCTAGATTTCAAGCCTTACCATAGCCCACAGAGACCCGTCAGTGGTGGCGATAATGGTAGCTAGACGAGGGCAGTTGTACATGAGTGCAAGTTCTCCAAAAGCACCAGTACCTTTGTAACTTCCTTTATGAGCAGAAACTTTACTTACAGGATCATTGATGAAAATATCAAAGTCTCCCCTGGAAAACCAAGATATGTGTAAAATTTCAAGTCATATGTGTTTTGTTAGGGTAAGCCAGTTAGCAATCTCTATTGCAGCCAACAGCACCAATGGGTTTGTGTTTCAGCTTAAAATATTGTTTGTATATTTATTGCACAATACAGCATAAACTTTAAGCAAAAATGCTCACAATTATGTACGTATGCTTGCCATTTTTATACAGTACTGCATACCACAATACGAGGCTGTTAGCTTGGCTGCATAGGCACAAAAATCATTTGTAAAAATACCTTTCTATGACATAGAAATTATCCCCATCATCCCCTTCGTCAATAACATGATCACCGGCTCGTACAATCTTCTCAAACATCGCATCAAGCACAAACTGGGTTTGTTCCTGGAAAACAACTCTTTGTAAATTTGTTTACAGAAGTTACACGTTGAGTGTACCACCTGCAATCCTGCATACATAGCTCAAGATGTAGTTAAATTCCTGGCTTACCACGAAAATTTGAGGGGTACTGGCAGATAAGTTGGAATGTAAATTACTTTACGTCAGCTCCAGAAAAGTTTAGCAAATATTTGCAAGACAACAGTTTAACAGGTGTAATTCAAACTGATTTGATCTGTTATGATTTGCCTGATCAGTACACAAATTTAGAGGACTTAAGCTACGGTAGATAGACTTAACAGTCACATAACATATTGATTGGGGGAGCGAATCGCGACATATTGATTTGCGACTTTTAACCAGTGACAATACCATGCTACGTGCACGCAAGTCATTATGATATGTATTATTCTTCATGGTCAAACCAAATGACAATCGTAATCTGATTCAATACAGTTTGACACTGTCTAAGTGCCTATAGACTTCTGAATAATTTTTAATGAGAATTCTGGCTAGAACATTCCTAATATTAACGAAAAATCACTACGGTGGATTCTTATATTAGTAGCTTGTCACGAAAAAGCATGACTGTGTTTTCATCAGCACAAAAAATATAGCATTAAATAGCCTGAATAAATTAACGATACCATAATTCAAATTTTAACTTACACAAGATACAGATACACCTGATGTATATTTCAAAGTTACAAATATACATATATATAGTGAACAGAATTTGTAATATGTAGATTGTGTGCAATAGGTATAATTAGATAGGGCTAAATACAAACTATTTCCTACAATATCAAGGCTTGAAAATATGAGCATTTTTGAAATAACACGAGAAAGACGATCCCGCTGCTCATCAGTCTTTGGATGGACAACTCTCTGTTCCTCATCTTCATCATCTGCATCAGGATCAAATCCCTCAGCACTCACTGCAAAATGTTACACGACAATTTCAAAATGTTTTGAAGATGTTAGAATGAAAGCATTCCAATTGTTTTCATTGGTCCGTTATGTTCTGTTACAATTGTACTCCATCTTTGTAGGATTATTTAGAAAATTTACATCGATCGGTGGTGCTTTTTATCATTCATGACACTAAAGCAACTCGACACATCATACAAAATCATGAATGGCACTTGATCACATTTCATGACAACCGCGAGCGGCTCAAAAGCTCTTAAGGCTTAAGCCACTGGAAAATATTAGTATGCGGATACACTGAAGTGCAGTTTACACAGTGTGGCTGAAAAACGAAAATGTTGGAACTAGGGCCACTTACCTGATTTTCTTCTTCCAGCATTAGTTCGACGTGCCATCATTGCCATTTCTATTAACAAATGCAAAAATCAATAACTTTAAATAACTCTTACTCCGAGCGATATTCATCAATTGACTAGTTATATGCCATTATAGTAAGACTAATGCTTTGTTAACTATATATTTTAAAAAGCTTAAATTATAAGAAACACAAGTCTATGACCATAACTTTCACTTCAAGTCAAACCTTCAGCTTCATCCATATAATCATCGTTGTCACTACAAGCCATTTCAACTTCGTCTTGGTGAGCTGATCTCCCCATTGTATCAGCTCCTCTCATCTGATCTCGATTTTCGAGCAAATCGGAAAAATACTGAGCGGCGTATTCTACAAGGTCACTTGGCTGATGGC